>NW_011889139.1:1342997-1387469 GCF_000151845.1 Pteropus vampyrus | reverse complement strand
GAGAAAGATAAACACTATATGATTTCACTAGTATGTGGAATCCAAGGAATAAAAAGAACAAACCAATCAAAAACAGACTTACAGATATAGTGGACAATTTGGTGACGGACAGAGGGGAGGGAGGTTTGGGGGCTGGGAGAATGGGATGAAGGGTTAAAGAAGTACAGATTAGCTGATGCATGGTCACGTGGCATAGGGAATGCAATTAGCTTTAATACGTTGTTGGCTAGATGGAGGGACGGGAGGGAAGGAGCAATTGGTGGGGGTCGTTTTATGAACTATATAGATGTCTAACCAATGTACTGTATACTTGAAACTAAATAAATTTAAAGAAACAATTTTTGTTCTTTTATGTCAAAATTTAAAATAGGAAAGGTGGGGTATCTGCTATTCTTTATATTTATTTTGAAGCTATTGCCAAAAGGATTCTTTTCTTTTCCCTGTCATTTTCCTCTAGGTCTTCATTTAGAAACAAATGAAAAGAACAATAATCACCATTTACAAGAGGGAAAGGTGCCTTGAAGATTTTTTCTTGGATTTAGGAAGGAAAATGCTATTACGGAATGTGAGAAATCCTGCCCCAGGCTAAGCAGATTAAATCCCTTCATTTACCTGCAAAGCCTGTGTTTCCTTAGACTCCTGCTGTTGATCATGGAGAATGACTCTGTTAGGTTGCCCTGTCTCTAGAGAGGCAGAGTCTGGGGGCAACTGGGGACAAACAGAGCTGCATTTTTCTGACTTTAGAGAGTTTGGATAGTACTCCTCACCTTAATATTTAGTAGACAATATTGTCACTGGAACTGGAGGAAGGTCTGCTATGTTTCTTTGCTTACTATGGGAGAAAGAGCTTTCCTGGGTTTAATTCTCAACTCATATAAAGTAGTATATCTCAAGACATATATTTAAAGGAGTTTTTTCCCCCTAACTTTTTATTATGACAATTTAAAAAATTATAGAAAAGTCGAAAGAACAGTACAGTGATTACTTGTTGCCCACTACCTAGATTCAGATTAACATTTTATCAGATTTACTTTATTTATAAATATATGCGTAATATAAGTGTGTGACATTTTCCCCCCTGAAAAAATAAGTTGTGGGTATTATGAAACTTCCAGTTACAACTCATGTGTATAAATTTCTCTGCAGGAGCCATATCTGCTTAAATGCCGTTTGAAGTAGGTACATTGTAGGAAGGAGTAAAGCTGCCCTGAAATAAAAAGAAACATAATTTTTTTTTATTTGGAATAAGCTCATCTTGTCTCCATGAACTTTTCAGTAGAGTTCACTATCTGTATGGTCATTTGCAGATTTTCACCTTGCTCTTAAGGTGTTTTGAAGCTAGTATATATATATTTTGTTCTAGGTGATCCCTCTGATAAGCCACCTTGCCGAGGCTGCTCTTCTTACCTTATGGAACCTTATATCAAGTGTGCAGAATGTGGGCCACCTCCGTTTTTCCTCTGCTTACAGGTAACTCATTAAGGAGAGGCTTGCCTGTCCTATTCTAGTTTTATAGATATAGTAAATTCAGAGATGACTATCAATTGCTTAGGACGATCATACCTTATTAAATCTATTTCTTCCAGTCAATCTTCCAGTACACATTTTACCAGTAAAAAGTTGGGGAACAGAGAAAATGCATAAGAGATAGACTGTTGAATATAGGTATACGTCAGATTACTGTGGGTTAGATTCCAGAGCACTGTAATAAAGTCAGTATTGGATATGGTTCCATAGTGTAGCGGTTAGCACGTCGCTTTACACGCAGAATGTCCTGGGTTCATGCCCCAGTGGAGCCACGGTCCATGGTCTGTGGCCATGCCACCCAGAACAAGCCTGATGTTTGATCGCAGAAGCTAAGCAGAGCCGGGCCTGGTTAGTACTTGGATGGGAGACCACCTAGGAAGACCAGGTGCTGTAGACATAAATAATAATAAATAATAATAATAAATAAAGTCAGTGTTACAGTAAAACAAATCATAATCTTTTTGCTGGTAGAGGGTCTTACCTTCAATTTGTAAAAAAACGCAACATCTGTGAAGTGCAGTAAAAGGTATGCCTGTGTGTTACATCTCTGGATCAACCTAATGCTTAACACTTTTTGCTCTGAAGAGTTAAAGTATTGAAACTACAGGAAACAGAATTGGAGGCTTATTCCTTTTGATAGCTCCTATGACACTGTTTATTGTCTTATTGAAGAGTGATCTTTGAGTAGGTGACAGACAAAAGAACAAACCATTTTATGGATGATGATGGTAATAATAGTAAGTGCTTACTCTGTGCCCAGCACTATTTTGAGTATTTTATATGAATTAACTCTTAAATCATCATTACAGCCCTATAAAGTAAGTATGATTAATATCCTCATTTTATAGAAGAAACTCAGGCAAAGAGAGGAGGTTAAATAGTTTGCTCAAGGTCACACGATAAATACCATATTTTATCGAATCCAAGACATTATTGATTATAAGAAGCATCCCAATTTCAAAAATGTAAACATGGCTGATGGAAGTTATGTAGTTTTTATTATAAGATGAATTCTCATTTCAGAGTTTTAAAATATGAAAAAATATGTCTTAGAATTACTGAAATACACCAAGCATGGAGCCAGAATTTAAATTTGGGCAGTGTGATACCAGGGCTTATGCTTTTATCAAAGGAAGAGTTGTCACAGGGAAAAGTCTTTTTTTCAGATTATTGTTTTTTCTCTATGAGGGCCACTGAAAAGCTGGGATCATGAATATAGTAATCCTATTGTGGGTGCAGACAAGAGTAAATGAATTGTTAAAAACTCATCATAAGAGTAGAGTATTCCCTAAACCATCTTTTATCCTTTAAGATAGTATTTCAAAAAGTAACTTTTTTGGTAACTTAATTCCCCCCCTCCTTTTTTTTTTTTTTTTACAGTGTTTCACTCGAGGATTTGAGTTCAAGAAACATCAAAGTGATCATACTTATGAAATAATGGTAAAGATGAAGTTGCAGGGAATTTCTGTTTATTTTTCAAGTTTTATACTGGGAATTACTCTTTTTTTTCCTTCATCTCTAAGAATCTCTTCTTTCCTCCTCTTCTGAATTAGGTAATCATTATGCAATAATTTTTTTAGGGTTTTATGGACGTACAAAGGTATTTTAAGTCCAAAAATCATTCTGTATACTCAGCATTTTTAGAAGGAATTTAACGGAAGTACTTTTTGAGATTCACTGATATAGGGATAAGAGTTACACTGCTTTTTAGGTTCATTGATAAATATACAATAGATCAGGGATAAGAGTTACACTGCTTTTTAGGTTCATTGATAAATATAGGGATAAGAGTTACACTGCTTTTTAGGTTCATTGATAAATATACAATAGAGTTACACTGCTTTTTAGGTTCATTGATAAATATACAATAGATATTATTGATGTGTTTTGGCTAATGGTATTTTTATGTGGTTCTTGTGAGTAGCAGTGATGTTTATGTCTGGCACTCCATCCCCCTTCCTTAGGGAAGTTAGTTACCTTTTGAGAGTTAAGTTTTAAAATGAACATAGAGTGAATGATACAATACACAAAATCACTTCAAAGATATAGGCCAGGATAAGACTTGGCTGTAATTTTATTGTATTGCCACCTCTAAAGAAGGAATGAGAGGCAGGTGCTTGTAGTATATATACTTCCAAGCTCTAGCCAGAGGAATGGGCATTTTAATAAGTCAAAGTGAATATCTGGTCTGCTTGGCAGGTATTTATACCTTTGTCAAGATAGTTTTGTCAGTTATCACAGCATAACTAGTAGTTCACCAAGTAATTTTCTTACATTCAGCCTATCACAGCATAACTAGTAGTTCACCAAGTAATTTTCTTACATTCAGCCTCTCATTCTTTCTTAGAAGAAAGAATGCTGGCTGAGTCATTTACTTGTCAGTAACAATTTCACATTATGAATTAATCCATTGACACTTGTATTAGTTTTATATTGCTTCCATAGCAAATTACCAAAAATTAAGTGGCTTAAGACAACACAAATTTATTTCACAATTTTATAAGTCAGAAGACCATTAGGCTCAGCTGTTTTTCTCCAAGTCCCAAACGGCCGAAATGAAAGTATTGGCCAGCCTGAGATATGATCTGGAGGCCCTGGGGGAAAATCTGATTCCAGTCCACTTCTATTCTAATTCAGGTCATTGACAGAATTCACTGCCTTGAGATTGTGGGACTGATGCCACTGATTCCTTATTGGCCAGGGCTTGCTCTCAACCACTAGGCTCCTGGCCCCCTTTCTCTGTATTCAAAACTAGTGGTAGTAGGGAGTCCTTGAGGGTTATTGATGAAATGTTTGGAGTCTCTGACCTCTCCTTCTTCCTTATCTCTTCTGTGCTGAATCTCTCTGACTCTTCTGCCCCCATCTTCTACATTTAAGGGCCCATGTGATTACATTGGGCCCACATGGATAATCCAGGATAATCTTTGTTTTCTAAAGTAGATAGTTTAGTACCTTAATCCCATCAACAGAGTCCATTCACAGCAATATGTAGTTAGTGTTTGATTGAATAATCAGGGAGAATCCTGGGGACAGAAGGGGTCATCTTTAAAATTATGCCTACTACGGCACTATAGTATGTCTACTTCAGTCTCTTAAAAATTTAGGAAGGGCAAACCAGCATCTCTGAGTCTAATTATCTGTGGGGTCCTGTTAAGATGAAATTTTTGGGCCTGCAATTCTGAGAGTCAGATCCTGGTTTATAATGAATTAATCAAAAAATGCTCCCTAGAGTTCTTAGCAGCCAACTAGCTAGCCTTTCCCTACCTCTCTCTAAACACCTTACATTTTCTAAATACTTTCTACACTAATTATATGACTTGGAATAATTTTTTTTTATATTAGACTTCTTTTTAGAGCAGTTAGAGGTTCACAGCAAAATTGAGTAGGAAGTAGAGATTTCTGACATATCCCCTGCCCCCACAAACACTTAGCCTCCGCTATTATCAACATCCCCCACCAGAGTGGTACATTTATTATAGCAGATGAACCTACAGTGACATGGCATTATCACCCAAAGTCCGTAGTTTACATTAGAGTTCACTCTTAGTGTTGTCCATTCTGCAATTTTGTACAAATATATAATGTCATGTATCCACTGTTATAATATCATATAGCATAGTTTCATGTCCTTAAAAATCCTCCATGGTCTGCCTATTCATCCATCCCTCCTCTTAACCCCTAGCAACCACTTATCTTTTTACGGACTCCATAGTTTTTTCTAGAATGTCATATAGTTGGAATCATACAATATGTAGCCTTTCCAGATTGGCTTCTTTCACTTAGTAATATGTATGTAAGTTTTCTCCATATCTTTTTATGGCTTGATAGCTTATTTCTCTTCAGTGCTGAATAATACTCCATTGTCTGGATATACCAGTTTATCCATTCACCAACTAAAGAACATCTTGATTGCTTCCAAGGTGTGGCAGTTATGAAGAAAGCTGCTCTAAATGTCCACATGCAAGTTTTTGTGTGGACATATTTTCAGCTCCTTTGGGTAAATACCAAGAAACTCGATTGCTAGGTCACACGGTAAGAGAATAGTTAGTTTTGTAAGAAACTGCCCAACTGCCTTCCAAAGTGGCTTTATCATTTTGCATGCCCACCAGCAATGAGTGAGAGTTCCTGTTGCTCCACATCGTTACCAGCATTTGATGTTTTCTGGATTTTGGCCATTCTAATAGGTGTACAAAGGTCACTAGTTTTAATTAGCATCTCTCTGATAACATATGTGGAACATCTTTTCATAGTAGTAAAGTTTTTCCCCTTTCGTTAATTGCAAAATGAATAAAGTTTGGTCAGAGTAGTTATGGCTTTGAGTTCAGTTCACCAAGGTTATCAGGTCTTCAGAAAGCTGGTTTATTCTTCCCAAATTCGCACAAGAATGCTTAGAACCAGAATATAAATTTATTCATTTAAATTGTGAAAATAATTCCTTCAAGGATAATTAAGTACAGGTTGAGTAGATTGATGGTTATCTACTGTAGAAAAGCTGACCATGAGTTCTTCTTAGGTGTTCTGGGCACAGTGCCTTTTGCATAATGCTGAAGGCACTAAGTTTCATTCCAAGTCCACTTAATTCTGATTACATCATCCTTTTCTCACATACTCAACACCAATGCAAACACATTTCAGAAGTCTGTCTTTTACTTTTGGGAGCTTTTGGAGGTTACTATTACTCTTTTTTTTCCCCCTTTTTTCTAACATTCTTATCTAGTCCCAGATCAGGAAAAGAAGAATCTTTTCTTCAGTAAGAATGATGGCCAAATTTTTGCTTTCTACACATGAAGCCACTAAAACCTTGAATTTTTTTTTTTGGCATATGAATACTCAGAAAACTTTAAATGGTTTTCAGTACTTTTGTCATCTCACTGTGCTGTATTTTTGGAAGTTACTCATGCTGTGGTGGGTGGTGCGTTAAGATTTCTGAGTTCTTTGCCTATTTTTGTCTTATAATTCTTAGAACCTTAAACAAGTCAAGGCACCACTTGCTGCCACACCCTTATACCAGTGATTCTTAAACTTTAGTTTATAAGAATCACCTGGAAGCTTCTTAAAAATGTAAATTCCTAGGCCTTGCTGTTAGATTCTGGTTCAGTAGGACTGAGATTGGGCCCAGGAATTGAATTACATTTATAAAACTTTAAGAAAAACTGTATTATGCCCTTTTATTTGTTTTTGGTGTAGAAAGTTGTTCTTGTTTATCTCAGTAAAGTTGGCAAGGACTAATTAGTATTCTAAAATACAGTTTTAGAAATAACATAGGCTCTTCAGCTATGAGTTGTTGTATTTACATGCGTTTATGGCACTTGCCAGATTGACCGATTATTATGAATTTAATATAGACATAGACTCTGAAATTTCTTTTTGATCTCATAGTACCTCATGTGTTAAGCATATTTATAGTGTATGCTTAGATAAAAAAATGTATTGCTTATCAGTGCAACTTCACAAATCACAGATTTTTTTTTGTCATTAACAAAAGAGAACAATTTCTAAATGCTTGTGTAACCAGAAAATCTCGTGTCACTTTTAAAAAATTTTACTATAGAAAATTTCAAGCACACACTAAAATAGAGATAATGATGTTTCAGTTATTGATTGCTACCTAACAGCTACTGCAAAACGTCATGGCTTAAAATAACAACCATTTTATTATCTCCCACAGTTTTGTAGGTCAGGAATTCAGATTGAGCACAGTGAGGGTAACTTTCAGTTTCAGATGATGTGCTGGGGCTGGAAGTCCTTTAAAGGGCTTTTTTCACATACTTCCAGCACCTCAGGAAGATGGCTTGAATTGGTTCAGAATTAGCTGGACTATTTTAACTGCCTCAGGCCTTAGTTCTTTTCCAGGTAATCGTAAGGCCTTTTTCTCTCCATTGTGGCCTCTTCACATGGTCTTTCTAGCCAGGAGGCTAGATTTCCTACTGGTGGCTCAGGAATCCCAAGAGCATAAAAGTGGAAGCTGCCAGGCCATCTTAAAGCAAGTCACAGGTTCAGTCCATAGTAAATGAGAAGGCAACACACAAGGATGTGGATTCTAGGAGAAACGCATTAGGGACCACCACTGTAACCAACTACCACACATAATAAATTCCCATATACTTGTCAGTAGCACTTAAAATGATCAACTTATGGCCTGTCTTGTTTCATCTGAACTTCTAACCCTTCAGATTATTTTGAAGCAAATCTCCTAGACATTATTTCATCTATAAATGCTTTATTAGATCTCTCTAAAATTTAAAAATAATTTGAGTCATTTTTGACATTTCTATAATCATAAAATCTTTAAAGAAATCTGCTCCTTTCTCCACCCTGAAACAGTTGTTGTTCTGATTTTTATCACTATAGATCAATTTTGCTTATCCTAGAACTATATGTAAATGGATCTGTACCGTGTATACTCTTGTTTCTGGTTTCTTTCAGTATATTTTTGAGATTTATTCATGTTGTGTATCTAGTAGTTCATCCCGTTTTACCATTGAGTAATATTCCATGGTAAGAGCATAACATAATTTGTTTATACATTCTTTTGATGGACACCTGGGCTTTGCATAGTTTTTGACTATTGTGAATAAAGCTTGTATAAGGCTTTTCGTGGATGTATATTTTCATTTTTCTTGGATAAATACTTAGGAAAGGATTGCTAGGTCATAGAATAAATGACTTTCAAGAAACTATCAAAAAGTTTCCCAAGTGGTTGTATCATTTTACACCTCAACTAACAGTGGCTGAGAGTTCTGAATGCTCCACATGCTTGCCAACTTTTGATATTGTCGGCTTCTTCATTTTAACTATTCTTGTGGGTATTATGAGTGTCTAAAAAATTTTTTAAACTTTTACAATCTGTTCTAATTCAGTTACAAATAAGGTCCACACATTCTAATTGGTTCCCTTATATATTTGCTATTGTGTTGGTTCTCCCTCTCCTCCTTCCCCCGGCCCTCTTTCTTTCATTTCTTACAGTTTACTTGATTTAAAAAAAACTCGGTTGTCTTATAGATGTTAGATTAGGCTAGATTTTGCTGATTAATGTGTTCCTCCATCTTCTGTGGTTTTTATAAATTAGTAGTTACATTTAGTGCCTATATCAGATTCATTTATGATCATTGTCTAGATCTATTTGTTGGGTATTGTGAGTAGTTATCTTTTAATTCTGTCACTCCTTTTAATTTATGAGTTAATTCTATAAAGAGAGACTTCTTATCATTATCTATGTGATCACCCTGCGGTAAAGTTTGTACAGGAAATGCAGGATAAATACCTGATGTATTTCCTTTTATTTACTAGTTTTGAAAATATGAATCGATATCTTGGCATCCTCTAGATATTTGCAATATTTGATGTGTCTCAGTCCTTTGCAGTTATCCTTATTAATGCTCAAAATGTTCTATTTTTGATTAGTGGGAGCCGCTACAAGTTAGCCTCTGAATCCCTTTCACATGACCCTTATAGTCTTTGAGAGCTTTTTTTGCTTTCCAGTACGATAAAATGTTCGGGTCTCATCTGGTACATTTCGTGACCCAAAGCTAGATCAGCTTTTCCTTCAAAAAGCCCTAGTTCCTTTAATGGGAAATAGTATATAGAGAAGCACTCTATACTGGGCACAGAAGTGCTCATTGCTACTGGACCTTGTTCATTGTTTCTAGACCTTTTCAGAGAACAGTGTTTGGACATTATTCTTGTAAGACAAAATACTCAGGAGTTTATACTAAAACTTTTTATTCAAATACCAGACTACAAGGTTTTACGTAACCTTATACAGCTCTTATATCTTATTTTCTCCAAGCCAAAAATCCCACCGCTCAGTGATACCCACATAATTATTTATTTGCTTTACCCCATAACACATCCACATACAGTAATCTTAGAATATACCAACACTACTAAAGTGATTTAAGTTTTTTATTTTGGCAGTTCTTTTTACTTTTAAGGCATATTCCACTACAGACATTTAGTCAAATTACTGAATTTTAAAGTGAATTGGAATAGTTTCCTTCTGTGTGATTATGACAAGATTAATTTATGTTTATTTGTTACATTTTGCTTTTAATTTTTAGGATTTTACAAGTTAATAATTTGTATAGTCCTTATGTTTTTGAAGTCAAATATGCAAACAAGAAATACTCAAAGAAGTCTAATTTCTGTCCCTATCCTTTCTACCCTGATTTCTCCCTCATAGGTAACCTTTTTTTTTTTTTTTTTAACTGTATGGTTTATTCTGTCTAAAAATAAATATGCACACATTTGTATTCTTCTCTTCCTTAACTAAGTGGGAACATACTGTAATATTTGTCTCTGCCTTTATGATAAGTTTCTGCGTGAGTTACATAGCAGTTATGTGTGATAATATTTATGGGGGACCCTTGTAGCTGACAGTGGAAATAGGGGTGGGAGAGGTAGACAACTAAAGGAATGTAGCTTTTGGTACCTCTCAGTACCATGAGAAAGAGAGTCATTAGACTATAAGTTAATGTTACAGTTGAGGTTGCTAGGTTCCATTTCCATATCTGTTCTTAGGTAAAACTTTTTCTTCCTTAGACCTCAGATTTTCCTGTTCTTGACCCCAGCTGGACTGCTCAAGAAGAAATGGCCCTTTTAGAAGCTGTGATGGACTGTGGCTTTGGAAATTGGTAAGAGCTTGGTGTTAGAGGTTGTCCTGTCCTAGTGGGCTCAGAGAAGAAGGCAAAAGGAGGAGCCTTAGAAAGAGGACTTTGGGGGTCATATGTTGTTTTTCTATTGACCCATGACTTAGAGACAAGTCTTCTGAAATGCCTCACAGGGATATGGAATGTTTTGTGGTCAATGACTGGACATGCCTAAAAGGCTACTTGGATGTATCAACACAGGGAAGGTTGGGTATTCTTTTCTGAATAGTGGGGAGATTTAGACTTACTAGTTATTGCTCCTTTCTGATTTTGTGAATTTTTCTTGGCTGTAGATGCCCTCGTCATTTAGCTGAGTCAGACTTTAGGTAGATGGCCACAGCTTACATGAGATTCAGGTTTGACAGACTTCTATTTGCATTCCCTGTTTTTAGCTTTCAGTTTAAGTTTGGCAGAATTGAACAGTGGTCATTGCTGTTATCCTAGGTTGCAAAAACAATAATAGCACCACCTTCATTTTTACACTTTGGGTGTACTTTGATACTGAAGATATTTTGTGAACTGTATAGCAGAGGCATATTAAAAATATTAAATATGTTTTGTTTATGAAAAATCTGAAGCTTAAGGGAGTTAAAGTGATTTCTCATAATCAGATAGCTTTTTAGTGAGGGACTCTTAACTAGATCCTGCCCGTCCTGACTTCCTAGTGAATATAATCTTTCCTGATATTAATAGAATGTACTGTGCTGCCTTCCTTAGATCGAGGGCACTGAAGGATACTTGAGTTCTGTTCACATTTTGCTTGTAATTATTCATTTAGCATTTTTTAAGCATAAAATAGCGTGTGCTATAAGGAATACATAGAAAAAATGATCACTTATAAGACACTTGCAAGTCATCTTTGGTCCTTTTGATTTTTCATTTTTTTGCCTACTATTCTAATGCTCTAAAATGGGCTAATCCTCCCTGTCCACCTTCTCTCTTTGCAAAGAACACAAAAAACTATTGTTTTCTCTATATACTGTGGGTAAGGCACTAAGCTTGGTGGTGAGGGTGGTGAGAGCTAAGAATTATGACATTTACTCTGCTGTGAATAATCTTATGGTCTAGTAGAAGAATCAAAGTATATACACAGATGATTGAAGTACACAAAGCAGAGCATGGTAATACCTTAAGAGAAGAACAAGTGAAGTGCCTTGTAAGAGAGAGGTTGAGAGGTAACTTTGAGAGATTTCACTTCTACCTCTTCATTATCTGGGCTAGGAGTCAGGAGTCTTGAGAACAAATTCTGGTTTTCTCACTTTTATACTTTGAGTTCTTGAACAAGTTTCTTATCTCTTTGGGTATTCTTTGTTCATCTGTGAAAAAAATGAGATAGTAATCCCATACAGTTAATGGTAGGATTAACTTAAATTATGTTGTGAATGTTTCTAGCTGATGTTTGGCCAAGTGTTAAAAGCTCTAGTAAAGAAATGCTTGTTCATGTAAAGTGTTTTGTAAACTCTAAAACGTTATTCAAATATAAAACTGTACTTATGTACATTTTGTGTGTTTTGAAGTGGCTTATTATTTAAGGCAGTTCTTTTCCTGGGGCCTAACTCAGGGAAATGACAGATTTTTCTAGTGATCTTCCCTTCTTTTGGTGGAAAGGAAAGGGCTTTTCAGATATTGTTTCTATGTCTTAGAATAGCAGGACTTGGAACATCAGGTTACACCAATATTAGGCCCTATCGGTCTTATTGTTCGCTGGTATCTCGATGATACCAGTTCCGAGGTATCAAATTCCAGACATGATATGAATGAGGCTTAAAATATGGAAAGTATAAACCTTGCTTTTACCATGGTGTAAAATTGAAAGCATAACTTCCTTCTCTTTTCCTCATACTCCTCTAGGCAAGATGTAGCCAATCAGATGTGTACCAAGACCAAGGAGGAGTGTGAGAAGCACTACATGAAGCATTTCATCAATAACCCTCTTTTTGCATCTACCCTGCTTAACCTGAAACAAGCCGAGGAGGGAAAAACTGCTGACACAGCCATTCCATTTCACTGTAAGTGCCTCCCTTATTTTTAAGAGCTACTTAAGTCATCCTTGGGCCCTGTTGCAGTAGCAGATAAACAGTGGTTTGATGACTTGGATGGTTAACGAGTTTATGGAGACAGGATGAGTTGTCATGGCTATTATTTTGATGAGGCAAGGAGGGAATATATCCCAGAGGTCAGAGTTCTATACTGGTTGTCAATGCCTGGATCTAGTGTATAGTTCCACCCACTCTGAGACTCTAATGTATTAGTTAACTTTGATGCTTGCTTCTGTGAGATGAGATCTGCAGAATGAACCAAACTTTCCATGCTCTCTTGAGCACAAGCCTTTTTACAATCTCTTTGGAGAGTTCATGATTGTAGATATTAGTTACTTAAGGAAGTCCAGTATTTGACTCATTATTATTATTTATTAATCATCCCAGTATTATGTCCAAAAAGCGATTTGTTATTTTTGTTCACTTGGTTGTAGCAGTAATGATAAACTTTTTTTTAATCTCCTGTGGCCGAGGGACCCATGGGTCTTCTAACAAAACATAACCAAAAACATGATGAATTATAAATGGACATCTTTCCTGAATGACTCTCAGAGCACAAGTAATGAGATATGAATGTTTTCCCTTCCCCGCTCCCTTTCCTCATACTCTCTAGAAATAGTTTCATAGCTGACTAACTCAAAGCCTGATGATACCTCCTATTTGGATAGTACTCATAGAAACTTAATGAGATAGGCAGAACAAGTGCTTTTGTTTTAGACAGGAAGAAACAGATTCAGAAAGGTTAAATAATTTGCAAAGTTAAGGGACTAGTGGATATTAGAGCTGGGACTCAATTCCAGCTAACTTCCACATCCAGTGGTTGGTTGGTTTGTTTGTTTTTTGTCTCTCACTTGGATGAAATTTGTAAATTGAGATTAGTCCTAAAGCATAAGGGAGCTAAAGCAGAGAAGGTAAGTGCTTATGTTCTATAACATCAAAGATCCTTGGTTCTTTTTTCACACGTTAAAAGCAAAAAGCAGAGGTAATTTTCCCATATTTACTTAGAAGGTTTTCGAAGTCTTAGTTTCCTTTTTAAGAAATCAGTCCATTTCCATAATACTTTATCTTGTTCACTTTTCCCTTTATAAAAATCTTTTTAATTTTATTTATTCTCTCAGACACTGTCTTTCTCCAAACAAAAATATTTCAGAGTGTAAATGAGGACTAATTCTGCGGCACTCTCTCCATTCAAATATTTTATAAAGTAATTAAGAAAAACTAAATTCTTCCAGCTGCAGATGATCCTCCCCGACCTACCTTTGACTCCTTGCTTTCTCGGGACATGGCAGGATACATGCCAGCTCGAGCAGATTTCATTGAGGTAGGAAAACTTATTTTTGTTTTGAATGAAGCTTATCTCTTACCCCTAGTTTCCATATCACCAAAAAAAAAAAAAAAGATTTTCAAAGCACTGTAATTTGTAGGGCCGTAGGCAGTCACATTTTCTTCCATTTGAGTGACTTTTCTCATTTGTAAATGTATTCACATGTGAAACAGTAAAAGTTCTTCAGACCAAGAACCTGTTTCTTAAGTTGCATGGGTATTGGCTCTTACTTTTCTTAGTAAGTGTGGGGCTTCTACAGTCTGGTTCTCATTCCACACCTATGGGCTGTCAAGGTTGTACTATATCAGAGGTTGGCAAATTTTTTCTATTAAGGAACAGAAAGTAAATATTTTAGGTTTTGCGGATCATAAAGTCTCTTTTGCAATTAAACTTTGGCGTTATTGTGCAAAAAACAGTATCAATAATATGTTAGCAAATGAGCATGCCTATGCTCCAGTAAACTTTATTTACAAAAACTGGCAGTGGGCTGGATTTGATCCATACTGTGTAGTTTGCTGACCCCTGTACCATATTCACAGGTATATAGAGAATGATGAATGCATGTGAAAACTACATGTTCCTCATTCAGCTATAGAGTTAAAAGCCATGTGAATATAGTTGCAAATCTCTTGATTTATCATCTGATTTACAATTATAATGTTCCTGGAAGTAATTTAAAATTTAGTGAGCTACAGTTTTGCTAGCCACACCCAGGTCAGCATTTTGTTTATGGCAGGTAATATTGTAGAGCTACTCCATAGACACACTGCCCCTACGAATTGTACTCATTGAATAGAATATGAACAAATCTACCTATTGAGCTATATAAGCAATATTATTGAATAAATAGAACCCTCAGACAGTAATAAAAAGGTATATGAATTAATGCAGACAATTTTTTTTTTTTACCTGAAGACCTAGTCAGAGTTAGATTTTCTTGAGTTACCTTTTATGAACAGACTGCTTTTAATTTTTAGAGCAATAGGTTTTGTTTTTACTTGAACTCATATAACTTCTCATTTTTGCCGTCACTACTGCTCGAAAGCCTCTCAGATACTTTTGGCAGTATCCTGGCCTTGCACCCTATTCAGTACTTTTTAATGAGTGTTTGCTTGTGTATTTCTGTTTGCTTCTAATGCATGGCTACTATAGGGTATTACTCAAAGCTGATGGGTTTGGGGTGGTAATTTTTTTTCGCCAAACAGGAGTTTGACAATTACGCAGAGTGGGACTTGAGAGACATCGATTTTGTTGAAGATGACTCGGACATTTTACATGGTAATGTTCTGTTCCAGTAAATGTTTTTATTGATTGCAAACTATATGATGACACTGTGTTGGGTGCTAAGAATATAAAGATGAATAAAACATGTCCCCTGCCCTTATGGGACTCAAAATCTAGTGGTAAAGATGCTGAACTTACCCTGTTGTTGGGTTTTCACCAATGAAAAAGATCATTTGTGATGATGGTGAGAGTGTTGATTATATAATGGCAGTTGGGAACATCCCATCCCTTGGACTGTGTCGTCTTTCTTTTGACTGTACTGAGGTAATTGGTTAACTGGCCCTTTCTGCCTCCTTAGAAGGAAGGGGATCAGGGTGAAGACCTTGGGACTTCAGTAGCAACTGCTGATACTAGATATTCACTATAATTTGTTACCTCAAATTTCCCATAGAAGGGGAAAAGATGGAAGTTCTTCGAAGATCTTTAGACCAAGATTGGGAATTTCTTGTTTCTTAGAACTGTTGAATTTTTGGCATTTTTGAATTATTTAAGATTAGCAATCTAAGGACTCATGTCAACTCTTGGGTTATAACATAATTGGTTAATGCCAACAAGGGCTCTTAAAAGTAGATGGTTAGATTTTCATTGAATCTATTTTTCCATCTTTCTGCTTTCAGTGAACTACATTTTTAAAATAATCCCCAATCTTTTCTTTCATTTCAGTCCAGAATTAAATATGATGCAATAGATGAATAATGGTCCCTTGGATTCTGTATTCCCCAAACAGCATCTTCATTGTTTCTCTTAAATCTGTATCCCAGGCAGGAAAGGCAAATAGAATCCTTGTTGAACTATAAATCAAGTTTTCATTTTGCATTAACTGCTACTCTGTCACCAGGAGAGGAATTTGATTCTTCTCTCCATAGAAGAGCTGCCTAGGTGTTTGTTACACCAGATATAGGACAAAGAGAGTCCTCATAAAATTTTACCTTCAGAATTTTTTCTCTACATATTTCTTGAGTGGTTTTCTTTGCAAAATTTCATTTCTCTTCTCCCACACAACTTTTCTAAGGAAAATCAGTGACACAAATTGAACTAAAAGAGGAAAGCCTGAAAGCAAACTACTTTAGCATTCACTAGACTCATTGTATTTGGTCAGTCTTCATGTCAATTTCCTTTTCAACCCTGGGTAACTCATATTACTGTCTTTTCTCACCTCTCATGTTGTTCCCTTCAAAGTAGTGTGCAGATTGCCATTCAGTATTTCTCCTCATATACACCAGCTTTAACTAAAATGATATTGTTTCCTAGATTGTATCTTTCTTTTCCTGAATGCAAAAGAAAAAAAATAAACTTTATCAATATCATCCTTTTAGATACTGTTCAAAAGTACTGAACTTTTGAAAGTCAGGATCTCTAATGTCAATAATGTCTCAACTATGTAAGAGACTTGCTGAATCACTTCTCTAGGCCCTAATCCAAGGTCTTCATTCTTAAGCCTCAATACTATTAAGAAAACTATAGTAATGGTTGATATTTAATTTCACTCTTCATTCTTTGTGGAAGCAGGATTGTAATTTCTTCTGCTGCACTTGTGCTTCTTTCTGTAATTAAGTGGGGGCAAAAGGAAAAAAATTAGAAGCGATTAATTAACAATTTTTATTTCATTATTTCAAACCTGTAACACATTTTAGTTATTCGTGCTCTTCCTACAATTTCTACAGTCTTGTAAGTCGCTTGATTCTAATTCATTTGAACTAGAACCTAAGCATCAACTTTTGATTATTATACTTAAGTAGCTTTAGCAAAATATAAATAATAATCCCTGCCTCTTCTTTCCTTCCCTGTCTAGTATGAATTATGAGATATTTAGACGAGTGCTATTTAAAAGGTGATAACATTTTAAAGAGGTTTGGCAGCACTAAAGGAATGGCTTGCTGATGTCACAAAGAGATGCTTTGTTTTATGGTTCTAAGTTCTTATATTAGCTTCTCAGGCAGCATGACCCACTGTCCAGTGGGGCATACTGCCCTTGAACTGAGCAGTTCCTCCCAGAGCATACAGTGAAAGGGGATGAGGAACCCAAGGAGATTCAGGAAGGAATGAGAAGGAATACACCTAGAATAGAGAGAGGGACACATATTTTGTGCAAATCAGATCACTGATTCATTCAACCTTAGGCTTGCTTCTGAGTCACTGTGTGATTTGGGACAAGTCCGTGGAATCTTGCTTACTGTTTCTTTGTGTACCTTGCCAAAAAAGAAGGGATAACACTGATTAGAGTGTGAATGTCTCCAGTAAAGGATGGTACATCATTCAGGATGGTGTTATTACCATTCCATTATACCATTATACTCAATATTACTGAACATTAACAACATTCCTTTGATGTTCCCTCATTTGTATTCTATTCCAGGGCATCTAGAAGGTTAACTGATGCTATCAAGCTCTTTTCCTTACCCAAAGACTTGCTATGATTCATGAAATTTGTCTAATAAAATGGGTTTGAATGGTCCATGGCAGAGGCCTGGGACATAGTGGAGGGATAATAAATTGCATTCCAGCCATACCAGAAGGCTTTTAGAATAGGCCCAAAGAAGATACTACAAGTGAAGCAGTGCATGAGGAAGAAAATAAGGCAGTCCTGGGATCCCTAAAACAACACCTCCTCATGTTTTATTGAACCAAACAAATTATGGGTTCAGAAAGAGAGATGCAGAAGACTCATAACTTGGCATTCTTGTGTATCATGGTGTGTCATGGGATCGTAGTGCAGACACATAGTGTAGTTCCCTTTTCCTGAGGGAACATCACTCTCCATCTGCTTTCATTTGGGGAAATCTCTCCTAAATTTGTGGCCTCCTCTTTCCCAGAGTTTCACAGGTTCTGAAACCCTGAGTGCAGTATCTTCCAATCATTGCTGTCCTATAACCCAAGCAAGCAAGAAACATTATAAGCTCCTTAGTATGTGTTGAGTCTGTGCTTTCAACACTTCTCAAGGTTGCTCATTAAAACAGTTTATTTCCCCTTTATTTGGAAAGATAATTTCAGCAAAATTTCTTGGCCAGGCTTGGATTCTCCTCTACCTTTTTTCCCTCCTTTGGCCCATATTGTCAGCCTTTAGATCTTTAACAGTTAGTTGATCAGAGGTTTAGCCTGGTATCTGTGCACACTCACTTACCTTTTGGCAGCGCCCTTCCCTTTATTTGGGTATTTTATGTTTAGAACATTTTAGACATAAATGTTATTAATAATAGCTAATACATATAGCACTTACTGTTTGCCATGTACCATTATAAGCCCTTCACATATGTCAACTCATTTAATCTTCGCAAGACTATGTGTTGGATATTGTTGTTATTATTATCCCATTTTATAGATGAGGAGATTGAGGAATGGAAATATCAAGTAACTTGCCTACGGTCACATAACTGCAAGTGAGAGAGCCATCTCCAGAGCCTGTGATCCTAATACTGTCTTATACTTACTATCTTTCCAACCTTGAATTTTTGTTGCTGTTTTTTTTGGTGACATTTCACAATTTATTATCTTCTGTCTAACCACATTCTTGAGAAGTAGGAATAGATTTTCCCATTTTACATTCAGGGAAATGCACAAAGGAATTAACTAACTTGCCTAAGGCTTTCTAATTGTAGACTTTAACCTTTAGGTCATGTAGTCTTCTTTCCTTCACAGAACTAATTTTGTACAGCTAGGCCAGAAGTTTAAATGAGGGGATTATTACTTTTGAAAAGCTTCGCTTTTGGGGAATACCTGAGTCACAGGTTTGCACTTGTATAGTTGCAATAGGGATTTTGATTGGCTTCCTTGCAGTTAAGGCTTCTGAGTTGATTTTCTTGCCAAGCAAACAGTAAGTGCCTTCTGTCAGGAAAACAGAACCATGTTGCTAGCTATTTTGAACAATGTTAGAAATACATTGCAGTGGGAAGGAGCTGCCTCTGACTTCTGCCCACTTGAAATATTTTAAGGCCAGCCGTTTGGAAACTCTTGTTATCAGTCCCCAGTGTAATCACAGGGAGACTGTTCTCCCAAGACTGAGATTTCAGAGGCCTTACATCAGTGGTTAGGTTATGGGTAGTTTTGGTTTGTTTATTTTTAATGATCTCTGGTTCTTCATTTGCCCCCTTTACTGGAACTCCAGTCACTATAAACAGAATGAGAACTGATGATTCTCGTTATTGCAGTGTCTATCTTCTTTTTTCTATTCTGCTTGATGTACTGTGGTCCTCCCTGGGTTGTTATTCACATGGTTAAGATCTTATAATCACTTGCTGCTATCTTAGTGTGCTTTATAAAGAAAAGAGATAGCTTCAAATGTGAATTTTTCTCTGGAAGAATTCCAATTCTTCTCTCATTTGTTTTTCTTTTCCTTCTTTTTGTTCCCCAGAACCAGTAGTACAAGTTTAAACTACTGAAATGACTAGGCTGTAGAATCAATTATCAGCAGTATTTATTTATAGATTTTTTTTTTTTTTTGGCAACACAATCTCTTCAGTTTTTTATTTTTTGTTTTAATTAAGTCATTCCCACTTAAATCGCAGAAACAACCTGATAAGTTAGTGTCTTAGAAAAATTACAAAAATATTTCGTCAAAATTAGCAGATTTCCACTGGATCAAGTAGTTTTTCTCCTCTCTTACTGAACTCTTATTATTGGGTGGTAAACGAGATAAAGCACATAAAAAGCCTGGAATATGATAAATATTCAGTATGTTTTAGCTATTTACTTAGCTATTTGCTTCTCTTTCTGTCTTGAACTGTCGATTTCCTAATTCTGTTTCTCATAAGAAGTAGAGTCCATTGAAACTTATATTAGGTTATACTGCATATCAGAGACACATCCTCTCCTCTCTCTTATCTGCCTTTTCTACCATACAGACATGTAAAGTGTATTTCTACCAGCATAGAATTCTAGAGCCTATTATTCCACAGCAATAGTGTTAGAAAACAATGGCAAGGTATGGGGCCTTCTATTGTACCTGGGTTTTTATACGGAACAACCCTGTAAATCAAGAAAGAATTCATTTGTAGAAAGAATTCTACTACCTTAAAAAAAAAGTTTGAAACCCATTGCCTTAACTCTTGGATATTATTGAATTATTTTTAGTTCATGGGCAATTATGAGGAAAAAATGAAACAATGTCGTTTAAATTTTTGAACTTGTTAGAAAAGAACCAAAAAAAAATCCATGGTAGTTAAAACTTTTTTTTTTTTAATACTTAAACTTTAAAAAATATTGCATTCACTCACCTCTTTAGATCATCCAGCTAGAACTTACGTTATTTTTATCTCAGATCCAAAGGAGAATGGCCTAGATAAGATATTTTTGGTCATTTCCTAGTGATTGAAATTATATTCATATATAGTGCTTCTCTTCATAGCCCAGCATGTTAGATTTTGGTATCTTTTCTTTCTAATCTGAGAGACTATCCTTAAGGCAAGCAGACAGTAATGAGTCAGGGTGGAGTATCCAGAATTTATTTCTATTACCTTCCTAGGGCTACCATGTTGATAGTGCATCAGGATTGTACGTTGCTCAACTTCTGTTTGCTTTCATGTAATGAAAGAAATTGGTGATTCTAACAAACCATTGTGTTCTGTTCCTTTAATTGTTTTTTTTTTTTTTTTTTGCCCCTACCCTAAAACTAGTTCCAGCTGAAGTGTGAGTTTCAAACTGTTGCGTGGAGGTACGCTTAGGGACTACTACTGGGAAAGGTAGCTGGATATGGAGTAGGGAGAATCAGCTAGAGCACATCTGATTTATCCATTCTAAATAAGAATTTATTGGAAAACAAGGTTTAAGAGTTACTCTAGAAGAACATATAAATCTGTGCTGACTCATTGCCCACATGAACTAAACAAACTGGTATCTCACATTCTTTGGATGACTTTGTATTGCTGTTTTTCTTTATTGGTATTACAGAGGCTCTAGGCTTTATTTTGGAATGAAGCTTACTATCCTGAAAGAAGTGATTGTCGTATACAGCTAAATTCTGTGGTGCAAAGGCTGGTGTGTTATTAGAAATATGTTACCTAACATTTGAATAATATATTTTATTTTTTCAGAAGACACATGTCAGGTCATTATGTTGTATTCTAGAGCCTCTTTCTTCTGTGAATACATTCAGTAATTAAAACAAAACCACCATACTTTCAACTTAAATAAAACTTAAGGAGATAACAAGTTTAATATGAGGATGGTTCCAGAATCTACTGAAATACTAAATCTTAACATTCCTTCAGAATCCATAGATTATAGATGAAAAGAATGGTTTAATGTAGCATAGTGCTGTTATGTATTCCTCATGTTCTCTTCTAGAGTTGTTAATGATTAGTCTTCATTTTTTAACTCTAGAGGTCTTCAGACTATAAAAAGCATGTGGGAGTTTTTTACTTCTGAGATTTTTTTAAATATACATTTTATTTTCATTTAAACCAGATTTAGGATATAGAACTAACACAGAGAAAGTAAACATGTTGGACAATTTCAGTGTCCTTCCTACTCAAGGCTCTGGAACCAGACAGTCTAGGTTTGGATTCCTGCTCTGTACTTAGCAGCTCTGTGACCTTGGGCAGGTTGTTTTATGTGCATGGTGTATAGGGCACATGGGAGAATGGTAGGAGACAAGACTGGAATGATAGGCAGAATCAAGACAAGGGGTCATATATTTAAGAGTTTGAACTCCTATAAGTAGAGGAATTATACTTTAAAACATTATTCTGGTACCATTTGCAGGGGACGAATTGTTGGAATAAGATAGGAATGGAGTCATTAAAAGAGTGCATACAGTGGTCTGGGTGAAACAAGACGCCTGAGTTAAGGAATAGGATTAGGGACAAAAGGAAGAGATGAATAAGAGAGATTTAAGCATTAAATATAGATAAGATTCATTGATTGACTAGTATGGAGAGAGGGAAGGAGAGTCCAGATTGATTTCTGTCTTTGACAAGTAGGTGTAATGTAATATTGTTAACCAAGAGAAGAGTTTTGGAGAATAGAGAAGAGGTCGAATACAGCAAGTTTGCAACTGAAGACCACAGGAGTAGAGATATCCAGTAGGGTCTGAAGCTTAAAATTTCTGGGTTTGAGATGATATATTTTGATGATACTCAGAACTGTAAGAGTGGATGAGTTTATAGGAATAAGGTGAAGGGTGAAAAGAGAGATGAGAATAGAAACTGAAGAACCATGAAGATGGAAAAACTGGCCAAGGAAAGACAGAGAACCAGAACTACTGTATTGGTGAAAACTTTTGCTATTCACTGCTTCTTTTCTTCTAATTTTTCATGTCTTTTACATCAGACTAAAGCCAAGAAAGGACTGGGAGATGGGCAGCCAACCTGGGCTTGGCTTTGGGGTTGTTAGGCTATTTAATAGAACTTTCACTATTGAATGCAAAACTGCGTCCTAAATGATTGTTGCTCCCCAACTGAAGACTGCTACTCTGGGAAAATGTCTGGCTGCACCTTATTCACATCAGTCTTAACACTGTCTCCTGAACTTACTTCTGTGCAATTATAACTGCAGTCAATATTCATTTCTATGACTAATAGATGTCATTTCTAGCCCATATGTTAACAAAGTTAAGACTACTTGTTGAACTGTTATATGAAAGCTAGTAATATACGTAACACAGCATGGCCGAAAGAGGTGTTCAGTAGAAAGCAGAATTGTTATCTAGAATAATGCCATATAAATATACACAGGAAAAAAGAACTTTAAGTTACTGATAAAGAAACTCAGTATCCGAAGATATTTTTGTTTCCAAGAGACAAACTTTGTAGACCAGTAAGTGAGTGTAGAATAGTTAGCAATATGAGGTACAAAGTTTGAGTAAAAGATTTTTGTCTTGGCTTTATTCATATGTATATGTTTGTTTATTTATAGCTCTGAAGATGGCTGTAGTAGATATCTACCACTCCAGGTTAAAGGAGAGGCAAAGGCGGAAAAAGTACGTATGGAACACTGTATCTTGCCTTCTTTCAGCTTTGGACTACTGACCACATACACATATGGCCCGTAAGAATGTTCCTGTCGTGGCTTACCTTGTAACCTTGAGGAAGATACTTACCCTTCTTGGTTCTCAGTTTTTCCATCTATAAAATGGGAGGTGGTAATATCTGTCTTTTTTTTACCTCCTCCTTTTTACCCTTTCTTGATATAGTAAAGACCAGTGAATAATGTGGATATACTGTTTTAAGGAAAAAAGGAACAAAATACACTCAAAATATTGTTGTTATATATTTTTTAATATTCTTATTCTAACTGCTCCTTTTTTAACTGAGAGAAGTCTTTTCTCTAAAAGGATTTCTTAAAAAACTCAACAAGTTTCAGGCACTCTTGGTTATTATTCCTTCTCTTTGCAACGGAGCAAAAAACATAGAATTAGATTGAGAAATTATGGACCCCAGACCCTTGTTGGATTACAGAGACTTTAACAGTTCAGAGAAGGGTATGCAGAGGTTGTGAGTGTGCGTGTGTGTGTATATATGTGCAGACATGTTACCATGGTGTTTCTAATGAGACACTCAGTGGCATCACAACAATAAAAAGGAATGGAACTTGGGAACTACTGCATTGAAATTGTAAGGCACTGTTGAGGGATCAAGACGTGATCTAAAGTAAAGCTTACTCTTAGCTTCCAAGAAGTGCTGAAGAAGCTTACCCAGCTGCTCTTGTGAGAAGCTTCATTGCTATTCATGAATACCTCTGGTATAAATCAAAGTTTACAGACATATAACTCTGCATTTACTTAAATTCTCTTTTGCTTAAAACACACAGTTAGAGCTAGACAGTATTGCAGAGCTCATTTGTTAAGGTTGCTATTAGATTTTATGGTTTATGATGCTCTTCCATTAAGCATGCATTAAGCAAACTATTTATTTCAAATAGTTTCAAAGCATTATGTGAATGTACAGTTGTAAATGTTTAATGTGTGATCATGGTTAACAGGTTTCCCTGAAATGGATGTTATCAATTATCATTTCCCTAAGCTGAATAGATTAATTTCTATAACATGGACATAGATTCCCTTCTGTTTCACTTAAGTTATAGACATGTGTTTTTTAGTATTTGTGAGTGCTTATTGATTCATTCATCCAGCAAATAGTTATTGAGAATCTACTAAGCCCAAAGAGAGGAAAAATATATGATGCTTGAGAGCCTAAAATTGTGTTAGTAACTCACTGACCTTTTTTTGTGGGGAGGGACTTCTTTGGACCTTGATATTTTACCTCATAGTGTTTAGGATGTCTAATAATAGCTGCATGTGGAAGATACTATTAAATGTAAAACTAACTATAATAAACATTATTGTGGTTTTCATTCTAGAATTATAAGAGACCATGGATTAATCAACCTTAGAAAGTTTCAGTGTAAGTATTAGCGGTTTTGTTTATTTTAAAATTTCTTCCAACATTATTGAATAGTTTTAAACAAATTATTTATGGTAGTAGATCTTAATCCAAGTTGCATTTTAGCATTACTTAGGAAGCTTTAAAGAATTCTGATACCTGGGTACCACCCCAGACTAATTAAGAGAAAATCTCTGGGGGTAGAGCTAGAGCATCTGTTTTTCTTTTTTTTTTTTTTTTTTTGTCGTCTCTGAATCATCTGTATTTTTTAAGTCTTCAAGGCGATTCTGTTGAATAGTAAGAGTAAGAATCATTAATATATAGTCAACAGCATTTGCATGAGAATTCTTTTTTAAAATTAATATAGTAATTATAGCATGAATATTAATGAGTAATTTTCTGAAACTGGATAGGGTCATGTTTTGTAACTAACTATATGTTATACATAATCTTGATCACAAGGCTGTGAAATGTTTTATGGAAAAATCAACAGAAAGTGATTTTTTAAAAATTTTGTATCATAGTGGACAAACAAAAAAATGACATTTAGCATTGTATGATGGTGATCATAAACCTATAATGATTTTTAAATGAATAACTTTGACCTTACTGTTTTAAATATTGGAGATACCCAGGCTGGGCAGAAAGAGTCCCTGTACTTTTTCTTCTTCTACATTGTAGAGTTTATTCAGTAAATAAGAATGATGATCACATAGTAATTGTAATATTTAAATTAAAATGTTTCTAATACTTGTATGTCACAAAACTCTTTTTTTGTAAAAATGCTTAATAATTATTGTGGTTCATATCCTAGTTGATAGAATCTTACAGGTTTTGACACACTGTGCCCCTGTAGGGTTCAGGTCAGCCAGTGTGGGTTAAGTGTTTTTTAATATAGTCATGATCATAAGTATGTTACATTTTATGTCCTTTATTTTTTACTTTCCATTACATATTTTTCAAGCGATTGTGGTGTTTTGAGGATGTCACTTTTCACAGTTTATGTTGTATATATACATAAATATATAATAATATGCTTAACCTGCCTTTTATTATTAGCATATTTTCAGTTTCTTTAATCATTAAAAATAATGCCATGATTAACCTGTTTGTCTTTATTTAGATTTTCTTTTAGGTAGATTCCCAGTGGAATTAATTGGTCAAAGAATATGACCATTAAAAACTCTTAACACATACTGCCAGATTGCTTCACAAAAGATACATCAGTTTATATTTCCTCTAGCAGTATATGAGATTGCCTGTTTAACCTTGTCCTCGTTGAGAGCTATGAGTTTGCAAAAATAACTTAGGAGCAGATTTCCCTTGCTCTATATTGTCTATAGACAATAATTGGTCATGTTCTGGTAGCCACCATAGTGGGTTCCTCTGTCTTAATTCCTGGGCTTTCTTTAATAGGTCAGTTGGGTTTTAACCTTTATTCAGAGTAGACCTTGACTCTTGCAAATATTCTATTCTCATCTGCCAGACAGAGGTCAATTTAGCCTTATTATTATTTTAACTGTATGTTGCTTCTGAGAAAGAAGTGGCTTTCATTTGTCATTATACTAAGTGTACATGTGACCTTAATATGAGTGGTAGGCAGAGGTTTTCTTTTTTAATCAAATTTTAAAATTATACTCCAAATTCTTCTCTGTTATTCCCGTAGTGAGAAGCCGGGGGCGCTGGGGGGAATGGGGATTAACAGTGAAAATAATCAGTCTGTGGGTGCCTATCAAATTGGCTCCTAGAATTTGTGGACAAGGATGTCTCTTTCAAGGGAAGAGAGTCATCTGAAAGAAGACTTAATTTAAATAACTGTCAAAAGTGGACAGAACTAGCCTAGTTACTATTGATTATCTGACTGAAATGACTGAGTAGCAGTTTGAGAGTTCTTGGCCACTCCAACCTACCAGTTATTGTTGGGTTTTACTCCCCATCTTCATTGCTGATACCTTTCTTTATTAGAAATTTGGTCAGTAGTGATCCTCAAAGTTGCTGATCCGAGCTGCCCTGCATGTGACCACTTATTTGCATGATAGTTATCAAAATATAACTTCATGTGTAGTAAATTAAATTGTGGTACTTAATTTTGTTTAGAGAAAGGCAAAATGATCCATGTAGAGAGTGAAGAAATATATACCTTACTTGAGTATGTGTAGGTAGGAGGAAGATTTTTGGTGGGGCATGCAAATGATCACACACTTTTTCCAGTCTAACATCGTCTAGATAGATTATTGAGTCTGTACTTCCATTGTTTTCCTACAGAAGTTGATACCAGAAATTTTGTCCAACATTGTCCCTAAGTATGCATTATCTGCCTTTTATTGTTTTTTTCCCGTTACTGCCAGCAGTTCCTGCCCCTGTGCAGATTAAGAGAAAGTGAGGTGTGGAGGTCACCAGGGCGCTCAGTAGTGGATGATCTCCAGTGATAACAAAATGCCTAGGTGATAGTCACTGATGCTGTTATCATTATGATTATAGTGTTTTGCATTCTTAGCTTTCCTGTTTGCTTCCTATCATGGGTAAGTTAGTCATGTGAGGTTGTAGAAGTTCTTGTAGAAGAAATGCAGTAAACTTAGGGATTTTTATATTCTCCATGACATGGTTGTGTTTTACTTTCTCCGTAGTAATGGAACGACGGTATCCCAAGGAGGTCCAAGACCTTTATGAAACAATGAGGCGATTTGCAAGGATTGTGGGGCCAGTGGAGCATGACAAGTTCATTGAAAGCCATGCACGTAAGTGGTTTTGAGCCTTGAGCAAGTGTGTGTGTGTGTGTGTGTGTGTGTGTGTGTGTGTGTGTGTGTAAATAGGAGAGATAAATGGCGTGTTTTATGTGAAGTTCTATAAATAAATAAATTTATATTTGTGTGCGTGTATTTCTATAAATAGGAGAGATAATGATGTGTTTTATGTGAAGTTCTGTAAATCAATAAATGAGTATTTTTGTCTTGTTTCCTTCTATTACCATGAAATAAATTTGAGACTCTGGGGGTGGGAGAAGAGAAGTTAAAAAGCCTAGTGGCTTTCTTTTTTCCCAGAAAAACAGTAATTTAGTAGTTTTTCCCCTTTCTTTTTGTTATGGGAGTTTTTAAATACTATGTACAAAAGTAGAGATTATAGTATAATGAACCCCTGTGTATCCATCATCCAGCTTCAGTTGTCAACACATGGCCAATCTGGTTTCATCTCTACCACTTTCCTCCTACCCACAACTGGATTATTTTGAAGCAAATCTCAGACATATTATTTTGTTCATAAATATTTATTTTAGTATTAAAACTAGTTTTTAAAATGGGGACAGAGTTAGATGACTCATGGAGATTGTACTTCCATGATTTTCTTACCTTTCTCTCTGAGAGAGTTCTACTCAGTTATTTGATTTTTCACTATAAAAAAATTGAAGTTGTAAAGGCAGTAAGGTCTAGACTTTAAAGTAGCCCGGACTGGGTGACTTAGTCTACACCTGTCACCATGAGATGTATGTATTTGACCCCCAAGTTTAGTTCTGGGAAGGTACTTTACAAAGGCTCATCCTCTTCTCATCATGCAGATATTTCTTGCATGGCATTTATCTGAGCCAGGTTGGTGGTTCTCACCAAACACTATCTGGTTGTCCTTTGTGTAGTTTATAGTAGGTGACTGGTCCTTTACTTCCTGTCCCAGTTTGTATGTGTCACTCAAAGGAACTACACCTCGTGGATAGTCCAGGCATTTCCTTCATCCTCTGTTTCAAAATACCCAAATTTGAATGTTCAGTTACATAATAACCCAAGCAGTGCAACCTGATTAGTGTGCTCAGAG
The DNA here is from genome assembly GCF_000151845.1 of Pteropus vampyrus. Taxonomy (NCBI): domain Eukaryota; kingdom Metazoa; phylum Chordata; class Mammalia; order Chiroptera; family Pteropodidae; genus Pteropus; species Pteropus vampyrus. The sequence goes on along the minus strand of NW_011889139.1, from coordinate 1,359,529 downwards.
GAGGCAGAAATCTTTGGTTTATGGAAAACACAATGCTCTTTTGTTCCTATATGAGAAAGAATCTATCTAGGACTTGAGCAGAGAACTTTTGTCCTTCCCTTGCAAAAGAGCCACATCAAGTAATCCCAGAGACAAGTTTCATAAAAGAATTTTGTTATGTGGTAAAACTTTTAACACAGGATAAATAGAGCAGGGGAACTTGGTTTAAAAGTGTTTGTTACTTCTGTAGCTACATGGTTTCAGCCAGTTCACTATAAGTTTTCTAGGAGACAATTCCAGCTGCTGTTTCCAGCTGGAGACAGCAGCTGGAAGACAGCTGGCGTGAGTTTTTCTCAGTTCTTGGGTAAAATTTCTAATGAGATGTTACCAACAAATAGGATTCCTCAAATGGAATTATCCCGGCTCTTACATAAGGTAGAATTACTGAAAATACTCAACAGGAAAGTGCTCATTGATATTGATTTTGTTTTTCCAATTTTTTCCTTCATTCTTTTTGTGATAAACAGTGGAATTTGAACTCCGAAGGGAAATCAAGAGGCTCCAGGAATACAGGACAGCGGGCATTACCAATTTTTGTAGTAAGTACTACACGCTATATTAGAGGGCATATATCTTCTAAATACGCAGAAGAAGCCTCTTTGAGGCAGTGTGGATTTTTTTAAATAAGCTTTCCTGTTTCAGAATGAGTTTTTGATCTTTGCAGTAAAGTTTCACCTATTTAATCTTTATAAATACTATTATATGGATTATCTGAGGTAAAATAAAATTACAAAGAAAAGAGAAGCACTGCTTTATATTTAGGATTCTGCTATGGCCTCTAAAAGAAGGATTTTGTATTCTAATTTTTAGCTTCTGCCTTTTAAAATTTAGTGATGCATAGTCTGATCATTCTTATTAATCAAGCTTCAATTAGTTCTAGATGCTTACATCCCAGTTACTGGAGGTAGTGATATTAATAGCAGCTAACATCTCATAAAAAAAAGTTGAGCATGCACCAGGCCCTACACTAAGCATTTCACTTGGATCATGTCATTTAATACCCTGAAAAGACTTTTGAGATAGTTATTTCTATTTAATGAAGAAACTAAAGTTTAAAGTGGTTAAAGATGTAGTAGAGCCAGGTCATAGGGGAAAGCTGTGTATTGTAGTAGTTAAGAGCTTGAGGTCTAGACTTAGACAGCTTGGGTTTAGATTCTGGCTCTTCCGTTTACCAGCTCTGTAACTGTGCTCCAGTTTCCATTTTCCAAGTCTCTTAGAATTACTATGAAGATAAAGTAGAGATGATGTATGAAAACGTAGCACAGTACCAGGCACAGTAAATCCTTAATAAATTGCAGTTTCTGTTGTTTAGTTGTTATCGTTAGAGTGATCTTTAGTATTCCCTCCTTCCTGTTGGTCGAAAGTGATCACCCAGTACCCCACAAGAAGTAACTGGGTGTAAGTTTAGCCTAGTATAATTGTTCTTTATTTTTAACAATGGAAATCATTTTTGAAATAAAGTTTTATGTGGAGTCCTAATCTATAAATAAGATAAAAGTGGAACTACTTTGGTTGAAAACTGGTGGTTCAGGTCATGCGTAGAACCCAGGACCACCAGTGGGTGGTGGTGCCCTTGCTCTTCACAGTAAGCTCCAAGATATTTTCATGGTATTCTGGGGCTCTGTGGAACATAGTTTGAAACTTTTTGGAATCTGTATATTTTTGTTAACATGTGGAAAAGACCATGCAACTTTTGTTTTAGCAATATACATATAAATACTCTGATACCAGATTTTGGTTACCTGATATTGGCTGCCTCTGGGAAAGAGGAGAAAGGAACAATACTGGTCAATGAGGACTTAGTTGTAATTCTACTTGCTTTTTAAGGAAAAGTGTATACTTATAGCACTTGCGTGACTTCAAAAAATATATAGAAAAAATAGGACAGGAAGGAAATATAACTATTAAAAGTTAGTTTAGAGATGGAAATATGAGTGACTCTTACTTTCTTCGTACTTTTCTGTTTTGGGTTTCTCCCCTACCCCCCCCCAAAAAAAAAATTGCTTAAAGGTAGAAAAGAAATAAAAACATTCTTATTTCTTATTAAAAAAGTGATTTCAAACTAGAGGAAGCCTACTTTGCTCTTGGAAAAATAATTATGGAAACAGTTTCACAAAGGAAACCGAAAGAGGACAGACTGTTTGCCAGTCAGTTAGGAAGCCCTTCAGTTCCGCATTATCATTGAAGTTGTGGTTTTTTGCACCTCTAGGTGCCAGAACCTATGACCACCTCAAGAAGACGCGAGAGGAGGAGCGCCTTAAGCGCACCATGCTCTCCGAAGTTCTCCAGTATATCCAGGACAGTAGTGCTTGCCAGCAGTGGCTCCGCCGGCAAGCTGACATGTGAGTAATTAGTCTAGGGTGAAGGAGCATCCTTTGGCTTTTACATGTATTTTCAGACATTTTCATGAGCACCCTGCCCTAGATGGCAGAGTAGTAATAATTGGATAGCTAGAAGAATTCCAAAAATTTTAGCAGTCTGTCTCAGAAACAGTGCAGTACTGACAGTTTTGAGAAACAACTGGCTTCCTAGAATCCTACTTTGCTACTTTGATCTTATTTTTAAAAATAAGTAAATTCCCTCTACTCATGTCTTCTCTCTCCCTCTGTATTTATTGATATGATTTCCACTGGAGAATCATGTTTGTATCCTTTCCCAGTGGGAGGTCTCTGTAATATTCCAGGCTGAGCTTTTAACAAATCCAAGTGATTTTCTCTCCCAGAACAGATTTCCTTTCTCAGTACAGTGGGATAGCCTGAAAACGTGCAGTCTATCTTATTACATCTCTTCAAAGTAATCGACCTGATAAATGGTACCCAGTCCCACACGAGCTTTTGGAAATGGCCTTCTTTTGTGTGACATAAGTTTAAATTCCTCTTCTTCATTGTAGTGATTCCGGCCTGAGTCCTTCTGTTCCGATGGCTTCGAATTCAGGTAATTATTTTTCAGGCTAGAGGAAATGTTGATTGTGACATTTTTATTGTAGATATTGTGATAACCTAACAATCCCAACCCTTTTGTGGGATCATGGTGCTTAGGCAGAGTAATGGTGATTATGTCTTGTTCCAGTTTATAAACATAAGCAAGTTTCAGAATCTTCATGGGCAGACAGGGTTAGAGTACAGAGACAGAAGAACAAACTCCAGAGAGGTGGTTTCTTTATTTTACCAGTGTCTGTGGGCAGTTAGTTTACTATGATTGTATCTACTACAGATTTTGAGATTTGTCTCAAAGGGGATAAATTAAAGGCTTTGTATCTTATGTGAGCAAAGAAGCACGTTACCTGCCAGAAATGCGATGATTTCTTTATAAGTTGGAGACTTAAGATATTTCTATTTCTTATCTTTACTTCTTTGCTTATGTCTTATTCTGAGGTTAGTTTACAGAGATAGATTAAGCCATATGCTATCTGGTAATCACTGGTGCTTGGCCATCAATGACTGGTAATATGGGGCAGTATTAGTTATATAGAGCTCTGATCCAAGATTGTGGTATTTCTTTGCCTGTTCTCTTGGTTATCATTCATCCCTGCTCTGTATGGTAGATAGCCATGTCCCCTAATCAGAACATACAGACCACTCTATTATAAAAACAGTTTTACCATTCTTCGAAGGTTGGAACAACAGACCTGTGTACCCATTTTCACATCTCTCAGTAGATTCAGGATCTAGGCAGGATTTAGAGGAGGCCATGTTAGGGATGATACTTTGTTAAAAAAAATTTATTCCTTTGTGTCAAGTAATTATTTCTTAATACTTAAAGGAGAAAAGAAAGTCTTTTAGGGAGTAGCCAAGACAGCAAAATACAAGTTTTATGTTTCTTACTTCCAACCTCTCACCCCCAACCTAAGAACAGAAATACAAATAATATTGACTAATTAAAATGAGTAAACTAACATGATCATGCAACTTCAGTGTTTGTGTTTTCTGAACCATTCACACTCACTTATTTGTTGCTTTCTAGGCTGCTGTTAACCTTTCTTACCCCCAGTATTTAGGTTGAGGAGACCCCTTGCTCCTCTTCATGTTCTGAGTTGGTCTTAAGGCAATACAGAGTTGGAAACCTGGATCTTTGATTGTAACTTTGCCTCTGGTAACATTGGCAAGACATCAATGATTTTAGTATCCCCTTTTGAGCTTTTAGGATAAGGCTAGGTCTGTCAGTTATTTCCTTTGTTGATATTACAGAGAAGCATGCTGTCTAGCAGATCAGCCTGCAGTAGTTACTCCCCTTTCTCTCCATCACCTAAAAGGCAACCCCCATAAAACTTGTTAATATATTATTCTACACTTTCTTTTGCTTAGCTCAGTCCATCCATCCCCAACTGAACACTAATCTCAAATAAGCACTGAAAACAAAACCAAAAATTTTTGTATGTTGAGCTTCCCATCCTGGCCACTGTCCTCGTACTTGGGTTTTTTTCTCAGATATGAGTTCACCTCAGCCTCTACTTTGTCATACAATGGCTCATTGTTCCTCACTGTGGATCTTTCAGGTAAACAGGGCTACTTTGAAAAAAACCAGATATTCCCTCACATAATAAATAAGAAGGGTCTTTTCCTGGCTTAACAGACTGCCTTTGATCTGAAGGCAAATGGTACCTGGTTAATTACCGTGTTTGCCTTGTACTGCTGGCAGAGTGCAAAGGTTAGGAAATGTCTCTCCTGCAGACTTGTTATTTCCATTCATCAGCTGTCAAGGTGGGTAGTGTATGACCTTAACTGGATGACATCTGGGCTGTAGATTTTAGAATCCCCTATGAGTTAGGAAAAGATGGATGATAACTACTGTGGTCAGTAGTCTTATTTGATGCTAAGGTATGTGTGGTCATATGTGTATTTTAGCAGAACAAAGAGCACACGAATTACCATTTTTATCTTCAAGTGAACGTTGTCGTGTCCATGTTGCTTGTTAAACTGAGGCCTAAGGTTTATATGATAGGTAGAGATTTCCTACAGCTGGATGTAGTGATCTTATACCTAACTGCCCTGCCTGTGGTGAACTTTGTTATACTCTACACCTGAGAAATGGTTGCTCCTGTGAAATATATGTCTTTTTCTGTCTGTATCTGTAGGTAGACGAAGTGCACCACCCTTGAACCTCACTGGCCTCCCTGGCACAGAGAAGCTGAATGAAAAAGAAAAGGAGGTAACAAAAAGAATGGGAACTAGAGGAAAGCAAGTAGGGGCTGCTAATTCATTGAATAGTCTTCCAGTCTATCCTCGAAGTTTTAAGAATTGACCTCAGCAGGTTTCAAAAAACTCCTTATCATCTTGATACTATTTGCCTTCTGAGAAAAGAACATATGATATGTAAACCTAATAAGAGCAACTGTCATTTATTGAGCATTTACCATGTACCAGATACTGTAATAAGTCTTTATGTAAATGAAATTAATTTTTTACAAACCTAAAATAATTTGTACATGATTATTTGCTTTAAAATGATCACTTTGAGTAGTTCTACACTTTTTAAAACCTTAAGTAATGGTTATACTGTGTTTCCCTAGCTTGTTTATAAGCTTAAAGAAAGGAATTTTTTATCATATATAGTCATACATTAATTTTGATTTTAAAATGGCATGACCTACCTTTCCATTGTAATCATCAGGCTGGTCTTCATGTTACTTTTGGCTATTTCTAGAATTTAAATCTAGCCTCAAAAGAGTCATCATCAAATAGTTTCAAAGAAATGTGCCATGGCTCTGAAGTTCATTCCTCATATGTTCCTTTTACAGTTCCCAAGATCAGTGTTCCCATCTGCCACCTTGTACCATTAATTCAGGTCAGACAGTAAGGAAAAGTCAAGGAGTAGGGGCTAGTATTTTTATTTTATCCACTAGGAATAGTAAAAATAGTTTGGGAGTAGAAAGAAGTATATGTTATATCCAGGTATTGCTAAAGATCACAAGCCTTTCTGATTCAAGTATTGAATGGCCCAGAGTTTCAAGCAGTTTTTATCCTTACCCACAAAATGGTGACCTCAGATTGCTCATTGCTGTGTAATGGCAAGTGAACTGGAATTGAGCCAGCTTTCTAGATTTTTAGCAGCTAATGTGGCCTCTCTTAGCAAGATCTCTGTATTTCCTCTCCCTCCAAAGTAGGAAACGCAGTCACAAAAGCAGGGACTACAACTTTATGCAGATACTAAAAATAATGTGATTCACACTTGGGAATCCACGTATCTGCCCCCCTGCCCCCTATACCCTGTGGCTCTTCCCTGACTGGCTTTGCCGGAATGTGCTGGGCCTCTACCCTGGCTGCTTCTCAGGGCACATGCTCATATTCCCTGACAAACCCAGGTGAGCCAGCCGACACATACCCTGGCTTTCTTGTCCTGAGTGTTTGTCTTTAGTGAGTATTCCCTCCAAAGAAGAGACTAAATGGAATGCAGTCCAGCCACCCAACAGCTCCTATAAATAGTTGGAGGTTGATGTCATTCCTTAAATTTAATTTTGGCTATACCTGCTGGATTAAATTATGAGAATGACAGATGTTAATGTTTATTAAATTTGCCATCTCTTACAGCTCTGTCAGATGGTGAGGTTGGTCCCAGGAGCCTATTTAGAATACAAATCTGCTCTATTGAACGAATGTAACAAGCAAGGAGGCTTGAGACTGGCACAGGCAAGAGCACTCATCAAAATAGACGTGAACAAAACCCGGAAAATCTATGATTTCCTCATCCGTGAAGGATACATCACTAAAGCCTGAGGTTCTAAGGGCTTGGGGTATGAAATCACAAGTTTGGAAAGTGATGGGCCAAAGGACAGTATGGGCATTCTAAAGAGTTTCTTTTTTGAGCTGAATTCTCATTGTAAAAAGAGAAGGACAAAGGAAACCTTATGTTGTGTTAATGTCTGCTTTATTCTCCACCCTGCTTTTAAAACACTCCTGTTGTTGGTATTGTGCTACAGAGTTATGTGCTAGATAAGCTATTATTAAATGTGAGTGGGCATTCATTCCTAGCACCTCTTGTAACTAAAACAAGAACCGTAGTACCTCACATCACAGTGTTGGTAGAAATAGAACTAAACCAGTCTTTAGTCCCAGGAGTCCCCCTCAGATCCTTATACTTGAGAGATTAGTTTTCTAATTATCTGTTTTGCCTTCAGACCTTACAGACAGATTTAAAACAAAGAGAAAGATTATATAGAGCATGAGAAAGATTTCTCTTTTGTTCTGAGGATTTTTTAAGCTGACAACTTATGTTTATGAGCAAGGGGGGGGCGGGGCGGGGCGGAATCTCATGATGGTCTTGTCCCAAACTGTATCTTTAACTTTAATGTCTGGCTTTGTACTTTGTAGTTTGTCTAATCTGCAGTAGATTTTTAAGGAGATGGTACTGAATATAAAATGTCTGTTATTTTTAGAATTAATGGATTAAAATGTTTTGCTACTTAATTTGTGGGTGTGTCAAACATTCTGGTAACTAAAGCACACTTAGGGTGTTGGATGCCCGCCTCATTACGCTGCACTGTCTCTGCTAACGTGTGTCCTGGACTCACCCTGTTCTTACCCTGGGTTTCCCAGGATACCAGGCCCCTGAGGATGCAGATGATGCAACTAACCTCAGCTTTGCTTGGATTGAGACCTGAACCCTGATTTCTTAATGGTGAAAGGCTAGCCTGCAATAAAAGCTACTTTTAAAACAAAAGTAAAGCTGTCTCATATATGGGACTCAGTAGATATGAGGGTGAGTAACCCCACCACATCTGAAACTTGGTCCTCAAACCTTTCTGCAGAATAAGAAGCCAAACTCAGAGTCATGGTTATCCCATTTCTATTAGAAGGAATGTTGTATACAGAAATGACTCCAGAATCCGCACAAATTACCTTCAGTAGCTGACCGATTCTTTAATTCTTTAAACGTTCAAAATATCTAATAATATTATATGCTTTGTTGGAAGTATCTGCTCAAACTTCCACTGATGTAAATATGCATGTAGCTTGCTAATAGACTTTATCTAGAGGGTTACAAATGAAAAGGAAACTTAGGTTCTGAAGGAATTAGAATAAAGGACTTTAATCTTTAAAAAGGGTGGCCTGTGGAAATGGTCTCTTTTCTTTGCATAGTCATCTCTCTTAGAAAAACATATTCTACCACCACTATCACCCTTCCTTGGTTATACAGGAATTATCTCTTATCTCTGAAAGGTAATTCTGGTTCTGAAAATTTGGGATGCATTAGACATCTATGTCATGTGATATGTGTTGTAGTCTGAAGAGTCTTTAATCTTGATTAAAGAAGGCTTCCTGGGAGAGGTGAGCTTTTGAGGCAATGATAAGATTGAGAGGAGATAATTTGGCAGTTGAAAGTGGAAGACTGTTTCAGACATAGTGGGTGGAGGATGGTGTGGAGGCAGCAGTGGGAGTAAGGAAAATGGTGCCAAGAGATATAGTTGGCTAGGACTCCAGAGGCAGCTGTGGTTGTTAGGAGTGGGAGAATGGTGGGACCGTCTGATAGAAACCTTGGAACTAGTTGAACTTTAAAAAACTGATTGGGGAATCAGTAGATTTGATGAGGAAAATGGCATGGTTGAAAATAATGATAGAAAACTAAGGCTATAATTTTAAATGACTGGATTTTATAAAGTAATATTATTGTTGTTTTGGCAAAACAACAATAATATTACTTTGAGAAGGTTTCTCAAAGATCAAGCCATATTTTGGGTGAGTTGTACTCTTGAAGGGAGTCACCGAGTTGCTCTCTTTTTGCATTTACAGTAGAAAAGCACGTGCTGATATTTGATGTGGCTGACAACTGCATTATTTTCTTCTATGTTCTTATCCCCAAAGGAAGATCCTTCTTACTACTGTAATTCCAGAGCTAGCAAGGCCCTTTTAGAGAATATTCTATCGTTCCCTTTTGCTGCTACATAGGGTTGGCCATAAACCAGCTACACTTATAGAGGTCTCTCTTAGTTGAGATATCTCAGAAGAGGAAGAGTTTACTCTGAAACTCAACAACATGAATAAAGACCTTTTACTGTTAGGAGTTTTTATTGTAATTTAAAGGTTTCTGCTGGAATTTTATGCATAGCCTCTGCCAGAGGTAGGAAATAGGGAACGAATTTCTTTCCCTGTAATGACCCTTTCCTGTGCTCAAAGACCTGGATTCTTTAGAGACCATCTAACTATTGATGATTTATCTCCTCTTGGATTCCAATTTTCATCTTTTTACTGTTTACAGCCCCGCCCCCCGCCCCCCCCTCGCCATTTTAAATCTGAACTCAGTAATTAATTAACCAGTCCTTGCTTAGAGATATGGATAAGCTTCCTAGTTTTTAGTAATGAAATCACCAGCTTGTAGTTAGCTGGAAAGAGGAAAAGATCAATAATATTAATCAAAAACAACAAAATTCCAGTTGATAATTCACTCTAGCTTTAGGAAATATGTAGATATGTAATAAAAGAACTAAAATTTCCATTGTGGATAATCAGAGGCCCAAATTATAAAGAGAAGCTTGGAAAAACTCATTCCTGTTTACTCCAAAACACTTCCACTGGTTTCTAGGCAGGAGAGTAGTATTGTGTTCTAAACGGCATTCTGGAACATGGTTCATCCATTTTTAAGGATCTCTGTGGATACCTTCTAGATATTCACTGTACTTTTGTTAATAAAAAAGGCTTTTCCACAGCTTACACGTACCTGGATTTTTGTTTGAATTTCTAAAGATTAAAATTCGATCCAAGAGGGACCGATCTGGAAGCTTTGCTTTCCTTTCCAATGTGCTTAGCCAGACATGGTTAACCTCTCCCTGCCAGAAGAGACCATCACAGTGGGACTCTACCCATGTCTGTGGCCTTGTGTAGAAGAGGCAGCCCTGCTAAGACAAAGTATTTCTCTTCAACCAGACACATTCTGAGTGAATGTGTCTAGCCATCCTGAGTGAAATTGAGCAGGATCTCAGAGCGCAAGCAGGGTCTGAGCAGCCTAGATAGGATCATAACAGTCATGCTGACATAGGCACTTAATTTGGGAGTGAGGATAATAATGAAGAGCATTTAACTAGGGAATATTTTGGAACCTAAGGAGCCTGTCCATGAAGTATGCATCAGAACTGTTAGTGTGCCGCTTTTGAGGGGTGGAGGTAGGGGGCAGATGAATAATTTCTGTGAAGTCTGGAAAGTCAGTTTCAAAATCTAAATGGGAGGGAGTTCTTTTTCTGTTCAGTGTTTGCCTGGTGCCTTGGCTTCTATCAGTTGAGATGTGCTGGGATGAAAGCATTAACTGCCCTTGGATATGGCTGACAGGGCTTACTGTCCAGAGACCTAGGTATTTAAGGATAGGATGAATGTCTTCTATGTCACATTAAAATTCCTTTGTCACTGTGAGTTACTTGTTTGGTATGCATTGTATACTGAGCCCCATCCCTGTTAAGAGGAGGAATAAGGAAATTGTGATAAAAATGCAGAAGCTGGCTATTAAAAGGTTTAAAACCCAAAACTGAGGGATACAAAAAAACTAAATGTCACCGTACCTTGTTTTTGAAAGCCCTGTAGTTAACCTTTGCCAGTCCAGACTTGTTTTATGTCTTTTAGGACTGGATAATTAAGTCTGATGCACTTATTTTCTACTCGCAGAGCACAAGGGATAGATTTCTGTGGCACCAAACTAACTTGGTTGAACTAATCCCTCTTTCTTAACTAAGCGATACTTTTTCAGCTTGCTCTGGTCTCCCATGAAGTCTTATGTGGCAGACGCTTCCAGGTGGCTTGCTAATTAACCTGCCTTGGTCCAGAGTTATGTTGAATAGAAGTAGCATCTTAAGAGGTGTGGAAAGGAGAAGACCTCATAGTTTTTTAAAAAACACTTTTTCTTAAAGCAAAAATACCGACGTGCTGTCATCACCCTTGTTCAGTGAACTGACAGCTAAGTGCCAACTCATGACACTTCTAATGCATCACTCTTCTCCTTGGAGAGCTATCTGCCAAATATACTCCCTGTTTTTGAAATTATTTGCTATGACCTTCTCTTTTCTCCCATTAAACCAGGGGTCCCTAATCCTCTCCCCCGGGCTGTGGGCTGTTAGGAACAGGGCCGCACAGCAGGAGGTGAGCAGCAGTGAGCTAATGAAGCTTCATCTGTATTTGCAACCGCTTACCTATGCTAGCATCACCGCCTCAGCTCCACCTCAGATCATCGGGCATTAGATTCTCATAGGAGCCTCAGTCTCTAGTGCCAAAAAGGTTGGGAACTGCTGCATAAAACAATAGTAATTGATTTGGATTCTCTCCTTATTATCACCCTTCATTGAGAGAATTCCTTTAAGACATTAATATATAATAAAAAATATATCATTTTAAGAAATAAAAAATAGAACCTGCACTGTGTAGCTTGATTTTAATATTCTCAATCAATGTTGCCTGTAAGAAAACTGATTTTTAATTTGGGCTAAGTGTCTAATGTTTTCATTTCCTTCCATTCGTAGCATGTTGTCTAAGATGAAAAGGGCAATTTTCAGGGTAATTTAATAGATTTTTCCAAAAAATTACCGAAAAGGAGTAAAAAGTTCAGCAATGTCGTAGACACTAGCTCCCAAATACCGGGGGCCTTAGAGAAGGGTGGGCTGATTTGAGCTTTGGTAGAGGAGGGAGCAGCAGTGTTCCAACCCTGATCCTATGGGAATTTGCTGTCTGCTTTGGACAGGTAGAATACTTTTCTATACACTATCCCGTTAGCCTCTGCTTCAGAAAAAGGCACTCGACCAGGGGCAGGAGCCAAAGCCCTTATTTTTTGCCTAGAGGATAACACTTTGATATTTGTTTACCAAAGGCTGTGTATCTAAGTGTTAGCCACAGATAGGTGACAGCAATGTCCACCTTAGCTGGCTGCCCCTAGACACACACACACACACACACACACACGAAAATCTTTGCCTTGTTTTGGGCATGCATAGTTTCAGATTCAGGACACCTGTCAGATCTAAGTCAGCATAAGCTTAACTTTATGATGCAAAGCAATACGCTTTTGAGAGCAGAATCTCTCAGGAGTGCTTTCCGCCCCCAGCAACTGCAGAAAAGAAAGTGTCTGTAGGAGAGAAGGGTGGCTATAGACGTCATTGCATCTTCGAGATCCCAGCTGTGACCTGGCTCAGAGTTTTACAGTTAAAAATAACCATGGCTTAGAGTTGGGGGAAGAAGTAAACTTGCATCTCCATGGAAACTAGGAGAAGGAAAAGAGGCAAGCCATGGATTTCCAGCAGATGTGGCAAGGTGGGGTGGATATAGGGGCCGGGAGCTTAGAGGCCTTCTGCTAAAAAGAGATACGCTGATTAGCATCCAGGATGTAGCCAGACATTGTTATAGGGCTCTGGAGACACTTTGCAGCTAAGATATGTTTCTAACAACGATGTGTACGTACGTCTTGGGTCTTGGGTCAACTTCTTGTAACACAAATTTGCCATTATTTGGCAAAGCAGAGAGCAGATGAGCAACACAGGTTAGATACTGCCTTCCAAACAACCTGGGAACCTCTACTACCCGCCCCCCCCATTTATATTCCACTCTTTCATTTGCATAGTCAGAGACTTGATGTCACAAATAGCAATTTATAACTAGAGGGGAAGTGTTCAGGCTCTTGGGCTGACATGGACATTTACTCCTGTTCAGTAAGACCAGGATTTTTTTCCTTGGTGTAGGAGATTATGCAAAGTGGCATTAATTACCCAGGATGTCCTTAAAAGTAAGTATGTATGTCTCACTATTTCTGGTATTGTTACGACCAGGGGTGACTCCTAGGGGAAAATATTTTATTTCTTCATTTCCTCTTTAAAGTTTTCTTTAAAAACAATTTTTTTTTCCCTAAAGAAATACGTGAACACATTCTAGTTGTAAAAAAATTTTTAAACCCCTCTCTTTTCCTTTTTGCATGAAAAGTTTATGTGCTTTCTTGTTTACCTGCCCCCTGTATTGGAAAGACCTGAGCAGTAATCCTTGTTCTGCTCCTTAATAATACAAACTTGGGCAAGTTTCTCAACTTGTATCTAAAGTGGTTGATAATACCTACCTGACTGGGTTTGATGAAGATTAAATGAGTTAAGGTATAGTAACCTCCTGGCACGTCCCTTCTCCACGCTTCCCTTCCTCTCCCCATGGAGCCTTTGATATTTTTGTTTAACTCCAGCCAGGTATGAACAAGCAATTGATTTTCCTGTACCACACAATTCAGAGCATGGTAAAGTCTCAGAGAGGGACACTAAGATCTAAAAGATACAGAGCAAATGTTAAAACGGGCAGAGTGCATTTTTCAAGAATGTTGTTTATGTTGGAATTATCACCGTGCATCATTGCCACAGCCCCAGGGTTGGATTAAGGGCAGAACATTTCTGGGACAGATACGTATTAAATGACCTAGTTATCCTAGACATGTTGTAATATTCTCTTATATAATGCCTAGCTCAAGAAGCCTGAAGTCAGGTTACAAAACTTATATGCACACTATGACTGTCACTGTGTGAAGAAAACTAAAAAAGGCATAGTAAAAAGACCAGAAAGAAAAGATGCTAATCATTTTGTTAAGTAGTAAAATTATGGGTGATGTGCTTGTGCAGGCACGTGCTCGCTCTCGCACTCATGTGACATTTTTTATTAATGGAAAATAATTTTTATGAGAACTACGAATACTCAAAATACAAGTTTCAAGTATTTTACATTAATACAATTTAGTTAATCCTTATGATAGCCTTATAAGGTGCTATGTTACATCTTAAAAAATAGCACAAGCCTTAGGCAATGTCTGAAGTAGATGAACTGTGTTTTGGGATTTCTGTCTCCTAGTTTATCTTTCCCACATTTATAGAATTTCCTACCAGATACCTGGTGTCCACTGTCCTTCTCAAACCTGTCAAAGGACAGTAGATTAAAGATTTATTTCTCTTGGGGGGGGTGCATTTTAAGCTATCAGTGGCATATGATCTGGAATTACAGGAATTAGCAAGCAGGCGTTTGAGACGTGTGGAGCAGTATGACCTGATGGCAAACTTCTGTAGACAGAGGATCCCTGATCACAGCTGTTCCCCAGTTCTGACAGTATAGCAAAGCTGTTGTCAATTTGTTATCCAGGGGCAATGATACGAATGGAAGATGCAAATCTGCTTTCTGAAGGACCCATAAAGGTCTGATCAAGGAGCTCAAGCGATTGAGGAGAATATTTTTGGAAAGGCAGACATCAGAAGCCAAGCAGAGTAGAAGTTTCCACCCTCTATTTACTGTGTCTAATCAGATCAGCTCTCATTCTGCACAGAAGCTGCACTGCTCTAAAACACTGCTTATTTAGTTGCAGTCAGGAGCACCCACACCTCGGGCATAGACAAGTCATACTTTTCTAGCAGATGACCTCAAAGATGTTTCTATGTCTAAAATAGTTGATACCTATAAAGATACTTATAGTAATGTGCTGCCCAGTAAGGTGGCCACATAGCCACATAAATAAGCCTCATGTGGCTTTAAATTAAAATTTATTAAAATTAAAATGAAAAATACAGTTCCTCAGTCACACTAGCCACATTCAAGTGCTCAAAAGCCATGTGAGACTAGTGACTACTGTAGTGGACAGTACAGACAGAGCACTTCCATTACAAAAAGTTCTTTTGGACAGTGTTGGTCAAGAAGATAACACCAAGTTGCATTCTTTGTAGACGAATATAGAAGCCCACACTTCCACTGTAAAGGCGTGAAGCACCTTTCCACCCACAGGCCTATATGTACAGTCACTAAATGGTCTTGCTGAATTTAGCACTTCTTCCTACTTTCCTTAATCTCTAGATCTTTACACATACATCACACTCAACACAAACTCTATTTTAGCCCTCCTCTCTCCTCCTCACTGATGAGGATATGATTCTTCATGGTAAGTTTAGTTCCTATAATCCATGAAAATGCCCTGCTCCTTGTCATTAACTAGAGCTGTTCTGGAAACCTGCCTTCTGGATAACAAACAAGCTTGAATTTGAAGAGGGATTCATCTATTTGTGCTGCTGAGTCACTGAAGGGAAGACTGGGTAGGGGGAGGGAGAAAGAAATTAAAGCAACATACAATTGTTTCTATTAGAGATTTTGCTATTTTGGTATTGGCAAGTCAAAAATAAGTCACTAGATGAATTAATGGTGGAGCAATTTAGTGCTGGGAAGATGCTTTTCCCAGGCAAGATTTGAACTCCAGTGTTTTATTCTGAATCAGATTCTACTTTGTTCTCACACAGAAGGATTAATTTTGCCTAATTTTAAAGCTCTGATTCTCATTTTATGAAGGCAAAATAAATCTCTCCATTCTAGGCATTTCTAGCTCCCCTAAGATTATCAGTAAAATGCCTTTGATGTTATATTTTTGTCTAGGAAGCAGACAGAACTTTCAGATATTCCTGCAGCCACAGATGACTCTGAGTCTGGTTGAGGATCAGAAAGTGTGAAAAAATCTCAAAGCTTTTGAAGATTCCTGGAGATGTAAACCCAAAACGCGGTTTTAACTTCCCTCACCAACCCCTCCCCCCAAACCTATGAACTGCTCGTTTGATTGTTCAGCAGTTCTGATGCCAACGATTTACAACGGTGAGGAGCTAGGTCTGGTGAGTAAAGGGCTGGGTGTGGAGTCAGGACTCAGGTGTCTGACTCACTGCGGAGCCCTGAAGAAGTCGTTTATACCTCCCCTCACCTGCTAGGGCAGGGTTGTGCTGAAAAAAGTTCGTTTTGCATCCACTCACATTACAGATAGGCTAACCTACATTAAAAAACGACCCTCAGAGCGACACAGCAAATAAGCCCTTAACGAATCCATGTGTTCGTCCTGGGCTCCGGAGACCCTACAGCTAGCTCCACCTTGGAGGCATGGACTGTGCATCTGGTGTTTGGAAACTCAGATGGCATGTGTGTTTGCGGTAGTGGGTTGGCGGTCTCGGGGCAGGCAAAGGATGGCCGTATCTATGGCTACTTTTGAGTCTCAGACAATACAGCTTCCTACAGTTATTTGAAACTGCCCACACCTGCCCAAGCAAGTCACCAACAGTTGCCACAAAATTTATTTTCCTTTCATTCTTCGGTCTCAACTCCTGGGCTCCCCAGTGCAGAAGAGAAGGTGGGGGTGGGTGAGAGTTGCTGATTAGTCACTAACCACAGCCTTCACTCCTTTTATATTTGTGGTGTTTTCTGCCTTAACCCTCTCACATCCAGAAGTACCCTAGTAAACCAACCGTGCACCCCCGCCCCAAACCCAGCTTGTAGGTAGACACTGAAGTGGGGAAAGGAGAAGTCATACTTATAATGCAACTTCGGAACATCCTCCCTGAGATTCAGCAGATCAATTAAAAATCAAAGAGGCTGAAACCAGCGGTCAGCATCCATGCTTGGAACTCAGGAGACAACAGGGGACCCCTAAGCAGGGTTCCACCGGGGTTTATCGAGTGAGCTGGGGGCGCGCCAGGGCCACTCCACTGGGTGGCCGGGGCGCAGTGCGCACGCGCGCCGCCCGCGGATCCGCGCGTTCCCCGCCGGCTT
>NW_011889139.1:1328545-1339552 GCF_000151845.1 Pteropus vampyrus | reverse complement strand
TTTTTTTAAGATTCATCCATGTTGTTACCTGTGACCATACTTAGTTCATATTTGTATGAACCACAAGTTATTTATCTGTCATCCATTGCCGATGGACATCTGGGTTGTTTCTGGTCTGGGGCAGTTATGAACAGTGCTGGGTCATAGGTATGCGTATCCAGCTCTACTAGCTGATGCCTATTTTCCAAAGTGATTGTACTAATTTACATACCTCCGGTGGTGTCAGCCTTGAGTTTATAATCCACTGTGTTTGCTGTTTAATCACAATATGTTTGGATATTTCTTGAATGAATACATGCACCTGTGTGGACTGATCCCTGGTCCTTTATATACCAGTGTGTTTATATATACTTATGTTTAATTGTATGGTTTGGACTAACATATTACCTAAAGGCCAGAAATGAGTTTTCCACTCTATTTAGTTGACAAATACCCCAAAGAACCCTTCCCTTGATCCTCTTTTTCTTTAACAGATGTGTAGTTATAGGGAAATTTAAATATGCAAAATGAAGTATTAAAAATAAAAGTTTCTAGTACCTAGAAGTTTTTTAAAGGTTTTGGTGAATCCTCTCTCTCGTTCTTCCTTGGCAGTTCCAGAGGAACCATAGCTTCTTCGCTACCGCAATGAATGACTCTTTTGCAATCTTTAAAATGTACTTTTCTCCAAATCTTCCTTTGTGTCTGAAGAGGTCGTTTAAAATTGGGTTTGATATAGAAAATTCCTATAAGCTAGGTAAGGTAGAAAGCATTACCGTCCCGTTTTACAGTTGTAAAAATGGAGGCAAAGAGCTGAGTCCTAATTTTTTACTACCCTTAAAGAAATATGGACCCAGAGGTTTATCCCAGGGTTTCCTGGAATTCCTGGTCCGTAAATCCACTCATAAATATAATGCAACGTTGAAACATCCTTCCTGAGATTCAACAGATCAATTAAAAATCAAAGAGGCTGAAACCAGTGGTCAGCATCCATGCTTGGGACTCAGCTCTGTCACAGAGTTAAGTCATACTGGACAAGTCACAACTGCTAAGCGTGTTTCCTGCTCTTTAAAATGTGGGGAAGAAAAGTGCTGTATTCTTTGTAAAGTTGTGTGAGTGTGTCTGGAAGCTCCACTCTCTTGAGCTGCATTTGATGATAGTTACTTGTTGTGGACTCATAAAGGCCCTCATTTTTGGGTTCCCTTTAGAAACCCAGGAAATGAGGCACCTCCAGAATGAATAACTATCTCTCTTCACCAGAGACACCTGAGAATTCATGACAGGGACAGGCTCTACCCCAACCTGGGTGAGGGTAGAGAGTTGCTGGGTGGAGGTAGGAAGGAGCCCTGCACAGGCGGCTTGACACATGGGCCCTATTCCTGCCTCCAGCTCTGACTCATCTTCTGACGCTTGGGGGAGGAGAGGTAGTTGCTTGATATTTTTGGCTTTCCCCCATAAAAGGGGAGAAGTTTCCTTCATTCCAGGTCTTTTTAACGTCAGTGTCGAACGTGTTTATGCTGTGTTCTCATCTGAAATCTTTCATATTGGCTGAATGCAGGTATGATTTCTATAATATTCTTTAATAGAATGGCATAAATGTATATTCATATCATGAAAAACTGGCCAGGTATATAAGTCCAGGGAATCCTTTAAAACGTTAGCATAAAAACTACCATTTTTAAATGATAATCTTTAGGGAGTATCTGAGTTTGGTGGATATTGTGCAATTGGGATTTTATTTAGGGCAAGGTGGATTAAAAATGCTTTTTCTTAATATCATAAGATATATATTCATCATTCTCTATGTAAAAAATTAAAACTTTACAGATAAGTCTAAAGCCTTTTTTTGAGCATCTTCCCCAAAAGCAACTGCTGTGTGTATCTTTATTGGTAGATTATCCCTTTAGACTTTTCTAAGCATTTTCATAAATATCTGTTTGCAGAAAATGACTTTTTAATTGAAATGAAGTAGTATGAAGTTAACCAGTCCTGGTCATAGAGATTTGGTTTCTGTCGAGAATAGGTAGCGTGTGTTTTAATGACAGCTGGTTGTAAAGTTTTATTAACCCTGATAGCGTGGTAGTATTTCCCTGGACAGTGGTTAGATGACCCCTTCTTAACCAGCTTCAGAGCAGTTAAATCATTAAGATCCTAGGCATTACTCTCAGTTGCAGATGAAACTTTCCCATTAGGAGAAAAGAAATTTAGGATTACTAGTGTATTCATCTTTTCTTTGCTTTGCTGATAAGGAGGCATTAAAGGGAATGGAAGCCAGGGAGAGTTGCTAAAGCAACAGCGCCTGGGTATAAACTTACAGAGCAAACATTTAAGGTGGTAGCTTTAGTTATTTATGAAAGCTTCACTGCGGTGAAGACAAAGAAGGGGAAGTATTAATGTGGGCACAGTTCAAATCAGTAATTTCAGGAAATGGGTGAGTTAAAATTCACATCAAGAGTTTATGGGTTTAAATGTTAGACATGTATTGAGGACTTTTGTCATGCTAAAGATACTGTGCTCAATACTGGGGTAGAAGGCAAATAAGGT
This sequence comes from Pteropus vampyrus, assembly GCF_000151845.1. NCBI lineage: Eukaryota > Metazoa > Chordata > Mammalia > Chiroptera > Pteropodidae > Pteropus > Pteropus vampyrus. The sequence goes on along the minus strand of NW_011889139.1, from coordinate 1,337,032 downwards.
TCCTGATCTCACAAAGCTGATAGTGACGTTCAGAGAGGAAGTGTTCTTTCCCCAGTTAGCCAGAATTGTAATGGTTTTGAATTCATGGAAATCAAAATTGTATTTATTTAACCATTTTTTTTTATTGTGAATTATAATACACAGAAAAGGGTATAAAACAAATGCATAACTTCAGGAATCATTTTAAAGAAAAAACAGTCATAACCATCCGGCAGGTCAAGAGGTACCCTCATCCAGCTATTTCCCAGTGACAGCCTCTCCCTCACCCCAGAGGTAACCTTGCCTCTTTTGTGTGGAAATCACTTCCTTTCTTTTCTATAGTTTTATCCCATAAATATAAATCTCTAAACAGCACAGTTTCATTTTGCCTGTTTTTCACCTTTATGCAAAGTGATCAAAGTAAGAATTCTTTTAAATCCTTTTTTTGGGGGAGTCAGTATTATATATGTGTCTATATATAATATTTTATTTATATATATGTATTGAATGTCAATTCTATATACATAGAATTGACAATTCTATTATAATTCTATATACATATACATATATGTATATAGACATATAATTTTTTGTTTAAATTCTTGCAGCATTATATTTTTTTAAGATTCATCCATGTTGTTACCTGTGACCATACTTAGTTCATATTTGTATGAACCACAAGTTATTTATCTGTCATCCATTGCCGATGGACATCTGGGTTGTTTCTGGTCTGGGGCAGTTATGAACAGTGCTGGGTCATAGGTATGCGTATCCAGCTCTACTAGCTGATGCCTATTTTCCAAAGTGATTGTACTAATTTACATACCTCCGGTGGTGTCAGCCTTGAGTTTATAATCCACTGTGTTTGCTGTTTAATCACAATATGTTTGGATATTTCTTGAATGAATACATGCACCTGTGTGGACTGATCCCTGGTCCTTTATATACCAGTGTGTTTATATATACTTATGTTTAATTGTATGGTTTGGACTAACATATTACCTAAAGGCCAGAAATGAGTTTTCCACTCTATTTAGTTGACAAATACCCCAAAGAACCCTTCCCTTGATCCTCTTTTTCTTTAACAGATGTGTAGTTATAGGGAAATTTAAATATGCAAAATGAAGTATTAAAAATAAAAGTTTCTAGTACCTAGAAGTTTTTTAAAGGTTTTGGTGAATCCTCTCTCTCGTTCTTCCTTGGCAGTTCCAGAGGAACCATAGCTTCTTCGCTACCGCAATGAATGACTCTTTTGCAATCTTTAAAATGTACTTTTCTCCAAATCTTCCTTTGTGTCTGAAGAGGTAGTTTAAAATTGGGTTTGATATAGAAAATTCCTGCTTTCTGAGTAGACAATTGCCAGGTTAACTTTAATTGTCTGTGTTTGGTGTTGCTAGCTAGATTTAAAGCTAGGGGTGTGTGGGGGTGTGTGTTGGGGGAAGGAGGACAAGGGAGTGAAAGAGATGATTGGAAGAGATGGGGAGGTCACGGCAGGACAGTTATTAAATTACTAAATTCAGTTATTTGTTGAGTACTGTGCCTAGTATTATCTGCTAAGTCTATTTCTAGCTTAGAGCAGAATGTTCTACAATTCTACAGGTTTAGAAAATACCCTCAGGGAAATCTTTTTTCTTAGCTGGAGGGATGATGGAAGAACAGTATCCCTAAGAATGTGAGATTCGTAGTTCTTTTTTATTTCTTCTGTTAGTCATCTTGGAAAATAGCTAAATTATTCTATTTTAAGTCTTTACATAAATCATGAATACTTTTTTACTTATGTATTAAATATTTTTTCATATTTTCTAAAATAATCATAATTTTAAAAATTACTTATGTATAAGTTCAAGAAAAGACACAGTGGGAGGATAAAAAGTAATGTTAGAACCTCTTAATCTATGTGATGGGGAAAGAAATCCTCTTTGTGTTCTTCTGTATCCCTTCGGGTGGGCAGTAACTTATAGAGGGACTGTTTTCCACCTATTGCAGGAAAGGGGTGGTGGCCTGGGTGTGGAGGTCAGGTCCATGTCCTGTCACATGCATTCCACAGCCCTCCCACCTCACACTTCCCATTCTTGCTCTTTCACTGATGGAGAGTGACCTTCTATCCAGTTTGGTCAGCTTTCCTTGCTGCCATCTTGAAGTCTCATTGGGCCAAAAGGCCTTTTTGATATTTATATACAATTGCTGGGTTTCTGCCTTTGTTTCAGAATAGTTTCAGCATCGATTGCCTGTGGTAGATCCTTTTGACATCTTAACTCTTTGAGTTTATGGATACACATGAGAAAATTCTTAAACGAGAGCATGCTGCTTCTGTTGACTAGTAAAACATTTACGTGGCAGAGAGAACATGTGAAACACCAGCCTTCCTCACCTGGAAGAGAAAGACCATGAGGTGAGCTTGCTTGAAATTTTTGAGGAAGTACTGGTAAAAATAAAATCCGGGGGAGTACTGTCAGCATACAAGTTCTATACAAATTTGAAATCAAGATTTATAATTAAGAATTTCCCTAATTTAGCCATTGTGTCACTCTGTTATCCTTGCCAAGTTCTTTCATCAAATTGATTGTTAGTCTAGCTCTTGGGTGAAGAGCACTGCCAGGCACAAGCCAAAGCCTGGAGAGAGAGCCTGGATCGACAGACATTTGTTGTGGTTAATTTTCTTCTATTTCAAATAATTTTTAATTTTAGAAATTGCAATCACATAGAAAATTACAAAGAACAAATTAACCAGCACTATTACTCATAACTCAAAATTGGTCATACTTAATTTCTTTTATTTAAAAAAAATAAAGCATTATGAAGTTGAGGCTTCCTTGGGCCCCTTCTCATCCCCACTGACAACCATCCCCATGAACTGGTAGGCTTCCTTCCAACTCACTTTATTTAAATACAGTCATGGGTCACATAATGATATTTTGGTCAATGATGGATTGCATACTACACGGTGGTGGTCCCATAAGATTATAATGGAGTTATAAAATTCCTAACACTTAGTAACAGGGTAGCCATCCTAATGTTGTAGCACAAGGCATTACCACGTTTGTGGTGTTGCTGGTTGGTGTAAATAAACCAACTACTCTGCCAGTCATATAAAAATATAGTACAACGACAAAAAAACAATCCAATTAAAAAATGGGCAGAAGACCTGAACAGATATTTCTCCAAAGAGGAAATACAGTTGGCTAACAGACATATGAAAAGATGCTCAAGGTCACTAATCATCAGAGAAATGCAAATTAAAACCACAGTGAGATATCACCTAAAATCTGTCAGAATGGCTATCATCAATAAATCAAAAAACAGCAAGTGTTGGCAAGGATGCGGAGAAAAGGGAACCCTCATACATTGTTGGTGGGATTGCAAATTGGTACAGCCTCTATGGAAAACAGTATGGAGGTTTCTCAAAAAATTAAAGATGGATATACCTTTTGACCCAGCAATTGTACTTCTGGGTGTTTATCCAAAGAAAACAAAAATAATAATTCATAAAGCTCTATACACTCCAGTATTCATGGCAGCACAATTTACAATAGCCAAGATATGGAAGCAACCTAAGTGCCCACCAACAGACAACTGGGTAAAGAAATTATGGTTCATATATACAATAGAATATTATGCAGCCATTAAAAAAATGAAATCCTATCATTTGCAACTACATGGATGGACCTAGAGGTTATTATGCTGAGCGAAATAAGTCAGACAGAGAAAGATAAATACCATATGATTTCACTTATATGCGATATCTAAGGAACAAAAAGAACAAACTAATCAAAAACAGACTAACAAATATAGTGGACAGTTTGGTGACAGAAGGGAAGGGAATTGGGGAGCTGGGAGAATGGGATGAAAGGTTAAAGAAGTACAAATTAGTAGTTGATAGTTGGGCACGGGAATGGGGAGCACAGCAGAGGGAATGTAGTTAGCATTAATATGATGGCTAAGTGGAGGGCCAGGGGAGGGAGGGAGCATTTGGGGGGATCGTTATGAACAATACAGATGTCTAACCAATGTACTGTATACTTGAAACTAATTTAAATAAATCATAAAAAAATATATAGTACATACAGTTATGTACAGTACATAATTCTCGACTATGTTTCTGGTTTATGTATTTACTATACTATTTATTGTTATTTTAGAGTGTATTCTTTCTACTTATACAAAAAGTTTGCTATAAAAGAGTATGCCTTGTTAGGTTGGCAGCAGCCTCATATAGCTCGTGTTTACTTGCATCTCTTGGTTGTATCATTTTCTCTTGTGCTTGATTTAATCTCACATAGTTTTGTTCATGGTCTCTAAGCATACAGAAATCCACTGTTAATGTTGCCAGCAAGAGGTCACTTTGAGTGATTGACCTGGCAACAAAATTAAAAGTGATTAAGGACTATGAAGGATGGTTATTGCTTGTCAGTCAGGCATGTGCCATTCCACCATTGCTACCATCTTAAAGAACCAGCAATTAAGCTATTAAAGGATCTGCTTCATTGAAGGCAACAAGGCTAACAAAAGTTTGAGAAGGGCCCATATCAGACATGGAGAAACTTCTAATGATCTCAACTGAAGAAGCATATCCCTCTCAGCACCATTATGGTCACAGCCAAAGCTAAAAGATTTTTTGCAATATTGAAAGAAAAGGCTGGACCCAGCTACAGCATTGGATTTACTGCTAGCTCTGGGTGGTTTAAACAATTCCAGAATCATTATTCATTACGTAATATGAAAGTGAGTGGTGAAGTCTATGAGTGCTGATGTGAAGGCAGCTGAAGAATTTTTGGAAACTCTAGATAAGCTGATTTTGAAGGGCAATTATTTGCCAGAGCAAATAGTCAGTATGGATGAAACCTCCCCTATTCTGGAAACAGAAACTTGAAAGGACCTTCATCCATAAAAAGGCCAAGTCAGTGCCAGGTTTCAGGGCTTTTAATGACGGGATAGCTTGGGGGCAGTGTTGCAGGCTACAAATTGAAACCCTTTGTGATCTGGCACAATGAGAACCGCAGGGCCTTCAGACATATCAGTAAGCACACATTGCCAGTGTACTGCAGGTGCAATAAGTCATGAATGACCCAGCTCCTCTTCCAAGATGCTCTCCAGAATTGCTATGCCAGCGAAATGGAGAAGTACTGTTTGGAGAATAACATAACTTTCAAGGTTTTTCTTATTTTTGATAATGCTCCCGGACATCCTTCTTTTATTGCTGATCTTCATCCCAGTATCAAAATGGTGTTTCTCCCTCTTTGATCTAGCCATTGGATCAAGGAGTTATAGCAGCTTTTAAGGCCTACTACCTGAGGAGGACCTTTGCCCAGACTATTGCTGTAACTTAAGGAAGACACAGAAGACACTGACACAATTCTAGAAGGATTAGAACATCTATGACAACATCAAGAACCTTGCTTGGGCCTGGGATGATGTCACCAAGGAGTGTAGGAATGGCATCTGGAAGAAGACACTCATGAGGTTTGTCCATGACTTCAAAGGATTTGCCACGAATGAGGAGGTTGAAAAAATCAACAGGGATATGGTTGAGATGACAAACAACTTTAACCTGGGTATTAATGAGGATGACATTGAGGAGCTCCTAGAGGTGATTCCTGAAAAATCAACTAATGAGGAGTTGTTGGAACTGGAACAGGAACACATAGCTGAAGACAAAGCAAGATAAAAATAAACTGCAGGAGAAGAAAATAAGAACTAAGAAAATTGACAATGAAGGGTTTAGCACAAGCTTTTGCAAACTTCAACAAAGTCCTTAAGTTTGAAAACATGGACCCCAACACCAAAAAGTTTTCATTAATAAAGAGTAACGTTCATGACATTGTCTGCTTACAAGCAAATCTATTATCAAACCGCCGTGGACATATTTCTGAAAAGAGTGACACTTCAAGAGGAGCCTCAGGCAAGTCCTTCAGGAGATGTTGCCAAAGAAGGCATTGTTATCAGATGACAGCTCCATGTGGTCGTGCCCCTGCAGACCTTCCAGTGGGACAAGATGTGGAGGTGGAAGACAGTGCTCTTGATGACCCTGACCCTATGTAGGCCTAGGCTAATACATATGTTTGTCTTAATTTTTAACAAAAAATTCAAAAAGTAGAAAAAATAAAAAAATTTAAAATAGAAAAAAGCTTATAGAATTAAGGATATAAAGAAAATATTTTTCTACAGCTGTACAATGTGTTTGAGTTTTAAGCTGTTAATTACAAATGTCAAAAACTAAAAATTCAAAGTTTATAACATTGAAAAGTTACAATAAGCTAATCTATTGAAGAAAAATATTTTATAAATTTGCTGTAGCCTTAGTGTACAGTGTTTATAAAGTCTACAGTAATATCCTAGGCTTTGACTCACAACTCACTCAGTGACTCACCCAGAGCAACTTCTAGTCCTGCAGGTTTTGTTCATGGTAAATGCCCTATGCAGGTATACCATTTTTTATGTTTTACATTACCCTTTCTATATCTTTTACTGTACCACTGTACCTTTACTGTACCTTTTCTATGTTTAGATACACATTGTATTGTAATTACAATACAACACGTGTTGTAATTGCCCACAGTATTCGGTACACTGATGTTCACACAATGACGAAATCACCTAGTGATGCATTTCTCAGACCATATCCCCAACATTAAGTGACACATGACTGTATTTGTTTTAAACTATTTTTTATGTCAAAAGGACATAAACATTTCTAATAGCCTTTAATTTGCACTGTCACGTTTTATGTTTTGGGAACAGAACTCTTTTAGGATTAAAGGCTGTACATCACATATTTGTTAAAAATTGTGGAGTAGCATTCCATGTTTTATAGAGCTTCCATTACTTGGTATAAACTTTCAGCTAAAGATGATCCAAAATGTAAATGAAATGGAACTTACTTTATACTGGATTGTATCTTAAATTCAAATAGCTAGTGTATTATTTTATTTGAAAATAATTTTAAAAAATTATTTTTTTAAATTATGGAGTTTCTTGTTCTATTTATTCTCCTAGAAATTACATTAGATAATACTTAATCTTTTCCACAACAGCTTTATGTTATTTTAAATTCTTTTACAGAGATATGTACTAGAAATATAATTTCCCAAACCTTTACCCCCAGAGATTGACTAATTAGGTCTGGGGTGGGGCCTAGGAGTCTGCATTTTGACTAGCAGCTCAGGTAAGTCTCATGTAGTATTCTTATTTAGGGATCCTTAGGACCACACTTTGAGAAACATTCCTTTGCCATACTATGGCTTTCCAACATAATTTCAACTAGGGTTGGCAAACTTCTGTAAAGGGCCAGGTAGTATTTTAGGCTTGTGGGCCATACAGTTTCTGTTGCAACTATTTAACTCACCTTCGTAGCATGAAAGCAGCCACAGCTAAAATATAATAAATGAGTGTGGCTGTGTTCCAATAAAACTTTATTGATGAATACTTAAATTTTAATTTCATACAATATTTATGTGCCATGAAATAGTTATACACAGATTTTCACTGCAAGGGAGGTCAGTGCCCTAATCACTATGTCAGGTCAACTGTACTGTTATTCCTTTGATTTCTTTTTTAACCATTTAAAAATATAAAAACCATTCTTAGCTCATGGGCTGTACCAAAAACAGGTGGTGGGCTAAATAGGGCCCATCAGCCATGGTTTGTCAACCCCTGGTTTTCTGAACAAGAGTAGGATGTGGTTCAGAGGCCATTGCATTCTCTTATAGTATGTGAATAATAATTAGTAGTATCATCTTAAAAGAACTATGTATATTGTCTTATTGTATAAGACTATTGTTTCAGAAGATAAAGCCAAGAGAATAACTTCAGGATCCACTGCCTTGTGACTCTTGTTTAGTTCCCTTTGCTACAGGGGCACTCAGACACATCCAGTTGCCCTTAAAATGTTGTAGTCTAGCTGTCCCTCAGCATGGAAAGGGTATGTAGCTTCATCAGGTTCCTTCCATCCAACTAATGCCAAGAGACTCACCCAGTTATCTTATTCTCTTCAGAAATTGTAGATGCCTTTGATGCTGGAAGAAAAATGAGAGATTAATTTATCAGTACTTTATAAATGAAGTTAATTTGGTATAAAGTCACCAAAAATGTGCAGTTGGGCCAGGAGTATGATAAATTCTTGTAGGGAGAAAGTTTAGGCTCACTGCTTCAGTTTTAAGGATTTTGATTCATCCAATGAGGGCAATTTAATCAATTTAATCAATTAATCCAATGAGGCACACTTAAACCTACCTTGGGTTTAATTGCTGATGTGATTTTTTAAAAGTACTCTATCTAGATGTTCTGACCTATATTATAAATCAAAGTTCACTGCTTAACCAAGAATGTGTGATATTTAATTTTTACCACTTACTCCTTGACAATTTTAAAGTATTATTTATATAGGCCGTGGCACAAATTGGTTTTCAGTTATCACCAAACAAGTTTAAATGTGATTGTGGAATTTTGCAAGCATTTTCTTGGTTTAGGTTTATCAAATTTTTCACACCCAAAGACCATCTCATACCACAT
>NW_011889139.1:1199356-1328495 GCF_000151845.1 Pteropus vampyrus | reverse complement strand
CAACATAATTTCAACTAGGGTTGGCAAACTTCTGTAAAGGGCCAGGTAGTATTTTAGGCTTGTGGGCCATACAGTTTCTGTTGCAACTATTTAACTCACCTTCGTAGCATGAAAGCAGCCACAGCTAAAATATAATAAATGAGTGTGGCTGTGTTCCAATAAAACTTTATTGATGAATACTTAAATTTTAATTTCATACAATATTTATGTGCCATGAAATAGTTATACACAGATTTTCACTGCAAGGGAGGTCAGTGCCCTAATCACTATGTCAGGTCAACTGTACTGTTATTCCTTTGATTTCTTTTTTAACCATTTAAAAATATAAAAACCATTCTTAGCTCATGGGCTGTACCAAAAACAGGTGGTGGGCTAAATAGGGCCCATCAGCCATGGTTTGTCAACCCCTGGTTTTCTGAACAAGAGTAGGATGTGGTTCAGAGGCCATTGCATTCTCTTATAGTATGTGAATAATAATTAGTAGTATCATCTTAAAAGAACTATGTATATTGTCTTATTGTATAAGACTATTGTTTCAGAAGATAAAGCCAAGAGAATAACTTCAGGATCCACTGCCTTGTGACTCTTGTTTAGTTCCCTTTGCTACAGGGGCACTCAGACACATCCAGTTGCCCTTAAAATGTTGTAGTCTAGCTGTCCCTCAGCATGGAAAGGGTATGTAGCTTCATCAGGTTCCTTCCATCCAACTAATGCCAAGAGACTCACCCAGTTATCTTATTCTCTTCAGAAATTGTAGATGCCTTTGATGCTGGAAGAAAAATGAGAGATTAATTTATCAGTACTTTATAAATGAAGTTAATTTGGTATAAAGTCACCAAAAATGTGCAGTTGGGCCAGGAGTATGATAAATTCTTGTAGGGAGAAAGTTTAGGCTCACTGCTTCAGTTTTAAGGATTTTGATTCATCCAATGAGGGCAATTTAATCAATTTAATCAATTAATCCAATGAGGCACACTTAAACCTACCTTGGGTTTAATTGCTGATGTGATTTTTTAAAAGTACTCTATCTAGATGTTCTGACCTATATTATAAATCAAAGTTCACTGCTTAACCAAGAATGTGTGATATTTAATTTTTACCACTTACTCCTTGACAATTTTAAAGTATTATTTATATAGGCCGTGGCACAAATTGGTTTTCAGTTATCACCAAACAAGTTTAAATGTGATTGTGGAATTTTGCAAGCATTTTCTTGGTTTAGGTTTATCAAATTTTTCACACCCAAAGACCATCTCATACCACATGAAAGTTTAGGACTTTTTAGGTTAATATTTAGATTTTAGATAAAGCACAATCAGATTGACCTCATGTTCCTTCATTTTTCTTTGAAGTTTTTATTTTCTTCCCCGATGAAATGCACATTTTGGTAACTTTAGATCACTTGATCTTTTGTGGTCAGATTTTTGTATGACTAATCAACAGACAATGTATGGAAAGGGGTTCTGGTCCCAGTGGGGTTACTAATTTTCTGTGTAGAATCTGGAAAAGCCTCTTAACCTCCATTTACTTCTGATTCTTCGTCTGGGAGCCATGACAGCAGAATGATACTGATCTGTGAGAGGCTGAGCATGCTTATGTCGTTTAAACAAAACAGGTGCTTGAGTTTGCTTCAGTAAGCCCAGAGGGACAGACTGAGGCAGATTAATGAGAGTGGTGCTTTTCACACTTTAGTATGTATACTGATCACCTGTGGAATCCAATTCCACAGGGCCCGAGACTCTGCATTTCTCTCAAGCTCCAAGATGACGCTGCTGGGTCTTGGATACACTTTTTGAGTAGTAAGAGGTTATAGAAAAGAGCTTGTGTTCTCGAACTGGAATCTAAAAATAAGGAGGCTCTTGACAGGCAAGAAGGGCAGTATATTTTAGGTGGACTGCCGCAGAAAAACATGACAGTATAATGACAGTCTTTAAGACAGCTCCCCAAGAAACAAACAACTCAGTTTTTCAACACTGTTGACTTTTACTTTGACCCTGTACCTTCTCTGCATTGCTGTGGCACTCACTGTTTGCCCTAGTCATTTGATTCACCTGTTAATCAAGCTGTTGTTATTCAGCTGTTTTATATGAATATCTTGTGTCATCTCTTTATGATAAAATTCAAGCCCACGGTTACGTCTTACATTACCTTTATATCCCCATTCTAGTTACTATTGCTATATAGCACACTTCCAAAACTCAGTGTAAAAATGATCATTTACATTTTGCCGACAGATTCCATTAGTTCAGGAATTTGGACTTAACATAATAGGGGCTTTTCTTTGCCGGGGCCCCTGGTAGGAGATTCAAAGCCTGGGGGTGACTTCAGTGATGGCTGGGAGCCGGAATCATTGAAGTATCTTTACTCATGTATTTAGTCATTGATCCTGGCTATCAGCTAGGACCTCAGCTGGGCTGCTGGCTGGAACACCCATGGAGACTTCTCTACGTGGTAACTCTATTGGGCTTCTTTGGGCTTTCTCACAGCATGGCAGCTGAGTTCCAAGAGCAAGTCTCAAGAGAACAAGGTAGAATAATCTAGCCTCAGAAACATCATTTCTACTCTTTTGGTTGAGTTGTTCATGTTGTTAAGAAGGTCATGTAGAGTGGGAGATATTGTTGTGGCCAAGTGTGGCAAATACATTCTGTCACAGTCCCCGACGACACTTAGAATAGTGTTGAACACATGGCATGAACTCAGTAAATACAGTGTGAATGAATGAAAGTAATTTGTACACCCAGGTGGATGAGGTTGAAATTCAAAAATTCAGTTCCAAATGTGAACAGATTACCCCATGATACCCAAACAAATACATACCTCCACCTTTTATAGTTATTGATAGTCTCTTTTCCCTACTCTATTCATTCTGTTTCTAACATGATAATTTATGAATTTATCGTATGGAACTAAACTTGTTAATGTCTGTGCATCTGTGTCACTATATTGGCATGCTCCCCACCCCCCCACCTCTCTTTCTCATCAGGTGGATTGCCCACGTCTTTCTTTGGGTTATGGTGTATTCTCCATCGAGCAGCTGGCTTGTGTCTGCTAGGCTCAGTTAATGGGCTGGTGGTCCACATAAGGCCATCAGGATGGCCAGCCAGGTCACGGCCACACAGGTAGTTATTCTGCAGCTATGTTTAACACTGGGAGAATATCTGTGGCCAAACCAGAATGCTGACTTTTAGCTTTGTGTGTGTTTATCCTCATCCCATGGCACCATCATTTCAGTTAATTTATACGGTGGGAAAAAGCAAAAACCACCCCTCCTCCAAATGTAAGATGTTGAGGTGTTTTAGCCAAATTACTAAAGCTTTCCAGATGACTGAGAATAATTTGTGAATATTTTATTTCCTTTTATTTTAATATAACTCAACATTTGAATTTTATTCTTAATGTTCGTTAGAAAAAAAATTTTCCCCTTAATGAAAGATTGCCACACTGTGATTTTTATTTTTAAGAATGTATTAACTTTTTTTTCCCAAATGGAACACATTTCTGATTAATTAATGAAAATTAATGAGAAAAGTAGTGTTTATTTTATGGCAATGTAGGCTAAAATGCTTCTGTTTTTAAAAGGGTGACTAAGGTTTTTCTTGTTTTTTTTTTAAGGAACTCAATAAACATTTACTTTAATGGAAGGAGAAAGTGTGGTTAGGTTTTTCAGGTATAAAAAATAACAGTATATGCCTCCAGTATATACTGTGACCCTCTGAAATTCCTAAAGCTAAAAATATTTGTCAGGTCATTTTACAGAGTCATCTCTAGCACCATTGTGGTATTTTTATGCTTATTCAACATGAAGAGGGAAAACAGTAGATAGAATTTCAGTTCTTTCACTGCTGATTCTGGTGGTGTTTTGTCATGATTTTTTAAAAAAGGAAAGTAGCCTCCATGGCACTGAGATGGATGCTCTGAACAGACTGTGACTCTGGCAGCAATTCTGAGTCTGCTCCAGATATGGACGCTGGTGCTAACATGAGGCTGGTGCTCACATCCCAGGAGCTTCCCAATGCAAGGAGTAGCTTGGGTATTATTGAGATTATAGGCCCACTGGGCAAACACTAATTCTGCGTTTTGTTTAGCACTTAGCACTTTGATATTTATTATTCAAAGAGACCAGCATCATCTCTGATGAGATATTGCTTATAACTTATAAAAGTACCTCTCTGGGGTTGGTTTAGGACAGCTCTTTTTCTTTTTCACTTCACCCCAACCCCTACCCCTGGCCAGAAAAGCATTTTTCCCTCCAGGAAGTAAATGCAGCTGCCAGAGCAACTTGGGAGGGCTAAGTTGAATACCATGGACAGCAACGTGGACATTGCTTCTGGTCATTCTCCTCCCAGAGACCAGTGTGCTGCAGTGGGAGTGGTATGTTCACTCAGAGAGCACCTTGCAATCTTTGATCCCTCAAACATGGGTCAACCTTTTACTCTAATAGATACCCTTTCTCTATCTTCCAGTACACATTTACTAAGTTGATTTTGACACACCTGTGATGTAATACCCATATTTTCTTTTATTTTTTATGATCAGAATCTGCTAATCTTAGAACTGAAGCAAATTAAGGCTTACTGTGGAACTACTCCTTGCTAAGGTCCCTTTGCTATCAGGAAGTTTTTCTGGTTCAATTACTTGTGTTCTCCAAGTCGAAGTCATCTCACCCTTTCTGAACCTTGTATTTTCCGATTTGTAAAAGGGGTCAGGACTGTTTATCAGAGGAGCATCTGTAATATCTGTGCCCTCCGAGTGCTTTCTGGCAGAAGTTGTTTTTCTAAACCTTGGACCCAGCTTTGGCATTTAAAGCAGGTTTGTTGGCATGAGACTGACTAGCAGCAGCAGGGAGGGAGCATCATGTCTGTCTCACTTGGATTCTGCCCTGAGGACTCACAATCTGTTTTCTTTCCCCTGCAGCACCAAGTACCCTATCACTGCCCAACAAATGAGTTAACAGAATAAGCTAGGCTTCCGGCTCACCCATTATTTACCCTTGGCCCTTGATGAAGACCTTCCTGCTGAAAAGGCCAGTGAGCCTCGGATCCTCAGGAGGGCAGGTGGCTTCCCAGAATGATTATTTGGGAGACCACAAGACTGAGTCCCTATTAATTAGGCAGTAAGTAGATTACCTGGTTGGAAATTTGATTAGCTTGCTTATTTATTTATCATTTGTTTGTTTGTTTTTAATGCCTACAGCACCCGGTCTTCCTAGGTGGTCTCCCATCCAACTACTAACCAGGCTCAACCCTGCTTAGCTTCCGAGATCAGATGGGATTGGGCTTGTTCAGGGTGGCATGGCCGTAGACCTGATTAGCATCCTTAGATTTTCCACACTGAGGAAGAAGTTCTCACTAGCAGTTTGAAAGCCTAATTTTGTGTTTATTACCATAGCGACTTTGCTTTTTAAATTGTTAGGATTCTGCCAGGGAAAGTCTTGGAATGGTAAGAGACTGTGCTCTGCTGCAGGACAGGATGTTCTCACATAGACGTTCTGCTGATTTCTATCTAACACACATATCCTTATACCTTATTTATGTGACTACTTTCTTGTTCCTGCTCATGATGCGATTGCACCTGTATCATTAGTTATCAGATGTGGGCCCTCGAAGAGGGGTATAACCTTGGGTGAGGTAGCTCCCTTCAGACAAAGGCAGTTTCTGGGAAGGGGTTTGTGCTCTCCCAGCACTAGCATTCTGAGTGCCTCAGCTTGAAGGGAGGAATCTGGGTGGTGCATCACAGCATCCACCTCAGGAGTGGACTCAGTGTGTTCTCTGACCGGCAGCATCAGCATCACCTGGGAAATGGCGGTTATCGAGTCCCGCTCTAGAACTACTGAATCAGAAACTCTGCAGTTGGGGTTCAGCAGTCTATTTTGACAAACCCTCCAGGTGATTCTGATTTTGCACACAAATTTGAGAACACATTATAAAACTATAACTTTTTCAATTTTTTATTGAGGTATAATGTACAGCGTATTAGTTTAATGTGTACATAATGATTTGATATTTGTATATATTGCAGAATGGTCACCAAGATAAATCTAGTTAATATCTGTGAACTTATAGTTAAAATTTTTTCCTTGTGATGAGAACTTTTAAGATTTACTTAGAAACTTTCAAATATGCAATACAGTAATAACTGTAGTTATTACTGTACATTACATCTCCATGATGTATTTATAACTGCAAGTTTGTATCTTTTAATCTCCTTTACTCATTTAGCCCCCCTCCTCTGGCAACCACTCATCTGTTCTCTGTATCTATGAGCTTTTTTCCGCTCAGATTTCACATATAACTGATACCAAGCAGTATTTGTATTTCTCTAACTTATTTCACTTAGTGTAATGCCCTCAAAGATCCATCCATGTTGTCGCAACTGGCAAGATTTCTTTTTTATGGCTGAATAATATTCCATTGTTTATATATACTATATTTTCTTTATCCATCATCTATCCGTTGATGGACACTTAGGTTGTTTCCATATCGGGGCTATTGTAAACAATGCTGCAATGAACATGGGATGCATATATCTTTTTATGTTAGTGTTTTCACTTTCTTTGGCTAAATACCCAGAAGTGAAATTGCTGGATCATGCGGTAATTCTATTTTTAATTTTTTAAGGAACCTTCGTGCTGTTTTCCATAGTGGCTGCACCAGTTTACACTCCCACCAACAATTACACAAGGACTCCCTTTCCTCCATATCCTCACCATCTGTTAATATTCTAACAGATGTGAGGTGATATCTCATTGTGGTTTTGATTTTCATCCCTCTGATGATTAGTGATGTTTTGAGCATCTTTTCATGTACCTGTTGACCTTCTGTATGTCTTATTTGGTAAATGTCTGTTTAGATCCTCTGCCCATTTTTAAATCAGATTTTTTTTCCCCCTTTTGAGTTGTATGAGTTCTTTATATATTTTGGATATTAACTCCTTATGAGATATATATGATTTGCCAGTATTTTCTTCCATTCTGTAGGTTGCCTTCCATTTTGTTGATGGTTCCCTTTGCTGTGTAGAAGCATTTTAGTTAGATATAGTTCCACTCAGTTTTATTTTTGCATTTATTGCTTTTGCTTTTGTTGTCAAATCCAAAGAATTATCAAGACATATGGCCAAGGAATATACATCTTATGTTTTTTTTCTAGGAGTCTGTGGTTTCAGTCTTAACATTCAAATCTATAACCCGTTTTGAGTTAATGCTTTTGTATGGTGTAAAATAAAAGTCTAGTTTCTTTTGCATGTGGCTGTCCAGTTTTCCCAGCACCATTTATTGAAGAGACTGTTTGCCACTGTATATTCTTGGATCCTTTGTTGTAAATTAATTAGCCATTTATGTGTGGATTTGTTTCTGGATTCTCTATTCTGTTACATTGATCTATGTTTGTCTTATTATATCAATACCAAACTTTTTGATTACTGTAGGTCTGTAATATAATTTGAAATCAAGGAAGATGATGCCTCCAGCTTTGTTCTTCTTTCTCAAGATTACTTTGGTTATTTAGGATCTTTTGTGTTTCCGTGCAAATTTAAGGATTCTATTTTTGTGAAAGATGCCACTGGAATTTTGATAAGAGACTGCATTGAATCTGTCGAATTTTAAAAAACAATATTAATTCTTCTAATCTGTGACCACAGGATATCTTTCCATTTATTTGTGTCATCTTCATTTTCTTTCATCAGTGTCTTATAGTTTTTAGTGTACACATCTTTCATGGTTAAATTTATTCCTAAGTATTTTATTTTTTGATGTAATTGTAAATGGGATTGTCTTAATTTCTTTCTGATAGTTTGTTATTAGTGTTTAGAAATGCAACAGATTTTTGTATATTGATTTTATATTCTGCAACTTTACTAAATTAATTTATTCTAACAGTTTTTTTTTTTGGTGAAGTCTTTAGGATTTTCTATATATAATATGTCAGCTGCAAAAACTGACAGTTTACTTCTTTTCCAATTTGGATGACTTTTATTTCTTTTTCTTACCCAATTGCTGTGGTTAGGACTTCTAATACTACGTTGATTAAGAGTGGTGAAAGTGAACATCCTTGTCTTGTTCCAAATCTCAGAGGAAAAGCTTCCAGCTTTTCACCTTTGAATATGTTCTTAGCTGGGGATTTGTCATATATGGCTTTTCTTATGTTGAGTTCCCTCTGTATCCACTTTTGTTGAGTTTTACCATAAATGGATGTTGAATTTTGTCAAATGCTTTTTTGCATCTATCGAGGTGATCTTACAATTTTTATATTTCATTTTGTTAATGTGGTTTATCACGTTGATTTGCAGATGTTGAACCATCCTTGGACTAAATCCCATTTGATCATGACATATGAACCTTTTAATGTATTGTTAAATTGGGTTTGCTAATATTTTGTTGAGGAATTTTGCATTATTTTGCATGATGTAATTTTTTTACTCGTGGTGTCCTTGTCTGGTTTTGGTATCAACATAATGCTGGCCTTGTAAAATGAGTTTGGTTGTATTTCATCTTCTGTGTTTTGGCAGAGTTTGAAAAGGACTGTTATTAATTCTTTAAATGTTTGGTAGAATTCACAAGTGAAGCTGTCTAGACCTGGACTTTTGTTGGTTGGGATGTTGTTAATTACTGATTCAATATCCTTGCTAGTTATTGGTATGTTTAGATTCTCTTATTTATGATTCAGTTTGATAGGTTGAATGGTCCTAAGAATTTATTTTTTCTAGGGTGTCAAATTTGTTTTTGTAAAATTGTTCAGAGTAGTCTCTTACAATCCTTTGTATTTCTGTGGTATTATTTCATTTCTGATTTTTTTTTTGAGTCCTTTTTATTTCTTAGCGAGTCTAAAAGTTTTTCAATTTTCAGAGAACCAACTTTTAGCCTCATTGGTCTTTTCTACTCTCTTTTTAGCCTCTATTTCATTTATTCTGCTCTGACCTTCATTTTCTTCCTTCTACTAACTTTGGACTTTGTTCTTCTTTAGTTCTTTGAGTTGTAAAGTTAGGTAGTTTATTTTGTCTAAGTGTAGCCACTCCAGCTTTCTTTTGGTTGCTGTTTGTATGGAATACCTTTTTCTATCTCTTCACTTTGTCTGCATATGTCCTTACGTATGAAGTCTCTTGTACATAGCATATAAATGAACCTTTTTTTTAAAAAAAGTGTTTAGCCACTGTGTCCTTTGATTGGATAATTTAGGCCATTTACATTTATTGGTGATTATTGATAAGCATGTACTTATTGCCATTTTGTTCATTGTTTTCTGGCTGTTTTGTAGTTCTGCTTTTCCTTTTCTTGGTCTCTTACTTTGTGATTTGATGATTTTTTTGTGGTATATTTAGATTCCTTTATCTTTTGTGTATCTACTGTAGGTTTGTGATTACTGTGAAGCTTACATATAACAACTTACAACAGTCTTTTTTAAGTTGATAATTTAAATTTGAACACATTCTCAAGTTCTGCAATTTCACCCCCTCACTGTTTACATCTTTTTATCTTTTACATCCCTTAACTAATTGTGGCAGTTAGAGTTGTTTTTACTACTTTTGTTGTTTAACCTTCATACTAGCTTTATAATTGGTGAATCCACCACCTTTACATTATTCTAAATTTTAGTATATTTACCTTTACCAGTGAGTTTTATACTTTCATATATTTTCCTCTTTCTCCTTTCCAGCTTAAATACATCCCTTTAACATTTCCTGTAAGGCTGGTGGTGAAGTCTTGTAACTTTTACTTGTCTGGAAAACTTTATCTCTCCTTTGATTCTCAATGACAACTTTGCTGGGCGTTCTTGAAGTTTTTTCTTTCAGCATGTTGAATATATCACACCACTGCTTTCTGCTCTGCAAAATTTCTGTTGAAAAATTTGCTTAGTGGGTTCTCTTGTTTTTCTCTTGCTGCTTTTAAGATTTTCCTTATTTTTTAACTTTTAACAATTTAATTATAATGAGCCTTGGTGTAGGTCTTTTTGGGTTCATCTTATTTGGAATTATCTGGGCTTCTTGGATTAGGATGTCTGTTTCTTTCCCCAGGTTAAGGAAGTTTTCAGCCATTAGTTCTTCAAATAGGTTTTTCTGCTCCTTTTGGGACTCCTATAATGCGATTGTTGTTCTTCTTGATGTTGTCCCACAAGCTGCGCGTGCGTGTGTGCGTGTGTGTGTGTGTTGCATTATTTTTGCTGCTCTATTGTTTCAGTTCCCCTGCCCTGGCTTAAAGTTCACTGATCCTTTCTTCTGTTTCACTTAGTCTGTTGTTGAACACCTCTCATGTATTCTTTAGCTTTGTGACTTCTATTTGGTACTTTCTTATACTTTCTTAGTCCATTTGTCTCCTGAGTTCAGTGAACATCTTTATGATCATTATTTTGTACTATTTTTCAGGTAAATCACTTATATTTTATTAAAGATTTTAACCAAAGTTTTATCTTATTTTTTCTATTGGATCATATTCCCTTTTTAAAATTCATTTTCATTGACTGTGTTGGTTTATGTGTATTAGAACAGCCACCTCTCCCAGTCTTGAAGGAGTGGCTTTGCATAGGAGATGACCCTTACCATTCAACTGTACTCTAGTCTTGGTTTTCTCTCAAACTTTTGTGATTGTCCAAGCAGTGTATTTTACTTTTAGTGGCTCCTGGTAGTTGTGGGTCTGCCGATACCTGTCAGTATTCTAAAGGGGAAGATCTCAGCAGCTTTTAAAGTATACAGATATATCTGGCCAAGAAGGCAGAATAGGCAAATGCTGTACTCAACTCCTCCCATGACCACATCAAAAATATAACTAAATTATAAAACAACCATCATTGAGAACCACCTAAAGACTAGCTGAACAGAAGTCCTGTAACTAAGGATATGAAGAAGCCAAAACGAGACTGGTAGGAAGGGTAGAGACACAGAACGGGTAGGTCCTACACCCACATGTGACAAATAAGAACTGGGAGGGATATCTTGGCTGCAGAGGTCTTCTCTGAGGAACAAGGGGTCTCAGGCCTACACCTGGTTCCTTAGCCTGGGGCCCCAGTGCCAAGAAGAGTCCCCATAACATCTGGCTGTAAAAACCAGTGGGAATTGCATGCAAGTGAGATGGAGTCCAGGCATTCCTCTTGAGGGGCCACACACAGACTCATTTGCTCTGGGCTCCAGAGCAGGAGCAGCAGCTTGAAGAGCACCAGGACATATTAAGAGAAACTGAACTGACTGGCATTCAGGGTGAGGGCTACAGGGGCAGGGGTTGGGGTGGTTTTCTCTAGGGATAGAAGAGCTGGCAGGCACCATTGCTTTCTTGAGTCCTCCTCACACCTAGCCAGCAAGCACAGGTGTGTGTCAAATGTGAGTCTCCATTAACCTGGCTAACACTGTTTGCCTTGGTGATTCCCTGAAACCCTGCCCAACGCAACTCACATACCTGACCTGAGCTATTTCCAGCAGTTTCTCCACACAAGTGGCCTACTTTGGCTTGTGCTGTGGACTTTCCTAAAATCTCTCAGGTCCACAAACCCCAAACAAATACCGTCTGGCCTTGGCATGCCCTATACCTCTTGCTAAGTGGCCTCAAGCCCAGCACAAATGGTGACCAGTCTCAACTTCCATTGTAACTCTCATCAGGTAAGCTCCAAGCCTGGTATAAGCTGTGGCCAGTGTTAGTATCGAACATAGCTTCAACTAAGTGGCCACAAACCCTGCACAAGGGGCAGCTGACTTCAGTTCACATTGTGGTGCCTACCAAAGAGTCCCAAGTCTGGCACTACTGGCAGTTGGCCTCAGTTTGCAGCATAGCTTCTCTAAAGCACCTCCAAGTCCAGCACAAGTGGCAACCAACCATAGATCCCTTTGTAGCTCCCACCAGACAGCCCCAGGCTGGGTACAAATGGCATCTGACCTTGGCTTGCACCAGAACCCCTCACGAGAGCCTCCAGAACCAGCACACTTAGTGGCTGGTTACGCACTACACCAGAGCACCACCCAAACAGCTCCACAAATGACATACCTGAAGGGTGGACTCACCTGGCACCAGAGCCCTGCTAAAGCAACTCCTGCTCCATGAGGTCAGCACACCACACAACAGCACAACAGCTTGTCTACTGTAGTTATAGCCAGCCCTTACAGCCAGTCAGCCTGAAGGTCAGTTCCATCCATTGATATGCCAACAGCAGTCGATGCTCGACTACAACAGGAGGGCACAAACAACGCACACAAGAGGTACTTTTAGAGCTCCCGGCTCAGGTGACTAGGGAAATGTAGCAGATCTACCTACAATATAGAAGCAAATACAGGGAGTTGGCCAAAATGAGGAGACAAACATGTCCCAAATGAAAGAACAGGACAGAATTCCAGAGAAAGAACTAAACAAAATGGAGACGAGCAGTCTACCAGATACAGAGTTCAAAACATGGGTTATAAGGACACTCACTGAACTTAGGAGAGGTTGGATGACCTCAGTGAGGACTATAACAGAGAGACTGAAACCATAAAATACCAGTTAGAAATGAAGATTACAACAACTGAAATGAGAATACACTGGAAGGAATCAACAGATTGGATGAAGCAGAGGATCAGATCAGCAATTTAGAAGACAAGGTAGCAGAAAACACCCAATTGGAAGAAGTAAAGGAAAAAAACCTAAAAAAATGAGGATTGTTTTAAGGGACATCAGGTGTGTATGTCATAGGGGTGCCAGAAGAGAGAGCATGGGTTGAAAACCTATTTAGGAAAATAAGGACTAAAAACTACCCTAACCTGGCAAAGGAAATTAGACATACAAGTCCAGGAAGCACAGAGAGCCCTAAACAAGATGAATGGCAAGAGGCCCACACCAAGACACACTGTAATTAAAATGCCAAATTTTAAAGATAAATAGAGAATCTTAAAAGCAGCAAGAGAAAAGCAGTTAGTTACATTTAGTGGAGTTCCCAACAGACTATCAGCTGACTTTTCAACAGGAACTTTGCAGGCCAGAAGGGACTGGCATGAAATATTCAAAGTGATGAAAAGCAGAGACCTACAACCAAGATTACTCTACCCAGCAATGCTATCATTTAGAACCAAAGGAGAAAGAGTTTCCCAGACAAGAAAAATCTAAAGGAGTTCACCCCTAAACCGATATTACAAGAAATGTTAAAGGGACTCCAACTAGAAAAGATAAAAATATGAATAAGAAAATACAGGAAAAAAATTTTTACTGACAAAGGCAAATACTTAGTAAAAGCAATAGATCAACCAACTATAAAGCTAGTACAGAGGTTAAAAGGCCAGAGTAGGAAGATCATGTGCAATTACAACAATAAATTAAGGGATGCACACAAGTAAAAAATAATGACAAAAGCCACATGTGGAAGGGGCAAGTAATGGTTGTAGAATGTGTTTGAATTTAAGTGACCATCAACTTAAAATAGACTGCTATAAACATAGCTTGGTATATATGAAGCACACAGTACCCACAGAGCAAAAATCTATAAGAGTACAAAAAAGGAATCCAAACATGACACTATAGAAAGCCATCAACATTCAAAAGATCAAGAGAATAAGAAAGGAACTAAAAAGGATTCAGAAATCAATCCATAAAATGGCAACAACTACATTAATCTGTCAATAATTACTTTAAATGTAAATGCTCCAATCTAAAGACATAGGGTGGCTGAATGGATAAGAAAACAAGACCCAAACATATGCCGCCTAGGTGACACTCAGTTCAGACTGAAAGACAGTGTGAAAGTGATGTAAAAGATGTTTTGTGCAAATGGAAATGAAAAAAAAACTGGGGTAGCGATACTTAGATCAGACGCAATAAACTTTAAAATAAAGTCTGTAACAGTAGACAAAAAGGGCATTTCATAATGTTTAAGGGATCAATCCAACAAGAGGTTATAATTCTTGTAAACATCTATGCACCCAACGCAGGAACACCTAAATATGTAAATATTGACGAACATAAAGGGAGAGATTGACAGTAACAGTCATAATAGGGAACTTTAACATCTCATTCACATCAGTGGATAGATCTTCCAGACAGAAAATCAACAGGGAAACAGTGGTCTTAAATGACACATTAGACCAGATGAGCTTACTTGATATTTTTAAGACATTTAACCAAAAAGCAGAATACACATTCTTTTCCAGTATACATGGAACATTTCCCAGGACACACCACATGTTAAGCCACAAAACAAGTTTCAATAAATTTAAGATTGGAATCATATCCAGCATCTTCTCCAATCACAGTCGTATGAAATTAGAAATCAATTGCAGGAAGAAAACAAAAACAAACACATGGAGGCTAAATAACATGGTATTAAACAATGAATGGGTTAACAAGATTAAGGAAGAAATCAAAAGATACCTCAAAACAACTGAAAATGAAAACACAACAACCCCAACACAGCCAAAAGCAGCTCTAAGAAACTGATAGCAATACAGGCCTACCTCAAGAAACAAGAAAAATCTCAATCTTATATCTAAATGACAAAAAGAACAAAGCCCAAAGTGAGTAAAAGGAAGGCAATAATAAAGATCAGTGGAAATAAATGAAATAGAGTAAAAAATAGAAAAGCTCAGTGAAACCCAGAGCTGGTTCTTTGAAAAGATAAAATTGATAAACCTTTTAGCCAGACTCATCAAGAAAAAAAGGGGCCAAATAAAATCAGAAATGAAAGACGTAACAACCAACACCAGAGAAATTTAAAGGATTATCAGGAAATACTACCAATAATTATAAGCCAACAAATTGGATAATCTGGAAGAAATGGATAAATACTAACGAAATCAAATTAATAATAAAAAAACTCCCAACAAACAAAAGTCCTGGACCAGATGGCAATTTTGGGGAGTGATGAATATGTTTGTTATTTTGAGATCATGGTGTATCGAGTGTGTACATGTCAAAACTCATCAAGTTTTATACTTGATCAAGCTGTACCAGTTATGCCTCAAGAGAGCTATAAAAATAATGTGATGGTTACCTGGGAAAAGAGGAGGGACAGATGGAGGAACACATTTTTAATGATGCTCATTAGTGCTCATCATATTGTTACATAAATGAGTAAGAGGGCCAACATGGAAGAGAAAACAAAACGAAATTTCAAATTGCTCTCCTCAACATCACCTCCTGTAGTTGGCATTCATGGCTGCAGCCACATCTACAGCATTGCTCTTCATGAAGCTGTCTTCCAGCACCTGGCTTAGCTGTTGTACCCACTCTGGTGTCTAGCACACTGCACAGTCTCCCACACTGCTGGGGTGACTGAGGGCACAAGGAAGAGACGTGTAGATTGTTTTGCATCTCTTGCTGGCCCAGTGAGCATTGCCTTACATTCATTGATATGTATGTTGTGAGCTCTGAACCTCCTTTCAAAAATTTGTCTTCATCATAGCCAAAACTGTACTTAACATGTGTCACACTGTGGGTTATGTGTCATTAATGAAAAGCTGAGACTTAGGTTGCTGTTTCTTACTGGTATTCTTTAATTGCACATCTAGATATATTTAGCATGCTTTCCATTTCCTAGATTTATTCTGGTCAAATAGTAGTAAAAACTCCGGAGGAATTATTTTTAACTTCCTGACTGGCCACATTCTTGCCTCTTTGTCTTTCTGTAGATCTGATTTCTATCTACTTGATCAGACTCTTAACGTAGGACTGCCTGGATCCAGACCCAGCACTCCAGGGTAATCAGATTCCTCACAAGTGAGTAGCCCTAGCACCACTTCTGTCTGTGGAACCAGGGATATTCTCATCTGACTGAAATCAGTTTGAGCATCCCTCCGGTACCCTGGGTGGGGATAAGCAAACATCCGGTGGGCACAGACTACAAAGCGGTAAGAATTTGCAGTGAGAGGAATTGATGTGTCTAAAATCTCAGGAAACCAGTAATTTCCTTTTCTGTTATTACTAATGTGTGCTATATATGTTATAATACTGAATGTCTTTTATAGTAAACACTGTACTAATGAGAGAATATGGATCTGTAAATATTAAACTAATTTTAATTCCAACACACATCTGAAGGCAGTGGGATTCATCTTGGAGCTTAGAATTGGCTGAGGAAGGTGAAGTTATCATTTAACCAAACTCAGGGCCAGGTCAGCTTATTAACTTAGATGAATGAATATTTGAAACCATGGCCTTCAAAGTGCCTGGGATTATTTCCATGGAAATGCCACAGCATAAGTTACCCAAAGCTAGTTGGATTTCTGAAGTGTTCAGATGTCACAAATATGATAGGAGTAACTGTTTTGTTTTTTTGTTTTTTTAATAATTAAGGGCTAAGGTGACCATATGTCCTGGTTTTCCTATAACTGATCCAGTTCAGTATCTTTAGTCCATAAAAGCAGTTCATTGAACATATTACCTAATGCATTATCATTTTATACCTTTGTAAGACCTCTGTTTGGAATTAGACGTGGAGGTAGGTAATGGTGTATTGTAGGAACATGGCTATAGGAAGATCAGAATTTCTGATTTCTTCCTAATTACCAAGGAACATCACTCCCTTTAATAAGAGCAAGACCCTGCAAGATTGTTGTTCAGAAACCAGTTGGGCATGTTTTTGTCTTTCACATTTCCTAAAATAGGATGACTTATTTCCATTTAGTACCCTCCCCCGCCTTAAACCATCACCAGAGAGCTTTTACATTGATTTTACACACTGGTGTCTTAGGGTACTTTTCCTGTTAATCGGTAGAAAGTGATTTGTCTACATCCTTGGAAGCGCACACTCTTATTACAGAAAATCACCATTTCTAATCCTTTCACTTTCCCATTCCCCAGGCACTGCAGAAGGCTATGATGAATCAATAGCATTTAAAATACTGACAGATACCTGTATTTTGCAGGAAGGAGATTCTAATTTCGGATTCCTTGGTGGAGAAAAACAAAACACTCTGGTCTTGCTTCCAATGATGCAAGTGTGATTGTTGGCGTCTTCATGAGCTCCAGAGGTCACAGCACGCTACCACGGACTCTCATGGCCCCTCGGATGATTTCTGAGGGAGATATAGGAGGCATTGCTCAAATCACCTCCTCTCTCTTCCTGGGCAGAGGCAGTGTGGCCTCCAACCGGCACCTCCTCCAGGCTCGTGGCATCACCTGCATCGTTAATGCTACCATTGAGATCCCCAATTTCAACTGGCCCCAATTTGAATATGTTAAAGTGCCTCTGGCTGACATGCCTCATGCCCCCATTGGACTATACTTTGACACAGTGGCTGACAAGATCCACAGTGTGAGCAGGAAGCATGGGGCCACCTTGGTGCACTGTGCTGCAGGGGTGAGCCGCTCGGCCACTCTCTGTATTGCTTACCTGATGAAATTCCACAGTGTGTGCCTGCTGGAGGCGTACAACTGGGTGAAAGCCCGGAGGCCTGTCATCAGGCCCAATGTAGGCTTCTGGAGGCAGCTGATAGACTACGAGCGCCAGCTTTTTGGGAAGTCGACAGTTAAAATGGTACAGACACCTTATGGCATAGTTCCAGACGTTTATGAGAAAGAGTCCCGACACCTGATGCCTTACTGGGGGATTTAATGCCGCCAAAGCCTGCATCAGCAGCCCCTTGAGCAGTACCAGCATCTGCTACACACCGTCTGTTCCCTTCTTCACTTTTCTTTTCACATGGTTGACTTTTGGTTCTCCCTGAAGTGTTTTTTACACTGGGTATTCAAGTTTATTTTGAGAGGGAGGGAGGGGAGGAACATAAGGGGAATGCATACATTGCTAGTAACATTTTTAACACTAACATTTTGGAATAGTGTTTATGAAAATCTTTAACTGGCTTTTAATCATTTTTAATAATTTGAACAGTTTAATAAAACTGTTTGGTTTTGCTCTATTCTGAATTCCATGCCTTTTGGCATCATGACAGGTGCAGGAGGAGCTCAGTGCAAAAATCACTTTGGGCCCTGATTAACCCTTTAGAGACAAGCTTTGCCTACGGCTGCTGACCACACAAGTGCTTAGGGAAGATTGATACCAGCTTCAGTCTCTACTGGATTAGCCCCACTCTTTCCTTTCCCTTCTATTATTTAGTAACTTTGTAAGTTAAAAAAAAAATCCTTTATTATTGAGCTGTTAATTATAATAAAATCTGCTGCAAACATCCTCTTGGAATCAATGTGCCCCAGGACTATATTAGCATTATTTTTAATAAACCTATCTGCTTACCACATTATAATTTTTACTAAGAAGAATTTCAGTGTGTGTGTGTGTCTATGTGTTGATGGAAGGAAGATACTCTCCAATACTTGCGTTAAAATATGGCTGCTGTGGACAGTAATGAACGTTACTTAAAATAGACATCCCAGCTGAATCTTGTCATTGTTTCACATCCTTGCAGATGGGCAGATATTAATATCATCCACAGTGCTAGAACAGTGGAAAATAGCATAGAGTGCACACTCTGATAAAAGATGGTTTTCATTTGTCTCGGTAATAAGTGCACAAAAGCAGTCAGTCAATCCCCCATCAAAGAAATTGGTTAACAAAAGGAGTGCCTTTGCTTGATTATTAACACACAAGTGCCCTAAACCAAACTTTAATACAAGTGACAGATAACAATGGCTTGCTTTGTTGAAACTTGGAAATGTCATCCAGTTCACTGTTCCTAATAAATGTGACAACACAACTCTTTAGGAACTTGGTAGTTTAATTAGTTCTCTATTCCATGTTCCTGAAAAACCACTGGGCATTATTACCAGGTTGACCCTTACTTTTAGATGGGGGAGCCATTTGCCACAGCACTGCTTTTTTGCTTTTTTTCATTTGCCAGGTAGGTTGTAGCTAGCTTATCTGTGGAATAACTTTCTAGATTTTTGCTCTCTTTTGGTAAGAAGCCATAAATATAATACCAGTGGCTGCATATTTATATAAATCATCCAGATTTTACCTGGTGTGTGGCAGTGGTTTCCATCTAAATTCTACCTTTTCTTGTTTCATACCATTTGCCCACTTCTATTTATAGTCTAAAAAGAAAATTTCAAGTAAAGTTAATAGTTTCTTTGGGAAATCAGAGGAACCCTTAAATGTTACATCACACATGATCAGAACCACCACCAAACAATCCTGTGGCTGTGGAGGCTATGGCTGCTTCTGAATGAAGGCAAACTGTTAAGCCTGGTAGTCTCTGGCTTATGTCTGCACAATCATTGTAGTATAGTAAGAAAACAGCTGGTGACAGATGTTCTTAGTAATAAAATTTCCTGCAGAAATCCTGGAAAAACACCACTACTGGAATGTCATAACTAAGATCATTCTTAGGACTTGGGAAGCCTAGCACCTTCCTAATCTAAATGTCAGACTGTATTAGCTGGTCACAGAGGAAGGTGTGTGACCCAGAAGGTATTAGGGGAATTTTTGTGGTGATGCCCAGTGCAGGGCAAGCATTTCAAATTTCTATAATCTATTCAAAGTTTAAGAACATACTAGTAATTAAATAAAAGGCAAGTAGAAGATACCTTTAAACAAAAAATACATATACAAAATATTCAAATAATTTAACATATGCAACCCACATAGAGTGCTAACAGCCACAGGGAAAACCAAGTATGGATAATATCCTAATAACCCTGTGCCACTTCTACCTCAAGCGTGTCCAGACAAAATATACGCACTAAGCCATAAAATTTTTAAAGGCAAAATACAAACCCTCCCCCCACAAAGTGCTTATTAATCGCCACTCAAACAGTGCAGTGAAGCTGCCTGCACAAAAACGGTATGAAGTAACCTTGGTTACTGTTTCCAAGGACACTGGGCTCCTGGCTAACAAGAACTGAGGTGAAGCTGAATGCAGTGTTGAGTCATTTTAATAAACCTGCATAATAAAATCAGTGTAACAATATTCCACATTCCCCAAGTCCTTATTGGTGGTATCTAATAAAACATTTCCATTGTTACACATACTGAAAGTAATGAATACTTTTCATAGCAAAGGCTTTTTGTTGATGGCTTCTATATTTTCCTCTTGCACCTCCCATGGAGTGACTAAAACTACCATACCTGGTAATAAGGTCAACAATAATTATACTTCGAAATTTTATCTGAAGCATCCTGAAATACATCTAGAAATGGAAACCAATCTAGTCAGCAGGTGAGCAATCTTTTAAAAATGTTTTGATACAGGCCATTGAGAAGGAATAATAGTCCATATGGCATTTCCAAAAAAAGTCAGCAATGTAAATTTTGTCAAATTGGGTGACATTCTTATTGCATAGATAGATTTCATCATAGTCTATTATGGAATGTACAAGACCAATTAGAAGCCTCCTGGAATTCTGGTGCCATGTCAAAACCCAAGGTGCTCCTCAGGCTGGATTGGAGCACAGAGGCCTCAGAAAAAGCCTGCTAGAAACTGGCCCACGTGTGCTGTTAGTAATACTCCACTAGCTCCGTGGAGGGCAAAGGCTCTGAAGGGAACAATTCAGACAACTGTCTCAGTCCTTACTAGCTGGAGATGGTATTATCTGGAGCAGAGGAGAAAAACATTTATCTCATCGACACTTCTCTGCATTCTGGTGCAGAGCAAGGTAAAGCAGAAGCCTCATCACTAGCTGTTTAATGAAAATGTTCTGTACCTTTCTTGGAGAAGATAGAGGTAAAATGTTTAATATGGAATAAAACAATTCCCTCAAGTTTTTTCCTGAGGGGAAAAAATCTAGTTATGCAAAGCAGCAACTATATAGACGAACCAACTTACAAATAAAAATAGGTCAGAGAACCTAAGTCATACAAAATGAAACATACATGATTCAAAATTTCTTCTAAAAGCACATAATTAACAATTCAGAGAAATGTGTGTCCTAGACTGGAATGCTTTTCCCAGGAATAACAACAGTCCATGACCACTTGGCTTTTTTTCCCCCCGATTTTATGTATTCAGGTTAAGTGGCCAAGAAAATTACCTAAAGAGCACGAGCCTTTTCCTTCTAAAATTCCGTGCTATTTTTCGTCTGCTTTATGTGCAGAAGCTCCTGGGTTTGTGCCCCAGTGGAGCTAGAGTCTACGGTCTATGGCCATGCCACCCTGAACAAGTCCAATGTCCGATCTCGGAAGCTAAGCAGGGTCAGGCCTGGTTAGTACTTGGATGGGAGACCACCTAGGAAGACCAGGTGCTGTAGGCGTAAATAATAAAAAAATGATAGTAAAATAAAATTCAGTGCTATTTTTAAACAATTTCCTTCCACTGCTTCTAATTTGTATACCTCTGCCGTAGATATACATCGTACTACTCGCCTGACCGGGCCAGGAACTCCACCTTCTAACCCCGAATTTCTGGTATCACGGACATTGCAGAGTCAGGCAGTATTGGTCCTTATGTAGTCATTTCTAGAAATCTAGACAGAGGCCACACTGAAAAGAGATTTCATTCAGCTGCCTTTCCAAATCTTGTCTGAAAAAAAAAATACTATGTTCACAGTCTTTGTATTAGGTAAAACAGAAGGTTTTCAGTGAAGGCTCCTAAGGGGAAGGATATTCATCCTGATACACAAAGATTTGGGCCTTTATCAAAATGAACATTGTTTCCCCACTGCGAAGTGCCCAGGTATGTTTTAAGAAAAAGTCTTGAAAATTGATAGTTTTAGAAATGAATGAAAGAAGTACAGAAGTGGTTCCGTTGTGACAGCAAAGTTGATCAATCTGCCTTCACCTACCTGCCACTGTCCAATGGAGACAAGCAGAATTTCTTCTATAAAAAGAACATAAGATTAATCACAATTCCCCGTTTTTATTCATTTAAGATATTAACACACTTAATGCAGATAAATGCACTCTACTTCACAGGACAATAAGTACCTAGATATAAATAAGCACTGGCTCAAAACATTCTTGCCAATTCCAGTCCTACAACAATAATTTATTTTTCTTTGAATGTCAATTCTTCACAGTTTCAACTGCAGCAGCAAATCAGTCCTTAGATTAGAAAAACTGTGATACATATTTTAAAACATCTTAAGAGAACTACAGGTGAGTCAGCAAACTGCTGGTGCCACATGCAGTTTGGGTAGGGCAATTTTATCTCAAATCCCAAAGACTGGCAGTGGGAACCAAGGGACAAAGGTTGTCTGTAGGAATGATTGAGACTTCCGCAGCTTCCACCTCCCCCGCCCCCCACCTCTTGGGGATTCTCCATATAGATTCACAGAGGTGAACTTTGCAGTACTTGTCTTCTGTTCATTGGTCCCTGTCACCCATGGGTGTGACAGAAAAAAAAAAAAAAACAGCTGGTACTTCACAGAGGAGCTCTTCAGAGCAAATCAGGCAGAATGAGGCCAGGAGGTTTTGGTTCAACACAGTTGATCCAGAAGTTGGCACAGCTGGCATGATACTGGTGTCCTCCATATGCCAACTTGAAACTGTCTGTTTCTGAGTTGAAGGCCTGCCGGAAATAATAAAGACATGTGGGGCGAGTCAGGCTTCTGCACCTAAGAGCTAATCAGCAACCAGCACGTACACTCCTCCAGGTCACAGAGGCCGAGGCTAAACTGGCACACTCACAAAAGCTGAGATGAGCAGATGGCTATAGAAATTCCAGTAAGAATTTATTTTTTCATTTTTTTTTGCTGCTAAGGTATAAAAAAAACTTTACTATTTTACCTAGTTTCAGTAAAAGAAGGCCAATTTTCATAGGAAAGGCAGACAGAGTTTATGGGGGCTGAGGGAGGTGTCATGATATAAAGAACTAAAATAGCCAAGGGCTGTGGCTACTTTTTATCCCTCCTGATAAAGGAAACCCTTCCCCTAAGGCTGGTATTTGACTATAATGTGCAATCCCTTAAGTTTCTGTGGCTAATTACAGTCTTATCGTGAAAGAAAACAAAATATTAAAAACTCTTAGGGTCTAATGCCATTGGGAGCTGAGAACTGAATGGACATAATTAGAAAGTCCAAATAGGTACAGGGTTTGTAAAAAGAAATAATGGTTAGACACATATGAATTATTTCCAGATGAGTAACACTTATAGGTAAGTTACAGCCAGCCAGTCCTAACCTCAACCACGGCCTGGGGTGTTTCCTTAAGCACAAGTAAACAAATAAATAAAACTCTAAAACCCAAACAATTTGTTTTTGTTTGATAATGGCCAAATCCTGAAGCTCTCTGATCTCATTCTATGTGTCACTACAACTTCCAGTCTTCTGGAAGTTGCTCATCTGTTACCCTATTCATCACAGAGAAAAATAACCACAACACCAGAAGCCAATTATGAGACACAAGCATGCAAACAAGACCGAAGTGGATCCACACAGACGTGTTAGTTGATTAAATCAAACATGGGAACAAAGATGACTCAGAAAAGCACTCATGACTGGAACGGTTCAGGATGGCAGTACAATCATCTGATTTGCCTTCCACACTCAAAATTAAGATGGAGACGCTAAGATAATGTGTAACTGGTTCATACTTTTTTAGGATGTTCTTCTGCAGGCTTCTCTTCTTTCTGAAATAACGTTGAAACCATAAGGTCAACAGAATTCCCAGAATAGGGCCTCCTGCCTACAAACAAATCCTTATTAGTCTAACTAACCTTTTCTCTTTACCACCCTACTGTGCACAGGGGACTGTGGGTACAATGCGAACAGTGGGCTCGTTAGAAAGGGAAGAACAGCATCCGTTCCCTCAAGAGCTTCCCACTGCCCTTTGGAAACACTATACCTGCTTCTGCAGTCAGATTTCAGGGCTTCATAAAATCCCCACCACCTCTGGGCACAGACCTTGTAGTGAAGTGTCCCCCAAGTCATGTTACAGAAGTGCTTTGCCACCTAAGAGGGGGAAAGTGTGTGACTTACCCGGCTCCTGGAGTCCACATTCAAAAGGCACACCCCACAAGCAAGTTCCTGAGCATTTTTAATACCAGGCCGTAGCATACAAGAGGAAAAATCCAGTGACTTTTCATCGGGCTGTGAGGACAAGAGAAATGGGTAAGAGAGTCCAGCAACTCCAAATGCTCCTGGCTTCACTCCCTATCACTCCTCTCCAAGAGGTCCAACAACAGCAAGTTAAGGAAAGTCTCTAGTACCACCAATACAATTAGTCAATTTCTCAGTTACTGATTTGTCTTCCACACTCAAAATTAAGACAGAGATGCAGATAACGTGTAACTGGTTCATATCTGCTGTGTCTAGATACAAGGGATGCTAACATGAGCAAAAAAACGGGCCCCTGTCCTCTGAGAACTCAGTTTAGGCTGGGGGCCAGGTGGGTATCAGGCAACACAGTGTGACAAGAGCTATATAGGGGAAAGTACTGAGTGCCAGGCATACAAGGGGTGGGGTCACTTATCCCAACCCAAAGGGAAAGGAGCTTGATGGCAGAGAATGCTTCCTCGAATTCAGAAACATTTGGCTGAGTCTTGATAAGTATAAGTTCAGTAAAGGGGATTGGGTGAATGCGGTAGGGGAGGGAAGTATGTTTATACTATGTAGAACAAGCAGCCCAGGCAAAGACCCCTAAACAAAAGACTGGATATGGGAAGTAATCTAGGGGGTAGGAGCCAACCTTACAAAAGGAGATAGGAAATGAAATTGGAACATAGGGCCTTGAAAGGAATATAAAGGGTTGAGACTTTATCTGGGGAAGCCATTAGGGGTTTTAATCAGATCATGACAGGACCAGGTTTGTATTATGGACAGACACCTCTGGTTGCAGTGTCCGCAGTGAACTGGGTGTGACAATCTTCAAAGTATGGGTCTCAATTACAAGGCTGCTGCAGCGCTCCAAGAGACCGAAGGTCAGAACTAAGACAGCAACAGTGGGCAATGGAGAGAAATGGACCCATGAAAGAGCTATTAAGGCAGTAGACTCAACAGGCCTGGGTCATCTGTTAGACGTGCGAGGAGGGGAGAGGCTTGGGCGACTGCTCTTATAATTAGGCACATGAGAGCAGCACCAGGGTTGGGCATGGAGTTTTGAAGAGCTCAGTTTCATATAGGTTGGAGCTGCCTGTGGGACAGCCAAGTTCTGATACTATGTAAGCAGACGGATATATATAGGCCCAGTGCTCAAGAATAAGAGATCTGGAAGTTATCAGCTAGAGAGAGTAAACGTAACAATAGCTAATAAGTCAAGCCCTTACTTGTGCTAAGTACCACACTAAGCTCTTTACATGCATTATCTAATTTATTTCTTACAACAAATCTATAAAATATGGAGAGTGTAGCCCAATGATTAAAAGGGCATGTCCCAACTTTGGAAAGTTGTTAATTTCTTAAAAGTTAAAGTATATGAATTTGCAGTTCCATCCCTATTTATCCAAGAGAAAAGAACATATTTAACAGAAGTCTTGTACAAGTGTTCATAGCAGCTCTATTCACATTAGCCAAAACTGGAACTAGCAGGTTTCTATAAACAATAATACAGATTAAAAAAAAAAACATGGTATATTAATACAATGGAATATCACTCAGTGATGAGAGGTCAAATTGATACACACAACATAGATGAAATTTTAAAACATACTAAGCAAAAGAAAACAGACACCAGAATATACTACATCAGTGGTCCCCAACCTTTCTGGCACCAGGGACCTGTGCTCCTATGAGAATCTAAAGCCTGATGATCAGAGGCAGCGCTGGGGAGCAGCTGCAAATACAGATGAAGCTTCTTGCCCGCCGCTCACTGTGCTCCTGCTGTGTGCTCCGGTTCCTAACAGGCCATGGACCGGTACTGACCCAGGAGTTGGGGATTCCTGTACTACCTAATTTCATTTATATAAAGTTCTAGAACAGGCACAACCATGGTGATAGAAATTGAGGGAAAACAGATCAGTGGATGTTTTGGAATCGGATCAGGGAATTGACTGGGAAGGGCCAAGAGGAAACTTTAGGGGGAGACTGAAAATACTCCATACATTGGTGGGGTCTGAGCTACTTGGCCGTGTGCATTTGTCAAAACTGATCCAATTATACATTTAAGATCTGTTCATTTTATTGTATGTAAGTTATTCCCCCATTCAGAAATACACTTGAATAACAAAACAAAATAAAAACCCACCAAAGCAAAAAAACAATTCAGAAGAGTTGGATCCTTAATGTGAAGAAGTTTTAGCTATATCTAAACCAATTTATTTTGCTTATATATGTCCTAGAGTACAGTTTCTCAAAATTGGCACCACTGACATCTTAACCCGGATAATTCTTTAATGTGGGACTTGTCCTCTGCATTGTAGATTGTTTAGCAGGATCCCTGGCCAATTTGGGGGCAAAATAGCCCTCCTCTCCCACCACTGAGAACTACTAAAAGAGGAAAAAGTATGTATGTATACACACAAATACATATATACACAAACACACAATTACATGTTTATTATAAATTTTATTGATATAAAGGATGTGTAGTACACAATTTACAAACAATAAAATATATAATCATCTTTATTGCAAATTCTATATAGTTGCTTACTTTTCACAGAATGCTTTCTTTGAGAATTTTTGTCCAGCTCTTTGATCCATTGTCAACCTATGCTTGCTTTCGTGAAACAGTGTAGTTCTATCGTGAATGTTGATATTTTCATGTTAGAGATTAGACTAAAGTGAAACAGCAAAGACATAATTCAGAGTTTCACTCATCTATCAAACATGTGAGTGTTCTTTACTGAATCAGATAATAGTTCTCGAATACTGGAGAATGCTTCTTCAACTTTTTGTACTATTCGCAACATAATGGCTACAGACACAGCACACTTTTTAGGGTTAATCTGCAGTACTAACATTTTCTCTAGAACCTTCTCAGTCTAGACAATCAACAAATCAAGTCCTGATTTGCAGCACCTGCTGATTTCCATGGTAAAAATACTCCCCCTCCACTCCCCACCATGGCTGATTTCAAGTTACCAATGTGTTGTCACTGAACACGCAGTTGGGAAGAGGTTCCTTACAGTGCTATCATATAGTATGTCCACATATGGATATAATAGACTAGGGTGACCAACCTCCTGATTTGTGCAAAACTGTTCCAGTTTTAGCTCTGAGGAAATCCCCCGGGGCCTGAGCAAACCAAGATAGCTGGTTGTCTTAGGACAGACGTAAACAACCTCAAAAGCTAAGAACTAAGCATTAGGAAAGGAAATGAAGATGAAAGGGAGCCGACAGGAACCAAGTGAAAAGATCAAACAATTGTCCTGTCTTGAGAACCAAAAATAAGAGCCGTGCAAGGCAAGTGTGAGAAACTTGGAAGGTTACCAATTTGGACTCAGAAAGACGTCTGAATTTAGGATTGCACAGGTACTGCAATTTGATGTGATAACACAGTCCAGTATAATCATGTAAATGGGTGGCTGAAATGAAATGGAGACCAGGGTCCTGGAGTCCAGTTGTCAAGGATCTGGGAGCCTACCGTGTTGGCTGATTTGACCTCATGGATACTGAGGTGACCCAGGATGATGGCAAATTCCTGTCAAAAAATAGCTACATTTCCTCTAGTTTAGGTTTAATCTGCAGTACTAACCTTTTCTCTAGAAATGTTATTTTAGACTCAACCACTAAAGAATTACTACACTTTTATATTTGCAAAATTGCATTACTCTTCCCCAGGAAAAAAAAGGCTCCTCCCTAAAATGTATAGATTATATATATGCTTCCCCATTCTTTTCTAATTTGAAACAACAAACCATGTACTAACTCCACAAACTAACCTTAAACCAACCTTAAACTAGTTTCTTAAACTAACCTGAGTTGAATCCATTTACATCACACCTAAGGAAGGAAAGGTAGGCAGTTCTCAAATAAAGGGGAGGTGGATGTTTAAACTGTGTGCCTGAGGGCTCTTATCTAGGTGACTGAAATAAACCTACATGGCCTTAGCTAATCCACAGGATGATTTTTCTTTTCTTTTTTAGTGCAATCATGGCCACTCTGGTCAAACCTAGAAGCAGGTGGTACTATCATTTGTTTGCTGTACAAATCTGTCATTTGTAAAATGGTAACAATTTCGTTTGCCCTACTTACCTCCTTCAGTTAGTATTGGGGCCCTCAGAGATACATAAAAAAGTGCTCTGGAAAGGATGAAATACTCTAAATGATTACCACAATTACTCACTTTGGTAAATAAAGTCTAACAAACTTTTGAAGAGGTTAAAAATATAGTAGCATACCTATAATATCCATTATAGATATTTTTCATGTTATTGAGTAAGGGCTATTTGAGAAATAATTAGAATCTGGGAAAACCGTGAATCTTAAAATCAATCAAATGAAAGCCCTTTAATATCTATTTACCAAAGGCATAAAGGAAACAAATGAAAAGGTCATATTGTAATTTTCCAGTGAAAATTATAAGGCTCTGCATAAATTACTCTATGGTCAAGTTAATCTTTCAAATAATAAAATTAACCTTTATAAATACACATTTATAAGCAGGGGGTTGGTTATAGTACACAGTAACAGTGTGACACCCACCAATGGCAGTAATTCTATAAGGTATGCCCTCTACATGCCTCCTTAATTGAACATCACTTACTTTAATTGGCGAGTATTTCATGCATTTAATAAAGACTGAAAAAATAGTTATGTTATACATTGACAAGTCCCAGAGCCAGACTAGGATATATAATCCTGAATCTTTAGCTAATAATAAACTACTAAAACGATGTCCAAGAAAATCCTTATTAAGGAAGAAGACTTTGGTAGTAATTACTGTTCTTCAATATTTTCATTCTTCTTCTTCTGGACAAAGGGCTTTCCCTATTCCCTTAAATTAGGCATGGCCGTGTAACTTGCCATGGTCAATAGACTGTGAGGATAAGTCACGTGTGTCACTTCTGAAGGAAGCCTTTAAGACCAATGTGTTATTTGTCACGTTCCCTTGACTCTCCCATGGTGACCAGCTATGTTTCACATGGTGGAGGCTCCATCAACCTAGGTCTCTGAGTGAAAAGGACATGGCACAAGAGACCCATCCAAACTGAGACGGGCATGTAGCAGCAGCAAGAAATAAAGCTTTGTTGTTTTACATGGCAAAGGTGGGTTGGGGGTGGGGGGTTAGCTGTTACCGCAGCATAACCTATAGCTTAATTTGACTGATATAAAGAATGACGTAGACACAGATTCTACAATTTTAGACTTTGGTTTTGGTCACAATGTAATCTCTTGGCTATAGTGTTTTGTGTAACTTTTCCTATTGCTGCTATAAGAAATTAGCAGAAATTTAGTTGCTTAAAACAACATAAGTTTATTCTCTTACAGTTCTAGAGGTCAGAATTCTAAAATGATTTGGTAACGCTGCATTTCTTCTGGAAATTCTAGGGTAGAATCTGTTTCTTTGCCTTTTTTAGTTTCTAGAGCCCGCCTGCATATTTCTTGGATCATGGTCCCGTCTTTCATCTTCAAAGCCAATAACGCAGCATCTGCCAATCTTTCTGTCTCTGCTTCAACTGTCATGCTGCTTTTTCTTATTCTCACTCTCCTGTCCTCCTCTTATAAGGATTCTTGTGATGGCACTGGGTCTAACAGATGATCCAGGGTAAGCTCTCCATTTAAAGACCCTTAACTTAATCACAGCTCCAAAATCCTTACCACCATATAAAGTAACAAATTCATAGGTTCTAGGGATTAGGATGGGAACATCTTTGGAGTGGGGGCATTATTCTACCAACCATATCCACCTTCTGTCAACTGAGGATAGCCATGCGGAGACATGAAGATTCTGTCTCTAAAACACTGTGCAGACTGGCAAGATGACAAAGATGCTGTCATTATTAAAAATAAACTGTTCTCCTGATATGCCACAGCAATAGGAAGTAAGTACTCTGAAATTCACTGCTTATTTCTCATTGAAAAGAAGCACAAAAGAATTTGTATTATACCAAGGATAATAGTGGAATCAAAGGGCCTGTGTGATTTTCAATTGACTAGAGGCCAGGAGAATAAGTCCTGTCTTTTTTCGTAGATTTTACATGGCAAAGCTGATTAGTTTTGTTTTCCGAGACTGAGTATCTCTTTGTTCCAAACCTACTGTACTACAACCCACATATATAAGATAAAACCCTCAGATAACAATTCACTCGCTTCACTAAAACAGACCATTTTTACCTGAGTTCCTGCAGTCTGTGCCCAGAGGAGACATGCTTCTACCACAAGAGGGAGTTTGAGTCCATGGATAAAGAGGGTATTAAAAGGAAAGGGGAATATAAAACTTTGCTAGTATAACTTGCAGCTTAAGTAAATATTAAGGAACCACGGTTTGGAGTTTAGGACTGTGTACTCTGCTTCCCTCAGCCCAGGCATCACGACTGCAATGCAGCGACAGCATTCTGGGACTTCTGCGCTGGAGAAAAGCAATGCAGCCATCTTCTGATGGGAATCATTTCATGGGGTCTTCAGGGGAATGAGTCTTTTTTATGATCTCAGAAGCTGGGACTAACATGATAGGAAGAATAAAGAATTTTTAAACGATGCTGTGCATTTAAATCCCAGATTCGTCAGTTTCAGGCAAGTTTCATCTCTGAACCCCAATTTCTTCACTTATAGAAATGGGGATTATACTATTGACATCATGGGGTTGTTATGAATGCAATGCATATAGCACAACACGTGGCAGGTTCTAGGTGCGAAATAAACAGTGACTATTATATTAGTATCAGTGTCAAAGAGCTGACTGTGGCAATTTGGTTCGTTAAGGAACTTTAAATTCTACCTAAAATGAAGCAATGGTGTAAAGAGTTAAAAGATTCCCATCCAATCTCAAATCAAGTCTCTAATTCTAGTGATTTCCCTGCTCCGAGCCTCTAATCCAGAGCCCTTGGAGTTTGTATAGTTTTGTTCTAACTGAATTGAAATATATAGATGTTGGTTTGTGTCATTTACATTTATGCACCTATTTTTAGAGTAATAGCTTCTTCATGACAATTTAAACCTTACACATCCTCTGTAGAATGTACATTAATCTTCATGCTGTGAGCAATTCAAGTTTTATAGACCAAGAACCTACCAGTTATCAAGAAGAAATGATATGGTATAATCAGAAAAAATATCTGAGCAGAGAATGATTGTTCTGTCACAGCTAACCTGGCGAGAAAAGCAATTACAACCGGAAAAGCATGGTAATTAGAGAAAAGAATACTCAGTGGTGTTCATATACAACCTGCAGTGCATTCCTGTGTTGTCTAGTTGCAGACTAACTCATGTCTATACCCTTACCTGGTGCCTACAGAAATGTCAGATAAACTCACTTTGTAGACATGGATGCTGGAAGTGGATGTTCCTAATAGGAGTCTGGAGGAGAGGGCCGGGACGCCTGGCCACTTTTCCCATTTCCCTCTCACGTTTTACCACACTGAGGGATTTAGAACCACCGTATGAGAACAGGCTAGGTGGGTGACCAAACCCAATAGGCTTTTTTCAATATCACAGAATCTAATTCTATGGCTTTTTAAAAAAAGACCTGAACAAAATCAATTCTTGGTGTAAAAAACTCAACATGGATTATTTCTGAGTGGAGTGATGACAAAAAGGGAGTGTAAGGAAACTCTCTAAAGTGATGGAATAATCTACATCTTCATAGGGGCATAGGTTACATGGGGTAAGCATTTGTCAAAACTCGTCAAATGGTATAACTAAGATTTTTGCGTTTTACTATATACGTATATTAACAAAAAAGGCAGGCAGACAGGAAGGAAGGACGGATGGACAGGCCGACCGACCAGCCTAGAGGGGCAGAGCCTAGAAGGCAAGGCTTTCTCATGAGCAGCTGTAGTACTGCAGCAGCTTGAAAGTCTAGGAAGATGGACAAGGATGAAACTGGCTTCCAGCTCATCAGTGACAGCAGTTACCTTGAGAAGTAAACACAGTGACAGCAATCCAGGCCAGGATTCTCCCCAATTATCCTTTGCCCCAAATTAAAAAGAACTAATACATAATAAGTTTGGTTAATCCACTTGGTCTTTTGTGGTACCTTTTTTTCAAAGAGCGCATGGCAAAGAGAGATGCTTTGCAATCACAGCCATTGTTTTCTAACAGCACCAGAAGAGAAGGGATAGCTGGTTGACTTGAGGGTTTGTATAGAAATCTAGTTTTCAAAATGTTAATTACAATGAGAAACTGACTGCCACCAAAACAAAGAACCTTAAAATCTAAATGGAAAATGGGAAGCTTTTAAGCTACTCTATAGTCCTGGGATATAAACCAGGGAAAAGAACTTGACTGTTTATCAAGTTGCTGCCAGATAGACTCCTGGTGTTTCATCTCATTAACCTTGATGCCAAATAACTACCCACTCTCCACCGAAAGACTTTTGCCCATCTCTGGTTTTACCCACCCAGCTTGCCCATTTCAAGGAGGCAACAGAGTGTAGTGGTTGAAAAAGAAGACTTCTGACTTTCGGACTGAATCTAGGTCTCACCAATATCTCTGTGCCGCAGTTTCTTCATCTGTAAAGGGAGGAGAATAATAGCATCTACCCTCGAGACTTTTGTGAGTATTAATTACATCTTTATAAAGGGCGAAGAACAGGGTCTAGCACACAGCAAGCACTCAGTAAAAGCTGGCTAATGATGATGATGATATTCAGGCTTAATATAGTTCGTATTAACACAAGGTTAGGAAGCAGAAGGTGAATTAGGAGAGACTCAGACACATACTGATCTCGAGATTCCTAATGCTTGGTCTTAGATACCTTTTTGCCGTAAAAACATGGAACAAATGGGTTTTGAGGTAAGACCTTTGCAAGACTGAACAGAGAGGCTCTGATGAATTGCAAATATAACACCCTGAACTATGATACACAACTGGTAAACTGCAATGTCAACAATGCAAAGGTAACACACTGAATAAACAACTGGTAACACATCCTTCTCTGTCCCACAGCCTCATTGGCATCCTCGCATATATCACGAGCCAACAAACTTCATTCACAGCTGGAGTTTAGAAATATTTTAAAAATCCAGGGTTTCATCACCCACACAGAACCCTATTACCATTTTGGCAAATTTTCTTCCAGCCCTGTAAGTAACAACTCTGTGTTATTCCAAACTCTGTGCCCTTTTAGAAAATGATTGCATAACATCCTACTATGAAGAGTCACACAATTTACTTGACTAATCCTGTAGATTTAAATTCAGATTATTTCCATTTTTTCACTTTTACAAAGAATGATTTGTGCATTTACCTTTCTTCTTTTTGAGAGCTGTATTTAGAACTGTTGTTATAGGAAGTTTTCCTAGAAATGGAATTACTGAGTCAACCCCTCTGAATGTTTCTTAAGTCCTTTAATTCACTCAACTTTTACTGGGTATTTATGCAGCGCCTGGCTGTGCTCTGATCAAGAACAAAAGATGAACAAAATGTGGTCTTGGTCCCTGTCTTCAAGGAGTTCACAGGCGGGAGGAAAGCATATTGCTAAGTACCTTTTGCATAGGGTGGTACCTATTTATATTTTCTAATAAATTCCCTAGGGAATATTATGCATTTTACCACACTGACGCTATCAGGATTCAAATAAACCAAACAAAAACTGGACTTATTAGTAGATAAAACATGAAATCTAGTTTCAATTTGAATTAATGTTTACTGATTAACTATGTCTCCCCTTTTATGAATCACTTCAAGTTTTTACTGATTTTACTGGGATGCTGGTATATTTCTCATTGATTTGTTATGTTTTCTTTACAGAGCACAGACATGAGCCCATCAGTATGCACTGCCACACTTTCTTATTTACCATTTAGTCTATTTTTTTCACATTTAGAATGACTTCAACTAATTTGTACTTGGAGCTATGCCATTTGCCTATGTTGAGATTTCATAAGAAACTACTCAAGGAAACCTGTTGCTTTATTTACTGAAAGGATAGTTGAAGAAACCGTAGGTTTCATTAGTTTCCTCTTTACGAGAGTCCACAAAAAAGAGTTCTGATATTAGTAAAATTAGGAATAATTATGCTTCTCCTGAATCGTGGGTTTATTTTTATGTTACGAACACAGTGAATCATGGAACTGATCATCTCCTATTCACATTAATTCCTAGGAAAGGTCAAGTCGACTCTACAGCTAGCAAAGGCAAGCATGTTAAAAGCACATTTTCGTACACTTAACTTTATCCCTGGCTTTATCTCATCTTCTCCACTTTCATTTGCCCTTTGTTTCATTTTTCTCATCCGTTTATTTAAAAAATCTGCACTAGTTATTAAAACTATGAGATACAGAAACATGAATATCTAGTTTGAAAAAAATCGGAAAGTTAAAAAAAGTATAAGATAAAAAGTAAAAAGTCCCACCTAGCACTGTGTTAGAACACAAAGAAATAAAGGCCACAGTCTGGCTGTTAAGGAGCTGACAAGCTAGTGGGCAAGAAAACAAGTAAACACACAATTATCAACAAATGTGATAAGAACTATGATAGAGAGAAATATGCTGTGGA
Organism: Pteropus vampyrus; assembly: GCF_000151845.1. Classification (NCBI taxonomy): domain Eukaryota; kingdom Metazoa; phylum Chordata; class Mammalia; order Chiroptera; family Pteropodidae; genus Pteropus; species Pteropus vampyrus. The sequence continues at coordinate 1,294,194 of NW_011889139.1, read as the reverse complement.
CACACAGAGGGAGGGCATCTAATTCAGACGGAAGGGCTCTTTGGAATGACTTGTCGGGGAAATGACGTAGAGCCCAGAGGGAGAAGCAGTCTAAAAGAGAAAGAGAGCCAAGGACAGTCCAAGTGATAGAAAAGACCTTATATACTGAGCTAAGGAATTTAAACTTGATCCTGAAGACCACAGAGAGCCCACTGCAGGATTTTAAATGGGATTTAAATAACATGATCAGATTTGCATTTTAGAAAGAAATATCTAGTAGTGATGTGCAGAACAGATTGATAGAGGATAAAAAAATAAACCAGTAACCCTAGCTATGTGGTCAGAAGTGATAAAGGCCTGAATGATTTAATATATTTAAAAAAAAGTTTTCCATTTTATATTTTCTAACTATTGTTAATATGTAAGAATGCTATACATTTTTGCCAAACTCATTAAATTTAACCTCTTGAATTCGGATTTCTGGAAGTATTTCACATCACCGAATAAACATAATTTCATCTCTTCTTTTCAAATATTTATACTTAATTTTTTATTATATTGGCCAGAACAGTATTTTAAAAAAAAATAATTACCCAAACTGTATAATCTTTAGCTTATAAATTAAAAAATGGTCCAAGGGAACAAAATAGAGATTTTGGAAACGACTTAAACTCTTTAAGAACTTAATATTACAAACCATAAGCAACATAACAATGGAGAGAGGATTTGCTGTTTAAGATGTGTTGTTGGGGTAGCTGGGTACCCGCCTAATTATCAGTACAGTGAGGGAAGAATTGCTTCCTACCACAATGCTGCGATCCCATTCTGATGGGTCATATAGTTAAATGTAAGAAAGAAAAAAAGAAAATGGAATAGTATATTTATTCCAGCTGGAGAAGGAAGATAAATTTCCGACTATTGTGAAATAATGCATATTATCAGAGACAAACTGAATAGGTGTGAATATATAAAAATAAAACGGTTTTACTCAATAAAATGTAAAAAAGGGGGAAAGAAATAGAAAAGGAAAGAATAACTGATAAAAGCTTACTAGCACAAATGTGTATGTGTGTACATACCCATGAGTGTGTAACTCTATTACGAATATGAAATAAGTAAGGTCAACCATATTTCATCGAATAAATGGTCAAATGATCAAAAGAAACAGATGATCAGTTTACATATAAAGGAAATAATAGTAAATTATTATTTGGAACACTGGATAGCCTCTCAGGAAATGAAAGAAATGTAAAAAACACCTGTAGGGAATCATTTACACACTTGTTAAATTACGAAATTGACAAAGAAAGCTAGAGCGCAATGTAAAGAAATTAATACTTAAAAACTGCTAGTAGCACTATCAACTAGCTCATGCTCTCTGGAAAGCCATGGACCAAGTGCAACAGCAGCTATGTAGGCATGAATGTATGTACGTGTGCAATCATACACTCTGACCTTGCACATGCTCTTGGAAGAACTATATCCCCAAAAGGAGGAACAGCCATTTGTTTAAATATGTTAAGAGTACAACTATTTATAACAGGAAAAAATGAAAATAATCCAAGGATCAAAAAAAAGGCTAAATGAACCACAGGATAGCAACAAGACGTATCATACAGTTTTTTTTTAAAAGGACACACATATGAGGACATAAATAGCTAGAAGTGCAAAGGAAGCAACTCAAACCAATGCTTTGCAAAGCATATATATACGTATATGAATTAAGAAGGATGTGATTAAGAGTGAATGTTTTCCTACACTCTATTTTATTTTTTAGGTACAACTGGCCTAGAAGCTATCCAGAAGCCAAACTGGCACTAGTCAGCTAACTATACATATGTTCTCTCCTTCCTTTAACATAACATGATCCAGTGGGCACCTTCATCTTCTAATACGTGCCATTGTAGGAACGTACACTCTGCTTTACAACTTACGTTTCTAGAAAGGAAAGCAACTGCTGAATTGTCTTACCGTGAGTGTGGCAAGTGACATGAAGCCGATTAGGTTATTCCATACTTTATCGATGTCCTTTAGCAATTGCTGGAGTTTCTCACTACACACTGCAGTGGCTTTTATCCCCAGCTCGACGCGTTTGGTTACTCTGTACACCTCAACAACACCTGACAGGGTGAGATAGTAGAGAGTTAGATGCTGGAAGTGTAGAGAAAGAGATGAGCAAGACAAGGCAGCATCACTGCTTGCTGATATCTTAGTTGGAAATAAGGATTATATCTGGACAAAAGTGAACCTACTATTCTTTGGGACCAATCTGCCTCTCAGTGCTTCAGAATAATTGACTGGTAAGAGCAGACTCTAGAGCTATACTGCTTAGGTTCAAATCCCAGCTCGGTCACTTACTAGCTGTGTAACCTCTCTGTGCCTTAGTTACCTCATCTGTAAAACTGGGATAATAGTAGTACCTCCTGAAAGGATGGTTGAGAGGATTAGATGAGTTAGTACTGCAAAAGGCTTAGAACAGAGTCTGTAGAACAGTAGGCATTATGCAAGTATTAGCTATTTTTTTTTTCTGGCTTCTTTTACCTGTTTAAATTTGGGAAATACCATTAAACTTGCTAAAAATGAGAATATTAAAAGTTTAAAAGAATCTGAATGTCAATATCATCACAAAGTAATTAAGAAATATCTTGCTATTCTAAATGGCCAAAGGATTTACAGACTCTGTGGCTTCATGTATCTTTTATACACTTAATAGGGCACAGAACAGTTCTTTTCTTGTGGTCTCTGAATTGTGGCCGAACTCTTCAAGCAAGGGAGATAGGTGCCAAGTATCTCTCCATTCTAAGGACGGCCACCAGACACATCCACAATCCCTAACCCAGCCTCTATAAGAGAGCACTGGAAGAACTCCAGGGGGTCTTTGGAGTGGTCCACATCAGCCCTGTGTATATACACTATGGCTTTTCCTCTTCCTTTCCCAGGGGAAGGGCAGGAATTACTGCTCAAACTAAGCCAAGTAAGGGAGCTTCTAAGACAATCTTTCATAGGTACTAGGAAACCTACTAGGAGGAAAGACAGGCACTCTATTACCTGGTGAACATCTGCTTATGCAGTAGAATTGTGCCTGTCTGGGTAGGTAAGTGGAACTAGAGTGAGGTGGCAGGAGTAAAGGAGAGACCACATCCCTTCTATATCCACTCATCCAGCAAATATTTTTCAGTGACTACTATGTGCCAGGCACTAGACTAGGTGCTAGAGGCACAGCAGCGAAAAAACAGGCCAAAATCCCTCCCCTCTTAGAGGATTAGTCTAGTGGAGGGAGGCAGATAATAAACAAGAACAAAAAGTAGAACACATAAGATATTAAAGGTGATAAGGCTAGGGAGAAAATCTGGAAGGGAAAGGGATAGGGAGTACCAGGATGAGGAGAGGGCATACATACATATGGGTAAGGGAGGCCAAGGAAAAACTCATTAGAAGGTGACATTTGAGTAAAGATCTGAAAAAGATTAGGATCCACTGTACGCAGGTCTGGCCACCTGAGCCTGGGGAGGGGAAGAACACTGAATTAGACAGAGATTGAGGTTTCAAGCTGGAATGAGATGGCCAATCACTGAAGGTCACCAGGAAGTTAAGATATCTGTGATGTCATGAAGGAGTAGAGAGGAAGAATGGACGATGTACGGTAAGGCACTGATTGGAGACCCAGTGATTTCATTTTAATGCCTCGCCTAGTTCGGACTCTTTGATAAACCAGAAACCAGTAACAGATGTAATTTTACGTTGTTGCTATCATGTTATAACAGGGACTGAGAAACTTGGCCCTAGAGACCTTAAGTCAAACAGCTGTTACTGATTATGACTTAAGTGTCTTATTTACAAATGTAGATGCTACTTACTTAGTGAAATCATATATATGTATCTTGAGAGACCAAGATTATACAACGTAACATAAGGGAAGAGTAAAAATATTTCAAAGTGTCATGACTTTGAATAAGAAAAATATAAAACATACCAAAAAAAAAAAAGAACATACCTAATAAATATTCCATGCCTTGAGCTGACTGAATTACTTCTGTGCACACTGAACTACTACTGATTCCATTTAAGGTATCATTTGCTTTCTTAATGACCTACAAGAAATAAAATCACATCACCTTATATAATCAAGAAAAGTCATTGCGAATCAATTTCCTATTACTAGAAAACCCTCTGGAAAAGCCAGGTGTGATAAAGCATGACTAACTGATGTGTGTATATGACTATACTGAAACAAATCTGAGAATTTAATTTTAAACTTGAAGAAACAATCCCCCATTTTTTCAGAAGAGGAAAGACAGGGGTTTTTTTTAGCTTAAATATTATTTTCATTTAGGCAGAATTAATGATACTGTTTTGTTATTTCTTAAATACAGTGACAGATGAATGAACCAGTGGTTTTACGAATGTGAAAGAAGCTTCACTTAAGATATACGACTTTCCATAGAGCTTCACTTTGCAGAAGGCCATCGAGGTAGGGCTCTCTTCTAGTTTGCTTCTGTCCATTCAAATGAATGAAGGAGAAGGCAAAATGACACATGACAGCACTTACATATGGGTGAAACACCACGAAAGTGACATACTCACATCTAGGGCACTCCCCAGGCATCTCTGCCATTCATATGCGTATCTCTCATTCTCCTGTGAATTTTATAAAAAGAACTGGGTTAAAAGGGCAAGTATGGAATCCTCTATAACAGTCAATTCAGAGAGCACTGGAAGACTTTCCTTTTTATTAAAATCACTCTAGTTCAAGCACAGTTTATCTTATGAACCCACTAATGACTATCTAAAATTACTAATAAATGTAACTTCCAAGCACGTGACTTGTAAATTCCAGGGAAATGTTTTGGAGCAGCTTCCGTCTGCAACTGTTGCCTCATTTTTTCTAGAGTTAGTGTAAATTTCTCCAAAGGTACTCACCACGCAGGTGGTCTAACACAAGAGCCCATATCAAACCACCAGCTTTCCAGTTAAGATGCTGTGTGTGTGTGTGCACACCCGCGTACATGGTATGACAATGGGGGTAGGAAGAAGGAGAGCTAAGAGTGTTAGCTGCAGGAGGAAGACAGCATAGGACTAAGATGCAGCAGACATAAACACTGAGAAGATCCAGAATATTTCTCTTTCTCTTCTATTTTCATGTTTTGCCATTCACTAAAATGATAAAATCTAAGTGCTCAAAAAGAATTCCCTTAAACACATCCCTCCTTGTGAAGTCCCACGAATAATTTCAGTTTTTAAGGTTATTAACTACTTTCAGTAGATGCCACATCTGGGAGGTATTTTCATCCAAGGCTAATGTCACCATTCTCTCACTTTAATTACATATTTTATGTCCAGTGCCTTGTGACTCTCTGCCCTTTGTGTCCCCATGTGAAAGTTGCAAGCATTTTTTCCTGGGGCCCTCAGTGCCCAGCTGGTCTTTTACTTGCTCCCTGTGGAAAACTACCTCACTCACCTCTACCTCTCCTGTCAGATCTTTGTACTTGTCACGGATGACAGGCAGAGCGGGCTTCTCACTCAGAGTGTTGGAACGGTCTCTGAAAGGCTGCTCCAAAGCCGGAGAAGGAGAAGAACGGCTTATTTCTTTATCGCCAAGGCTCAAACTCCTCTTATGTGATCCTGGGAGAAGTGGATGGCACAGTTAAAGGTTTTGATTACTCAGCTTAGTTCAAGCATAGGCTCTTGCTTGCTAACATGACCTCTTTCTTTAGATGTTTATGTCGAGGCATTCAGAAACACCACACTTATTCATTCTGTCTGACAAGCTATATGTTGAATCCTTTCCATTGTTCTCTCCTGCTTGGATTTCCTGCCTTTAATTTCCTCGATTACTCTTCCCTGATTTATCATAATTCTTCCATAATTCTAAATGCAGAGTCATTGGAGTCTGGAGGATTAGTGTCTTTCTAAATATCAGTGCATATGAGTTGTATTGCTCTTCGAGCCATCACTTATAGATTCATACCAATCTCCTACATACTCTCTCAGTCTAATGGATGTCAATGATCCCTTCCATCAAAATGAGCTTAAAGCAGAGGGGGCAAACTCAAATGCCTTCAGAGAACAGGCAAGTCAAGTTAGCTGGAGATAGGAAGTGGAAGGGCCTGTGACACTGGGGAGAGAATACCTCATCTACCAGAGCGGGGACTGCTACTCAGCTCCTGCCGATTTGCCAGAGGCGGGAAGGCAGGCCTAGTATTGCTAGATATTACTTTTTAAGAAAAGCTAGAGATCTAGATTGTGAAATCTCAGGGTTTTTACATATTTGTTACTGCCTCACACATTCATAAACTTTCTTTGTGGGTCAGTCCAAACAAGTCTGCAGACCGAATCCAGATGTAAAGCTGCCACATGGCAGCCTCTGATTTAAAAGATACAGTCTGTAGCCAGGGAACAAGAGCAGAGCTAACTTGCCCACAAGTGGATCAAATCCATTTCTCTGGTTCATTTAACATAGCACACCTCTGACTAAACCAGCTAATGAACAACAGACTGTGTGCTTAGCTCCAAATGCAGTTATGTGAGGGATACTGGTTTGACTTCAGCTCAGCCTCAGGGAAACCTTGCTTTTTAACAGCTATCGATAATAGATTGGGTTTCAAACACTGGAAAATCTAATTCCTGTTAAAGCAAGGACCAACTTTTTATTCTAAGAAAGAACATCTAACGCCTCAGTAGAAGAAACCGTGACAGTAAAATTTATGTTGAAAGCTACTCACCTTGAACAGAAAGGTCAAAGGTTGCCAGCTCGCTTTTGATCATTTCTTCACTGGATTTCATTTTGCTTTGTGAATTGGCCACTAAAAAGTCAAATTTGCTGATTTTGGGCTTTTCGCTTTGAAACTCTCCAAAGTCATCTAAACATTCTTTGGGGGTGTCGTGAGAAGCACTGCTGGAAGCTGGGCTAGTACACGCGGCCTCTTGGTTCTGTTCACTTGAAGGCAAGTCCTGTCTTGTGAATTCTTGATAGTCCCTGCTTTCATATTCCTTTTGCTCACTGGTCTGAGAAGTCACATCCTTCAAGTTAGCAAAAGCTGGGAAGGTAGTCTCTGGAAGAGCATCTTCATTTGTGAAGGTTGTGACTTTGGACAGAGATGTCATGGTGATGTTTTCAGAGCTGCCAAATGAAGTCTCTTTCTTTGGAAGAACTGAGGCGGCTGAGGAGGATCTGCTTCCTGCTGAGAGGACAAATGGAGAGAGTTTTCTGCCCTGAGATGCATCATCCCTGTCTGACCAGTCATAGCTCGTAAGTGTGCTCACTGCAAAATTGCTACTGCAGGTTCCAAAAGCAGCATATTTTAAGTCCTCTATATCTGAAAGGGAAATAAGACCCCACAATTAGAGGCAAGCTCACGATTTAGGCAAAATGCCCTAAACTCTACAGAAGCAAAATGTCTAGCATATTTGATTAGTTTTATGCTATGTTGGAGTTAACTAAATTTAGAACTTGTACTAAAATTAAAGGAGTTGGGCTGTAAAATCTGATCTTTAAAAATCCACATTAGCCTTGAACTGGCATTTATATTTAGCTACAAAGAGTCTTTTTTTTTTTTTTTTTTTTTTTGGGATATAAGAATTACTAAAAAAAAAAAAAGATAGGTTCATCTACCAATGTGTATATATACTGGTTGGTATGAGAATAGGGTTGTTTAATAAACTGTTCACTTATTAACTTTAAAGTGTATTTATTACAATATTTCCTGCTTAAAACATCTCATTCACCTTGACTTTGTTGGAAAACGATCCTTTAAAACACGGTCATATAAAATGTACATGAAAGCTAATTAAAAATTGACAATTTCTCAAAACTAAAGTGAAAATGTTACCTAAACTTTAATCGATTATTGGGAATTTCTGTCTCAAGCAAGGCAGAAATATAAGATTTTAATTAAACAGTTACTTACCTAGTTGTTTTTTTGGTCAATATGGACGTCATATTGCTGTGATGGAGTATGAGGAAAGAAAAATCGATCTAATCTACTTTAGCCCCTAAAAAATAGAATCAAAGGTCTGAATCCTGTTTCTCTTTCAAGTATGTGTCAGCCCCTCATCTGAAGAAGAGGAAAAGGAAGAAGAGGAGGAAGAGGAGAAGGAGGAGGAAGATAATGAAGAAGAAAGAAATGCTGGGGCAGAAGACTCATTTTATATCCTTAATATATGTTTAAATAATTTAGGAGTTAACATAAAACAGCAGAAAGAATGTAGGTTTTTGATTTAGACAGATCTGCATTCAACTCCCAGCTCTGCCACTTACTACTTGTGTGACACTAGGCAAGCTACTTAACATTTTTTGACCTCGGTTTGCTTATCTGTAAGATGAGGAGAAGGCCATGTACTTGGAAAGGCTGTGTTGTGAAGATTAACTGATAATGTGTGTAAAGTATCCAATCCAGTGTGTGGTGAACAATACATAATAGCGATATTTGTACAACATAGCTGCCACCAGCTTCAACTGGACATTTAGTTGCTGCTTTAGGGCCTAAAATGAAATTATTTCAAAGCAAAAATGAAATATCAACTCATCATGTTAGTGGTCTTACTAGGGAAACTTTCTTGCCCATTTTCAGAAAGCAAAACCAACTGAGGCTGAATAACTCTGTACATGACAGCAGGTAGAGAAGCCACCTCTTCAGCGGCACTGTCCATTCAGTCTGGCTGACATGTGTTTAGTTTCATTTTAGTCAATGTATATGAGGCAAGAAGGCCAAATAAAAGACTCCCTCTCTGACAACCACAAACATGGTTTACAGGGAAATTCTCAAAAGTTCTGTGACCCAGATTTTCATAATAGGTGAACCAATACTGGGTCATTTTGTCTTTCTTTCACAGCAATACTGCATAGGTTTATGACAGTTAAGGGACTCCTGACATTTCCATAGCTCTTCTAACAGTATTCATTCTTTTTCTTTCTTCTTTTTTCTCTCCCTCTCTCTCCCTCTCTCAACCCTATTAGGAAAAGGGTACTAAATTAATATAAAAGTGAAAAACCTTAGATGTACAAAAAGGCCAACCACTGAAAAACAGAGAACTTGCAGAACAACAGTATATTTTAAAATTCTGTAATATGAATGGTACCCTTCAAATTTTGGCTTATTAAACAGAAGGGAAAAAAGATTTGGGTGAAAAACTTATAGTTTAGAATGAATAAAACAAAACTTTAGGCAAAATGCTTTCTTATTCTCTGGCTGTAGTGTTGTTCAGTTTTCCCTTCAACTTAAAGGAATCAGAAAGTACTCTACCTCAAATGAGATGAAATTCAATTAGGAGACAGATGCAGTTAAACACAAGACTAGTCTTTCAGGGGTATATTCAGAAGAATGTTTCAGTTTGGATTTTTACTATTAGACCCTACTAGAAAGCTCTTCGAGGGAAGCTATATTATAAACTGCTCCCAGAATCTACTAAAAGGGTAGCAATTTTCCTAGAGACCAAAGATAAATTTAATGAAAAATTAAGCTCTAATTCCAACATCACAACTAAACTGCTACGGTAATAAAAAGACCTTTTTGTGTAATTATGCAACAAGAAAAAAAAAGCAAGCAAGTTTTTTTTTAAAAAAAAACAACAACACAGAAATCATTGTAGTATATATAATCAAGTAAAAGACATTATACTAAGGGATTATCTTAGTTGAAGAAGTATTTTTATAATACTACAGGTCTTTAACAAATCTTACTTTTAGTACAAATATAAGCATAAAAATTTGGCTTTTGGAGTAACTCACAGAAATAACTAAGTGAAAAACTAAAAAATAAAAGACTTAAAATATTTTATACTTAAAAAAATAATAATAAAGAGTAAAATATGTAGGATATACTAACATCAAGCCTCAAAGTTGATTTTTAAATTTCACTTTGCTTATTTATTGGCTACTGCAGTGTAAAAAAAATAATTTACTAAAGTGCAATTCATTTGAACACATAAAACTGATATTACATAGGAATGTGAGAATATTGTATTCCTAAACCTTAGCATTTACAAATAATATAAAAACAGTAGTATTTCTTGGCATAGTGGATATTAGTAAGCCATTTTCTAAGAAAATATGGTATATCAATTCCCTGAGGATAAGCTAAACCAAGAAAATTCTTCATTTTCCATGTTAACAGTTCTACATTTTCTAAGCAGCCAAATTATATGTATTATTGTACGATGTTCCTAAAAATATCAAAGATTCTGTAAAACCTACAACATAAGTGATGAAAGCCCTACCTGGAAAAATAATATGGAATAACCTACATTTTATTTTGTGATCACTGAAGTTACTACAGATGGGTTTTCAATTTGATAGCCGAATTCTGAAAATTGCTCTTGAGAAAGGAAAAAGAAAACAGTGAATGGATGCAATAAAATGAATAGAGACTCACTACTCTATTTCCAATTCTATTGGAGAACTCTGAGGCTGTGCTAGGCTAAACTGCAATTGCACACAAATATGCCAAATTGTGTGCTTTAATACACGTATTTGTTTGCAACCAGGAATGTCCTATTACAAAGGCTAAAGGAATAAACTATACAATCTGCTTTTCATCTTTCATCCTGGATCTCAAATCACAACATAGATTTCTTGCTTATGCTAGCAAGTAACCCTATCACAGTCTCTTCCATAACCTCTATTCAAATCCTTTCTGAACAGATGTTGTACATGAAAACAAGGCATTTCTTGGAACAAAGGATGTGAGCTGCCATTACAGGACACGGAAGGCCATACCAATTCCCATGGATATTTTCTAAAGCTGTAAGCATATGCCCAGATGATTAAGAATTACTGACTTTTGAGAAAGGGGTTTGGAAAAGGAGATACATGCACAAATTCCACTATTCTCTAGTGTTTTATATAGCAATAACAATGTTCAATGGACTGAAAAAGAGTTTTTAAAAATTAACTATCTTTTAATTTCCAATACTGATTTAATTCAAACTTCATTTACCAAAGCAAACCATGAAATATTTATACATTTCAATTTCTTTCCACCTCTAGCCCTATTCTACCGAGATCAGTCATATTCACATTCCCTAATAATTACAAAACCTGGTCTGTGTCCTGTAAGTCTCAAATACCCTGATGTGTGTTGTTGAAGAAAACAGGAATGAAAGTGATCACAGTGTAAGTATGACACGCTATAAAATGCTGCTGTATAACTGCCTTCCAGTGTTTTCTAATCTGTAGAGAAACCTTCCATTCTTCATTTGTACTGGCTCGTATCAATCAACGGTTTAAATGCTATTCATGCTATCTGTAAGCACATGCAGGTGTATGTCAATGCTTTAAGTTCAGTTTTTAAAAAGTGGCAATCTTGTGGATAAGTTTAAGTCAGAGGAGGATGGAAGGCCAAGAAATGGTGTCAGGATATATAGTCGGTCTGCTCATGGTCATCATTAAAGATTTCATCAAAAAAATACCAGATGAGCACAGAAGATGGCTATGCAAGGGAGAGGGTAGCTCCCAGGACACCCTCCAATGCATATGACCCTCAAAAGCTACTGGGCCAGCATTTTCCAAAACAATTTATCAAAAATATTCAACTAATGGAAAAACAAAGCTAGTCCTTTAAGAATAATTTGATTCTTTGAGTTATTTTAGGATTTAGCCCAGCTTCTTTGATATTCCCAGTGTCCTCTTCATGTTCATTTGCTGCTTTTAAAAATCAGCAGGGATTTAAATTTGAACAAGAGAGTGATTGTAGAATATAAATACATTTGTATAATTTCTTAGGCACTGATGTATGAAGTCAAGTACTAACCATATCTTACTCTACTTGGTAACGGGGTTAACAAAACATAATATTTTGTTTGTTTGAACCTATAGCATATAGTTCAAGTCTTTATTGAAAGTTTATGTTATATTATTAAAACTTCCTCCCTAAAAAGTAAATGTTACTCCGGAAACATTAACTGTTCAATTTGTAACTGTGATTATGTTTTATGCACAGTTATATTCAGTCCTTTTCTGCAGGCTGCTCAGAAAAATTCAGAAAGGAATTAAAATAACGGCAGTCCCAGATGGATCAGCCTAGTATTAGGTGATTCCACTGACAAAGGAATTCCTTAGCCAAAGCTATCACAAGATTGGTTTTATATTTGGCACACACACACCAAAAAAATCCTAAATAAAAGGCAGCTGGTATTATCACTAGATAGAGTCTATGCCAAGATCTCTTTCTTCCAAATTAGTTAGCAGCACACAAGGTTTCTGAAACCATTATTCAACTATCCATAGCATTATGCTCTGGAAAACATGGTATTTTGAATGGCAGACTCAGCTTTCCTTAGAGTGACTCTAAACTCCAATGCACGGCTTTTTTCTTTCTCAAATGGCGTATTTCAGATACTATAAGTGATCTCTCAGGAACGCTATTCAAAATCCTCATCTTCAATGGTTTAATGTCTTGTCTGACTCAAATTTTAAAAAAGAACAAAGAACTAAAGCCTCAAATCATAAGAAAAAAATGTAAACCATGGAAACGATCCTTTTTTCCAAGGTTTGTATTGGCCTTGGGTTTCTGATCTGTAAACAATAATATTCCCAAGGGTTTTTGCTATTATTATACTCTAAAGCGGCAAAATTTTTTTTTTTGAAATTTGGCCTACTCTTGCTAATTTTTGTGAGTCTTCTAGAATTATTTTCTTAAAAATGAAAATGTTTAAATCTTCCTTTGTCTAAGACATCCCTTAAACTCATTTTAAGAACTTGCTTTATGGACTAAGTCAAAAACAACTGAGGGTGGCTTCATAATACATTCTGAAGTTGGAAAGATAATGTGGCTCTACAATTAGAAGATGGAGTACCCCATTTCAAATTCAAATCAATTTCAGTCCTAAAGACTTCCTGGTATCAGCAATGAACACTTTCCATTAGAGAGATTATCAATTTAAATTCAGTTTACATTAACTGTGCTCAGACATCCATCTCGATACCATTAGATAGTTTATTTAAAATTAAATCTATAGCTATCTAGTTATTAACAGATGTGTCCCTCTTCCCCCAGCACTCAAGGCTGCTCCCTCGCTTTCCCCATCTCCTTACAGGGTAACTCCTAGTGGAGACAGGCTCAGTGAGCCTTACTAATCAACAAAATCTACTCAGTTTCTTCACTAAAGAAAGTAAATTTTCCTTCTAATATGGAAAATATTGTAAAGTTTATACTTTAAAAAAATATTTAAAGTTCTACTTTAATCCAGTGCCATGTTAAAAACTTTTATCAGTGGAATTATAAGGGGAAAAGGCTAAAATGTACCAATACTTTCTTAGGAGAAAGGTATTGGAGGAAACAAAACAGACAAAAGGAAAAAACCCTCTAATCACAGGAGATGCTATTCCTTTGAACTTGATATGAAACAGGTATTTCTTTGGTCTAACCCTGAAAAAGTACAAATTACACACATCCCCACACTTTCAAAATATGCCAAAGAATGATTTATTAACATAGGACTTACAGATCACAAAAGAGAGTAGTACAGAAGAGCTGGAAAAGAAGTCATCAGGATAAGCATGCAGATCAGTATTTGCAGAGGGATATACCAAAGCAAGTTCAAAAAGGCACATTCACACAGAAAATGTCTAAATTGAAAAAAAGACATCAGAAAAGCAGCCAAAAAAGGTGGTGGTGGTGGTGGGGCGCTGATTAAAATACAAAGGTTTTCAATGTCAAAGAAGAGCTACTTTACAGGTAGGTAGGTAGGTGGGTAGGTAGCTACATCTTTCTTGCTCTTTGTTTGTCACAAATGATGGTAAGTTCTTGCTGCCAACAAAACCAGATGATCTTAATGACTGCACATCAAGATGCTTCAGTGCCAGACAGATTAAATTTAGTGGGGGAACAAAAGCAGCCTACTTGAAATTATACTCAGCAAAGGCTCAAAGGGTTAAATGTAATAATATGCAGCGAAATCAGGCAACATTATTAGTATTATCTACCTTCCGTACAAAGAATTATAGCAGAGTTAAAAGAGACAGTATCCCCTTCAGAGTTAAGTTAGGGTTTCTAAATAGGATTAAGGTCCAGAGATAGCAGTCTACTGGTTTTATTCTCTCTTCATTAGTCCACTTCTAATTTTTCCCAACAAGAAGTACCTTTACCCCTCAAACTAAGAGAGCAAGAGATACTGCGGTCAACTTTAGGATAAGGTAAACCAAATTGCCTTGAAGAAGTCCCTGACATTTACCCTCTACAATACATTTATGCAGCAGTTTTGCTCAACAACAATATAGCTCATTGGTTAGCCTCAACCCCTTTTAACAACCGCTCTAAGGGGATACTGCTCCTTTCTGGCAGAAGGTTTACAGATCAAAAGGAGGAAACAATCTGCTTTTGAGAATATCCTCAAACTGAAGAAACTTGGCTTGAACATTACAGGTTCCAAGGCTGGAAATGTTCCAAACATACATAAAAGAACATGGGCACAGCAGATTATTTTAACAGGTCAATCAGAACAAACTCAGTCAAAAAAACCAACCTCCCTTTCCCAAATAAAATGGGGACAGGGTGAAGACATCCCAAACTCAGATTAGACTCATCTCATAAAGACATCTAGCTTGGCACTGTGAACAAATATAGATTCACTTTCAGAAAAATAGCTTCTAATTAATAATTTCAGAGTCCAAAGGCTAGTTTACTTGTTATGAGATTTTAAAATAAAAATCAAATATTGTTGTTCAGAAAAATGGAGCACTTTGCAACCAACTGCTGTGGCTCAAGCAGCTCATACAAAAAAGAAACAACATCACTATCAAACAAACAGCAGCAAAAAAGAAAAGAAAATGAAAAAAAAAATTGAGGAAAAGGACAAAACAAGGAAGTAGACAAGGGCACAAGGAGCTCTGCAGACAGCCCACCACACTTGGAAAACGCCTAAGCAAGTAGCAAGGCGAAACACACAGTCTCTGACAGCTGCTCCTCACTCAGCACCCTGTTTAAGGACTCCTTCAGCACGTCAATAGCCAAAGGATGGACGCGACTTTGTTTTCTGACTTACCAATCTGAGATACGCAAACGTCATAACACTTTACAATTTCTGCCTGAATCTGTAAACTTAGAAGTGTGTGATGTGTCCCTCTCTGGTTTAAAAAACAATAAACCCTTCATATGCGCAATAAATTTTCTAGAGTAATACTGAGATATTTCTCATTATTAAAGGCCACAAAATAGGTTTATCTTTCTATATACATATCAAATAACAAAACAAAATATAAACTAGGACACTTGGGAATCTAGTTTTTACGACGAGGAGTTAAACTAGAGAATAAACTGCTACATGTAACTCCATATAGAATTTTAAGAGGGCTCTCTTATAAGATGTTCTCAAACATTTTATGAGAAAGTGAACAGTTACCCTATTCTACCATCTACAGATTTGTTATACTTTAATACTTCCAGTAATAGAGTTAACACTAAAAACCGTACCTGAATTCCACTGACAACTCATGCCCTCCTCCTTGCCGGACCCTGGCCCACAGGACATCCAGACACAAGCTCTTACCCTCTTCTTCTCTTGTAGGGACGAAGCAAACTGCCGTACAACTGGCTAGTCATTTTTACTTGCTTGACCCAACAAGAGTCAGTTTCTGTAAACCAAACAATACTATACTGGCAGCTGCCAAATACAGTCAAGAGAAGAAAAAAGGAGAGGGAAATGGTGACCTTACTCAAAAAAATGGAGGAACACCACTAACACTGTAAAAGTCTATAAAATTTCTGGCAATGTGGGGTTCATTTAGCAGTGGATTTTTATATGCTTCTAACACCTAGCTGGTGTTAGATTTGAAAAATAAAAATATTTTAGCTATCCGATCTGAGTTCCTTAGTATTCATGGTATCCATACATCCAAATATACCTAGAATCAAATTTAACACTGCTTTAAGGGGACTGGCAACAAAGAGGTTAATTATTAAAAGTTCATAAAGGTTAAGAGCCAGAGCCCTACTCTTCTGTAAATCGACACCCACAGAACCATCTTTGAAATTTACGTCACCATCACCAGAGCAATCTCACCAATTCCTCACCTGCGGCAGGAGGATGCTGGCCACTAACTGTTGGTAAATCCAAAGAGCTATCAGACATGACATGTTTAAGATCTCCTCCCACATCAGCCAGTTTCATGTCAAACTGAACAGAGAGTGCGTCTTCAGAGTCCTCCTTGCCAACACTGCTGCCACCAATGGAAGGGAGATCCAAGGACTTCACCGAAGCAGAGTCTTCTTTGGTGGGTCTGAAAGTCACTGCTTTCTCTCCCAGGGATTTGTCCAAGTTCATGGAAGAAAACTTATTGGAGTGGAAGTCAGCAAAATCGTCATCGCTTTTTCCCGAAGGAGTATTATCTTTCAGTTCCTCGACACCTAGTCCAGATCCTTCCAGGGAAAGATGTTTGAAGACATCGTATTTGGTAGATGCAGGAGCTGAGTTTTGTCCAGTTTTCACTGTGCTGCTCGAGCTGCTGGTTAAAGGAACAGGACTAGCTTCCTCTTTAAGGGCATCATATTTGTCATTTGACTTTTGCTCAGATGAAATAGAGCTGTTACTGAAAGCCATAAACTCTGCAAAGTCATCCTGCTCCCCAACAGATGCTGGACTAGAATATTCCCCAAAAAGGTTGAACTCTCCAAACTCATCAGCCAAACTAGAAGGTTTAGTTGATGCCAATGCTGTCGCAGCTGCAGCAGGTCCTGTTGACTGTGGTCGTGTAGAAACAGATTTTGATGCACTAAATGCAGCTGAGAAAGATAATGGTTTCTCGCTGCTGCAATTAACTGAGGAAAACATATCTAAGTCTGCTAAGTTCAGAGGATTTTTCACTTGTGTTTGCTGTTTCTGTTGTATAGCTCCTGAGGGGAAGGCTGCTGGAAAAGTTTTGTCTTTTGATGGTGGCTCTAGTGGTGATATACTATCGGCAGTTTTAAAATCGGTGAAACCATCATCAGTTCCTGCAGATCTGAATTCTGCAAAGTTTTCTCCTGAAAGAGAAAACACAACCAAATAAATAAAAATGCTGAGCTGAAAACCACATGATGCACAGCATCTTAAATGACAAGCATACTTTTACAGATTTCCCTCACTGGCTTGATATAATTTAACCACAGTTTAAACCCTACCAAATACTCCTTTAGAAACTACGTATTTGTTTCCACATTGAAGGCTAATCATAGGAAATAAATAAAAATCAAACTGAGAGCACCTATCATTTTTCATTTGCTCCTTTGGTGTGATATGTCTCTTGGTGCCAGATCCAAAAGCACTGCTCTCAGGACTTTTTCTCAATATGGCTACCCATCCAAGCGTATAACAGAATAAAAAATCAGTGCTGGAGGTTACTGAAGAGAGACATATTAAAACAGTGGCCCTTTAAGGATAAAATGTATTACATGGTGTTCAAGCAGGAAAAATATATCACAGGTACCAATAAAGTATTACGAAAAGTCTAATATTTAGGATGTACAATACTTTGCTCAACTAGGCATGTTAAGCATATCATCAGATACTGTGGTCTTGCTCAAGTATATGGAGGCATTAATTTGAAGGCGACTTCAATAAAAAGTTTTGAAAAGGTATCTACTTATTTGCAAAGCATTCTGGCCAACGGTACATTGTAAAGCCGCTTCTCCCTGTACTCTCCAACAAATAAACTGAATTTCACAGAAAAAAATCTGTGAGTGCTTGGGTTTTTCTTAAAATTGGCCATCTTATTGCACCAATGAGAGCTTATTCTTATTAAAATTAAAAAGGATTTGAATAAATACCAACTCTTATTATTAAAACTTCCAAAGGATATGATTTAAATTTTAGCATTTATTGTTCTACTCTTAGGATGAGGTTACCGACACAATTTTTTAATTAATGTTTTAGGCAAAGAAAATAAGTACTAATGTAGTTCTCATAAATAGTTAAATAGACTCAGTTAAGATGCTGAGAAAGATCTGGAGCCATGATTCTTATTAGGTTTTTTATCCTTTATTATTATAGCAATGTTATCATTCATAGGTATGAGGTTAGGATGCAGATGAGCTCAGTTTTCTAATGGTGTCTGAAGGTCTTCCTTTATGAACTACAAAAACGTATTTAAAGTTGTAAATTAAAATTGTCATTAAAACAATACAGACTTTTAAATATATTGTGCTTGTAACATGATATATACATTGATGTATCATATGAAATAAGCTTGGAAAACAATGGAAGCTGACTGTTCCTCCTAATCTGAGATACTTAACTATTATTTACTAGCATATGTCATCAACACAGAGAAACCTATTTAACATTCTTAGGGAAATTTTAGAAAGAGAGGAAAGCATTCAGAATTCTTGTATTTTATGTTTGTAAGACGTACCATCAATAAAACTAAAGTCAATTTCACAAATTGACAGGAAAAGCAGATTTAAAACTTAAAAAAAAAATCACCTTAGTACTTTAGGCAAGTATGTCACTGATAATATTTGCGTTATTTCTGTAAATGAAAATAAGCAGCCAATTTTGTCAGAGCGTAAATTTTTGATGTGCTGCTTTGAAATATTTGTGAAATTGACAAGTTTTGCTTTGTTATTTTTTGAAATCACCACAGCAAACTAAACTTACTGATGAATTGTAAACTTTTCCATTAGAAATGTAAGCTGGGTGAAAGGGTTAAAAAGAAATAAAAATGGGTAGGTTTACAAGTTCAAAAACAAAGGGAATTTTCGGGCAAATAATTTAGTTGCAGTTATTTGAAGCTTGCATATCAGAAGGTACAATAAGCATATTACTTCACTGACAGCTCTTCTGTCAGCTTCTGAATCTTCATAAGTTTCCCTAATTGCCACTTTTTAGGCCCTAAAAGCATTTCGAAAGAGATCACTTTTCACTAAAACTTCAATAAGAAGTGTCGCTTCTCTATATAGAATATTTTCCTCATAGACTTTAATTTATGGTTGAAACAGTAGGGGTAGAAAAAATGAAATATTAGTAAACTCTGTCATTTAGTAACTCAACAAACTCGCAGCTCTGAACATAATACTATAAGAGTCAACATAAATTCTAAGATACTAACAAACTTTGATGAAATTAGGCCAGTGTACTTTAAATGCAAGTAGAATATATTCTAAAATGAACAAAGTTGGCATCTCTACTTGGAAAGCCTTACAGATAGTAATGAAAGTAAGCAAACAAAAACGGCAACAACAATCTAGGACTCTGTTAATACAGTACTGTAAAAGCAGAACTAAGGTGTTGCTTACATTTTGGTGGCATCACTGCCTTTCCCAGGAATAACATACATTTCATACTACACAAAGAACCCTGATATCAAACTATGCTCTTTGCTCCAGACTTGTCTTGGCCCAAGAATTGATGAAAGCATTGCTGGGAGTAATGACAAATTAACAAGTCAAAAAATTCCTCTAGGGCTTAACTTTGTACTCCTAGTACCTAATATAGGCACAAAGGAAGAAATAGTTATTATATCCTAAAGTCTTGAATGAAACACCAGGAATCATTTCTAGAATCTAAGAGCTGTAAGGGACTGAGCATTTTCAGAAGAGGTGTTTCCTTTCTTAGAGATATTTAAGCAGTACACTCTCTACTTTAACTTTCACATATACCTTACCTTGTCTATATTCTCCTCCCATCTCTCCACTCCCATCCCTATCCTCTGGGCAGAAGGGTGAGAACAAATGATTGAAGGATGTTCCAAAATTTAAGCATTCAGTACACAAAGGTAGATAACCATAAACAGAACTTTCAGTCTTTACATATAAGGATCTCAAATTATCGTTCCATATTCTTTTCCACTCTATTTAATAAGTGCTTCTATCAGAGATGGGAACCACATATGCACAAAAACCCCCTCTTACTTCATCTTTCGATTATAACCAATTTTGAAAATCTTGAAAAGTAAAAGACTAGTTGCTGCCTTTTGTAGTCCACAGATTGCTGCACAGCCAACAGTTCAAGTCTCATTGAACGTTAAAATAACTGAAAGTAGTCACCGCCCTCCATTTGATACAGAAGTCTAAGTTGGCTTGAAGACTATCAGTGAAAAGAATGCACTGTTTTCAGAGAAAACTGCATTGATTTGGGGTTAGCCCTAAATGTTAGAAAATAATTCCCAATAACTGCACCACACTTTGCTTCCTTGTAATTTACACACACACACACACACACAGTGGGGTCGGGGGAGAGACGGGGCAAGGGGAGGAGGGGAGGAGGGGGGGCCGGGAAAGGGAACGGGAAGTAGGAGGGAGGAGAGAAACCCTACACACAATAAAATAATGTTCAGGAGTGTCACTGAAAGAATTATCGAAGATCTTTCATTAGAAATTGAAATAATTTATCCATTTAAGGAATCAAAAACTTACCTAAGGATTTACTTTCTGTTGTCTGTTCAAGTTCTCTGAAAGCACTATATTTATCACCAGGCTCTATGATGAAAAGACAGAAGCTCAAGTGAGGTTAGGAACCTTGAGGTCACAACTCAAGAAAGCAAGCAGACTGGGTTGCCCAGACACACTCAGCATGTGGCATAACTATTTTACACATTTACCATAAAAGTCCAACACTAAAAACAAAGATTTACATTAACAGATTTATGAATTTACGAACTGCTGTTACCTCCAAATGAAACAGTATTTTCAGAGGACTTGTCAGTTGCAATTCCTTTAAACACAGCATACTTATCCATTGACGTTGATGCTTTAGTTCCAGGAAGTGGCATCAACAAAGAAGGGGCACTAAAAGAAAAAAGAAATATTTCTTAATGACTAGAACATTTAATCCTTCCTTTATCATCAAGTAAGAGCTTAGAATTAAAGTGGCAAATAGGTAGCTAGTTAAAACTCATGATTCCCCGTTTTAAAACTAAGAAACTATATATATACACCACAAATGACTAAAGATAACATCTTTTTCCTTGAAAAAATATACTGAAATAACACCCAACCAGTAACTCTTTTCTTGATTATTTAAAGAGGGGGCAGATCCACAATGACCATCTAATCATCTCTTTAAGCCATAAAAACCACTGGAATGGCATTGGAAATAGATTATAGAATGATGACCTGCAATTTTAACCTAAGGTCTATAAAACTGCAAAAGCGAACTGCTCCAAAAAGGTATATCCAGCATTTTAAAGTAAATTATGTTAACCTTAATAGAAATTATTCTTTAAAATGGGGTCAGAATGCGGAGGTGAAATAGTTAAGAAAAAAATCTATTTATAAACTGTTGTTCGAGCCAAGATGTAAATCGTTTTTCTTTTGATCATATTGCATTGCTTACTGGCAGAAGTTCACACATCTGATAAGCAGCAGTAGAGTTAATACAATTTGCATTTTTACAAGAATCACATCAGCGGTTCCAGAAGCTATCTTTGTAGCAAAACAACAATCACTTCAAAATTAGATGAAGATACTTTTGCCTGTGGACATATTTCTCCCTGGATGGAAAAACAGTGTAATGAGTAGTATCTGTGTGGGTATTCTTGGACGGCTAAAACACATACTATAAAAGCATTGCTTTTTTCTCCCCCTCTCTCTTATCAGACCCAGGCAGCTCCCAAGAAGAACAACCTTTACATATGAATAACTACATTCCACCACTGGTTTGTGTCATTCAATACCGCACACACGTGTGATATAAATGGATTTCTATTGAGTTCTTTGCCGTAGAGCAAAAATCTTTCCACAGTCATTTAAATCTTCTTATCAGTGGCCTCCAAGCAAGGTAAGAAACCCAACTCTTGCACATGCATGCTAATGGGGGTCCACAGTGCATTAGGACTTAGTGTTATCAAATATTATAATTTCACAACACTACATATTTGATCTTGACAAACAGGTCATCACCTATACATTATGGGTGAATTTTTTAAATTTTTACAAGTAATTAAACTATAACTCATTGAACAGAATGTTACATAGGAATAAAGGTAATTAATGTCTTAGGAAAAACACAAAGCTGAACGATCTATTTGTTTTTCATGACCTGCCGACTTTAGCTATGCTCTTTTAAAGCCCATTGGTAAAATCTTCTAAATGTGACATTTAATTGAATATTATTAACTTTAAAATTGTTTTCAAAATTGAAGAAAAATGGTGGCTCTTTAGGGTAATGAAGTGCAGCTGACTGAAGTCAACAAAATTCCATTCAAAAAAGCTATGACTCAGATTATAATTTTACACATATTACAAATGAATAATTCATTCCAGTTCTTCCTCTGAAATTATTTTTAAAAAACCAAACAGTAATCACTATGAAAGTGTTTATGCCAGTTATATAAAGTAGTTATCTGTTCTAAACATGAAAACAGTTATTTCTACTTTTTAATACTAATGAAAGATACTCAGTGAGAGAAGCAGAGTGTTTAAAATTTAAAAACATGAATTTTACTGAAAGATGATACTGTAAAGAATATGTATTTTGCTTTTTCTCTAGTGAATCCATTTATGTTTTACAATCACTCCATATGTCTGTGGTAGATGGTTTTACTTAGTTGCTCAATATACCCATTTAAAAAGCAAAATAAAACTAACCAACTCGAAACTCCTACACTTTAATCCTTTTGAACTATTCAGTCATCAGTGCACCATGTCTGCCTTATTTATTATTCTAGGCTCCCTAGTGCTTGAGACATACTAAGTATTTTCTGAATGGATAAATAAATGATACTGCCATCTTCCATGTCCCCTTTCATGCCCACTCATGTGTTAGTTCTCCTTTGACTTTGACATCCAGTTCAATATTGAGTCCATCCAATTTCTCAGATAAATCCTTTTCAGTATCTGTAACTCTTAAACCCAGAGTACCTCTCATCATCTCACAACAGGATTACCATGGCAGTTGAATTTATCCCATACAGTAGTAGGAATCACTTTCATCATGCCATTTGTTTCTAAAATGCTTTACAGATTATGCCACAAATCATAAAACACCTCACAACTGGTGCCACCCCTAACTAATGTAATTTTTCAGACTAACAATACTCTCCACTCCAGCCTACATCTAATACCTTACTTGTCTTCATCTTCTCGGACAAATGCCCATTTTCTGCTTAAAAATACTGCCCAAAGTGGTCCCACCTAGGCTTAGCTATTCATATTTCAATTTAACAAATATCCTTTTAAAATAAACTCACAATATGTAATATAGATTATCATCAATTAGGGAATTCATTATATATGCATATACACACATTTAAGGACCAATCCTAAGAGAGTTTTATCAGATAATATAAATACCTAGATAAAACTAAGCTTCTTGAGAGCAGGAACGGTGTTTTTTGCTTCTGTATTTCTAGTGCCTACACCAGTGTCTGGCCTATAACAGATGCTAAGTAAATGTTTCTGAATGAATAAGCAAACAATGAGTGGATTCTTAGACATGAGCAAAATGTTTTCTTGCAAGGAAAGCATGGAAGTAGTCAAATCAGAACTGAAAAAGAAAAATGTGCAAAGAATGGCTGTATATGAAAGTAAACTATTATGTGGAGATAATGTGACACAAAATTGCTAATACTCCATATATCTCAAGTTTGGGCACCATCTTATTAAAAATTTCTATGCCCAAATTTTCATTTCATTTACTGAAAGAGGTTTATTCTCAGAGGAATGAACCACCAATTTGATAAATTCGGTTTATAACCTTCATACTACAATCTAATCATCCAACAAACCTTTATTAATTACATATCATGGGCTAAGTATGACATATAAACACATGAAAGATTGTCTTCAGGTATTTATAGATTAGTGAGGGAAATAGGTGAATTAGTAATTATAATTAGGGCACAGATATTCATAAGGTACCTTGACAGTAGAAAGAGAGGGGCCCTTAACTTATCTTGGAGGTAGAAATTGATCAAGAGGGGTTAGTAAAAATTTCCCATATTAACCTGAGTTTTGAAATGGAGCTAGAATTAACTACAGAAACAATTTCAGGATGAATAGAATAGAATGTAAAAGGCCATAAGCTTTAAAGAGCATGGAGAGTCTGAAGTTGTTTTGGGATGGCTGGAATACAAGCTGTGGTGAAAAGACAATAGTTGAGAGAGAAGGCAGAAGCAAGATCACCGATGGCCTTTTCCAAGTCAAGCAGAGCTGACAGTTGATGATGGTACAGGAGAGAAAACGGAGCCAAAATAAATAACATGTTTTTCACTTGGTGACTGGGCTTGGAAATCCCAGTACTTTAAAGTCACATGCTTCATCTTTTTCTTCTATGTGTCATTTACATGTATTTGATATATTCTTAAAATCAGAATAATTCTTTCCCTAATTGGTAATACTCCATAAAGCCTACCCTCAGTTCTTATTACAGTATCTATGCAGGAAGTGTTGACAGATTATCAACTGGTTAAAAGGAAAAAGATGAATGGAACTGCAAAAATAGGAATATAAGAGAAATAGAATATGTACCCTGACAAAAACAAGTTCCAAAAATAACCAAAGAAATCGCATTGCTTACTCAAAGTCTGGTATGTTCCACTCTATGGAAGAAGTGTCTAAATACTTTTTAAAAATGAGAGAAAGGTATTGAGAACATAATCAGTTACTGTACCTAAAAGTTAAGCTAGTACATAAAACATAAGAGAGATGTTTATGCAACTGTCTATGCAAACGGAAATATGAAGGCCTAAAAGCCACTGATTTCAACTTAAATTTAAGAGAGATGTGAATAATCATATTTATATTTCTGAATTGTGATTTCTGTGGAAAATCAATACTATATTACATTGCAAAAATATCAAATTATGTGCCCCTGCCTAAAAGGCTTTTTAACAGTTGAAGACCTGGATGCACTACAAGAACATGAAGTCATTATTGCACAGATGCACTCAGCTATAATAAATCAGGTCTAGCACAGGCAAATAAAATATTGGCAAGCAGGTATGTGCCAGGAGGAAATGGTCGGAGCTAAAGTTTAATGTGGACAATGAGGAGGGAAGTTTGAAGAGTAAAACTATGAATAAAGAAGGGATTATTCAAGAAAAGAATGAGAGTAAGGAGTCTTAATTCTCTTATTTAGACTTCTTGTTGTGGATGCCTCTTTTTCAAATTATTAAATACGATCTTAACTATATTCAACTTTTTTCTACCTGTTTCCAGGCTGAGAATTATTTGTTTTTGAAGAAACCGGCAACTCTTGGAAATCAGTGAATGAATCATCAAGGGATCCTGACTTAGAAGCATCTTGAAAATCTTGGAAGTCATCTTCTTCTGGTTTCACCACCTAGGTTTAGAGGATATTAAAATTGAAACCATCAGATTGATAAAATAGTAAATAACAAATCTCCATCTGTCAAATTCAAGGACTATCTTTTAAATTTCTGCATTTAGGTATCACACTACCTAATTATTGAAGAACATCCTCTAGATAAAACAGCAATGCAAGTGCTTAAGGCAGAAATCTTGTCTTGTATTATTGTTACTCTCTGTACAAATGGTAAAAAACAAACGAACAAAAAACCAAAAAAACCCAAACTGGTTTAAAGGGCTAATCTGAACAACTTTCAAATAGCTAAATCACATTTAATAGATTATGGAGAACCTGCCATCTTTAAAACACATTTTATACAAGTTTGTAAATTACAAACGTGATATAAATTTATTATAATCCATCACACACATATAAAGTCAACAGTGAACACTGACTCCTAATCCCATAATCTAGAAGTACTGTTAACAGTTCATTTGCTTTATAGAAAAATGAGCTCATGAGCTTATACTATATTGTTCTGCTCTTTAAAAAATGTAATGGTATGACTTGGACATCTTTTCAATGCAGTATATATCTATCTCATTCATTTTAATGATCAAATAGTTTACCACTGTATGGACGAACCAAAATTTATATAAATTTTTTTTTCCTAATGGACATTTAGCTATTTCTAATTGTTTACTCTAGCAAACAATGCTACAACAATATCCTTGTATAGCTTTGCTATAATTTAAGTTACTATTTCTGTGAGATAGATTCCTAATAGCATGACTGCTAGGTCAGAAGATACATAGATATTTAGAATTTTGATAGCTATTGTCAAAAGTGCCTTCCAAAAAAGCTGTACTAATAAATCCTTTTCCTACAATTTCACTGACACTAAATACTGTTTTAAAAAATTTTTGCTAATCTGAGAAGTGAAAAATAAATGGAAGCATTTTAATTTCAAGTTTAACTGCTTCTTCAAAGATATAGCCTAAGAATTTCATTAAGTTTACTGGGCTTGATGTTTAAAATGTATATACTATAAAAAACAATAAACTTTTAGCCAAAATTCAAGTATCTTAAGGTTTAGCAAATTGCTTCATATTTTTTAAATAATAAAAATTAAATTTTGTATTGTTTTAATATTGTTTAATTTTCACCTCCAGTGTCCATCATAATCCAGAATCTTCTTTGCATCCCCAGAAAAAAAGTATAGATTCACTTCCAGGGATTATCTGGAATACACAGTTTCTCCATTTACCTGATTTGCAGGGTACACTGGCATGAAGCCACTAGAAACCTGGGCTGCAGCTCCCCCCACTGGTCCAACAAGGTTAATGCCCATGACTGGCTGTCCGAGGTTGAGGGGCAGGGAGCCTGCAGGGCCTGAAGGCATCCCAGTAGGCTGACTCACTGCGGTAGGCAAAGTTATAGGAAAGCCACTTAAAGATGGAAGAGGAGCTGCTGGGAACTGGTTTAAAGCATCAGGACTCATGGCAGGAACACCTCTCTACACAAAAAAGGAGGAAAATGGAAACATTTTAGGAGATTGCAAACTACATACAATCTAAATCTGACAAACAGGGACATAAATGTAAAATCTGTAGCTTTGATATGTTTCTACGCTAACTCTCCCAAAACTCATGAATTTGATACAAAAAAAGTTACAAGGTTAACAAAAATCTAATATTTAGCAAAGAAATGGCCAACACATATCAATTGTGACATTTTACTCTCTGATAAGTTTGGTTAATTTACTATAATCAAATCAAGATTACATATATTACAAATGATTTCATAATATAAGAAAAATTACTACCAGAGAATACTTTATCAATATCTAAGGAATTTTAAATAAGGGCTTCAAAGGACAGTGAGTAATTTCATTTATTACTAACTTTCAAGTTCAGAAGGGGTACAGTCTTTAAACAAAGGAGTATTTTGCTAGTATGCGCTTCATATAAATTATACATTTTTGAAGTACTGTATCTTGAAAATTATTTAAATTTTAATGTACAAGAAATTCTATGGGGTTGTAGTCAAAAAGGATTCATATTCTTTCAATTTACATTGGAAAGTTACTTAATCTAACTTAAGAAACAATGTCTACCTGTGTAACTGCTATCATGGCGAGAACTGTATAAAGTTCTTCTTTAGTAAGTTTGCCAGGTGTAGTTCGATTAGCTAAGGCCCATATCTGTCCAAGAGTTTCCCTGGGAAGTCCAGATGACATCAGAATGGGATAGAGTTTGGCAGTATCTATTCCAGTTGGAGTCATTGTGGTTTCTAAGATTTTCTTATAGGCATCTATTAAAGGAAAGACCAGATTACAAATGTAAACATATTACAACTGATTGATTTTTTTGCTTGTACAAGAATAAGCTTAAATTGAACTGCTTTAATAGAACTAAAGCCACGTCAGGGCTTTGCACTGCTAGAAAGAAATTCAAGTGGAAATATCCAGCAGACAATTGGGGTCTGGAGCTCGGTCCTAAAGATGAAAATTTGGGACCAAGGTAAGAGAAAGTCTTCAAATTCAGTAGAAGACAGTAATAAAAATAAGATGAAGGTGGTATAGGCAAATGCTTTGGACTTTAAAAGAACAGTTGTGGAATAATAACGGTGGGAATAGTTGAAAAACAGCAGTTGGAAGCAACAGTTACACCAACACCACCTTTTCCCTGCCCCAGAGAATTAGAGGCTGTGAGAGAAAATATCATTGGGTAAGGTGCTATGGAAACAGAGCCTGCAAAGAAAGACAGTTTCAGTTATGGTGGAGAAGCAGAAAAAAGGGACTGTGGGAGAGTTTTTCACAATAAAATGGGGTTTCCAAAAGACAAAGTGAGAAAGGCTGTTAGAGATAGAGTTGCCATGTAAAATACAGGATGCCAATATTGCACAGGATATACTTATATTAAACAACTCTTTGCTGTTTATCTGAAATTCATATTTAACTGGAGGTTCTGTATGCTTATTTGCTAAATCTGGCAACCCTGGTTAGAGAAGTTTTGGGGGCTGAAAGTGGGTAGGGCTAAGGTAGGCAGAGAAAGATGTTTAAGAAAAAAATTTTATATCTATAATTTAAATATGGATTACAGGTTAATTGATAACATATATTTTGGCTAGGAAATTATGTGTGCATGCATGTTTGGAAGGAGAAGAAAGAAAGAAATACAAGCTGGAAGAAAATGGATAGAACTCCAAAACATGCTAAGATCCAAAATTTGTTTGGCTTGAAGACAGAGAGGAAGAAGATAAGATTAAAACTGTATAATGGGCAATTGGAAGAAAACCTATTATATTTATATACAACTGAAGTCCCATACTTAACTTTCAACTCATGATTATGTGATTACAATGTAAAGTAGACACTACTGGTTTCTTCCAAAAAGAAGTTCAGCTATAGGGATCTTTTGCATGGCTTTTATTTAATCAAGTGTAGAACAACTTTAGTCTACAACCAATCTAGGAAACTAAAGATCTGATACCTTTAGTTTACAAGAGGTTGGCAAAGTAGAGTAAAT
Organism: Pteropus vampyrus; assembly: GCF_000151845.1. Taxonomy (NCBI): domain Eukaryota; kingdom Metazoa; phylum Chordata; class Mammalia; order Chiroptera; family Pteropodidae; genus Pteropus; species Pteropus vampyrus. The sequence goes on along the minus strand of NW_011889139.1, from coordinate 1,265,527 downwards.
TGAGTAAGTTACAATTTATTTCAATTAACATATACTGCTGTAATAGTCATTATTCTGGGTACATAAACTATAGCTTAAATAGACTTTTCCCTTGTATCAGTTGAATATGAAATGTGCTCCTTACTGATTTTTTGGCTCAGCGGTAATAATATATTTCAAGAAATAAGTAAATATTGTCTTCTAGTGTAGAAAAGATGCCACGGTCTCTTACCTCATATAATATCACATTACAAAAAAGTAATAAGATTGTTTTTAAAAATATAAAGTAATCAGGAGTCTGGTTAAGTTTCTAATAATCTATGAAATAAGTATTTGATAATGTCTTTTAAAGCATGATAAATCTGAGAAAATCTTTTAAAAATAATGTATTTGATGGTCAATAAAACATGAAAGCAAAAACATTTCTCTGACATTTAGTTATTTCATATATGAGGCAGTATTACGAAACACTAGATCTATTTAACTTTCTGTACTCTTTAAGAAAAAAAAAGAAAAAAGTTACAATTCCTTCCACGTATTTTGTAACAAACATATTAACTATTTTCAACATTTAAAGCAAAATATCCAGATGGGAATTCTGGACAAAGGAGCTTATTTACCTGGAACCAAACTCTCATTGTAAATCCAAGGAGGCATTCTGGGCTGAACAGGATCCTGTGAGGGAAATACTCCTACACCTAGAAGACAAGGAACATTATTTAATGTATATAATGGTCCATGTACAAGATAAGGAAATCACACTGACTCAAAAGAGCACTGGCTGGAGACACTAAAAAAAAGTCACCAATACAACTAAAAGATCTGGTTTCTAAACAACTCTGATACATTAACTATGTCCTAAAGAGTAAACTAAAAAAACCCTAAGATGTACCAAATAAATATTCTGAATCACTACAGGGTTTGCACCATTTCACATATATTACAAAAGTTTACCTCCTAAGCTGCCCACATTCTAATTCATCTCTGCAAGCTGAATTTAGAAAAATTTGATCTCTTTTAGGCAGCAGTGTGTATGATTTATTTCAGAGAAGCAAAACTATATTCTCATTGGTGACTTTTCAAGTTAAATTATAACTTTACAAACTTTATGGAAGAACATGAAGTGCAAGAGGGGGAAAAAGTTTTTGTAAAAGAAATTTCAGAAATCATTCTGATTAAAAAACTGTCAAAAATTTTTTTTAAAAGATTAACAGGTGTTGAAAGAATTGAGAGCAAAATCGTAGGGGTTAATTGGAGAAAGGAATGCATTAAATATATTTTAAGCAAAATTTTGATTAGCAAAATCAAGCAGCATTCATTTTAAGATTAATGCTTAAGGTGTTAGCACTTGAGCGACATTTAGTTAAACGAACTTTTTGCTGAATATTTCATGAGCTCACCACTCTCTTCAATGGGCAGGTTTTGGTCTGAAGTCTGTTCTGCCTCTGCAGTTGTGGTACCACTTACACGTCCATCTACAGCACCCCAGTTATTGGCCGTTAAACTGGGATGGTTCTTACTGGAACCTGGGCCCTGGGCTTTGTGCCCAACTTCAGAAGTATTTAATTTAATTTGTTCCTGCCCAGATGTACTTATATCACAAGATACTAGGAGCTTCTCCTCCAAGGAAGGGCCTAAACAAACAGCATGAAGGATTATTTGTATATAACTGCAGATTTCTAATTTTTCCAATCATCTATTTCCACCCCCAGATTCTAAAGGGAATCTGCCGCATATAATGCAAATTTTGAAATAATCCAATCACTGCACATTTGCATAGGGCTTAAGAGACTTAGAGATTTTAGAGTACTGAAATATCATTATATACTTTGATTCTCAAGAATTTTATGAGACAGTAGGAAGAATGGTACAGTGGAAAGAGTAATACCTTAGAAATTTGGCCATCCTTACAAGATACAGACACTTCCACTAACTACTGGGGAGACCCTTGGCCAGTAACATCATCTCTGGGTCTGTTTCTACATCTGCCAACTGAGAAAGCTTGGACTAACGACACAACGGCAAAGATTCCTCTCAGCACTATTCTATATCTCAAGACATAGTATGTAACTTGCCCCTCCCCTATTATTTCACAAGTGATAAAACTGAGGTACAGAAATGTTTAAAGATTTGTCTGAGGGCAAACTGATAGTAAATGAAGAACCTAAACTAGAGACCTTCTAAAGCAGCTTTCCCTGGCTCATCATTCTTAAAACGATAACGGTGATTTTCACAAACAAGAGTAATCTCCTAAGGACATCAGTTTGTTTTTTAAAGTTCTAAGGTGGTTTAAACAGCTCCCAATTTAGGAGCTTAAGTTTTAAATCACTTTTCTGGAAAGTGAGCCTGCCTAGCCCTGAATTCAAAAATCTAGATTCTTTGGATTTCGATAGTAATCATATATTTAGGAACATGTTTCTTTGCCAACAACATTGTATTCTTCTACTTATATAAGAGAAATAAATGATCCTAGATTATCTTAAGAATACTTTATTAATCTTCCAGGAGTTACCTGCTCCCTGTACCTTGTATAAGGCTGAAGCAGGAGAGAAATAAGAAGTTTGCCTAGGGACACCATGTAAGGCAAAAGACACTGGAATCTGACCTGGAGGGAGAGGCTGTGCTCCAGCCTTCTGTGTATGCAACTGGCCAAGTGGGGTGGTGGAATGGAAAGACTGAAAAGGCTGGGAAGTGGAAGAAGGCCCACATGTGGGAACTTCAACAGGCCCCTGCATAAAGTCACTGAATTCTTCTTCGTCAAGAAAGGCAGGTGATGGGGAGACAGTTTTAGTAGAATGAGATGATGTGGGATAATCTGCAAAATGGAAAATGGTAATGAAACACATGGAAATGAATATCAATGGGGAGAAAGAAATTAAGATGTGGTAAAATTTTAAAAGAATATACTAAACAAGAACAGTGGAGGTGAACAAGAAATAACATGTAACAAGTCAAATGGAATTATACAATGAATGCGAAAACACCGATGTCTATTTACACAATTTTTTTCTTTTTAAAAAGTGTTTTATAGCTATTTTGCATTTGGTTCAAAAACAAAAAATTGTAAAATTCAAAATTTCTTTCCTTCTTTTATTACTATTCTCGCCGCCTCCCCCCACCAAGACCATTAATAATTTGTATCAAGGTGGTGATTACTTTTGAAACTCAAGTGATCTGTTTTTCTGGATAATATTCTCTCAAAGCAATATACACCAGAAATAAGAAAACCTACCAAATGCTGCTGAAGATGTTTTGGACAGACATATATTCTGATGATTTCATGAGGCTAATACATACTTGTGATTTTTAATATATCATCGCTAACCCATATACTTTGCACAGTTCACATTTCAGTAAATCTACCATATGAGGAATGAAAATTACAAAAGACAACAATATTAAACACATTACCAATGTGATATTTTCTTGTGAAAAGCATTAAAACTGGGACACCATAAAGTGCTAAGTCAAACAACTCAACAGTCAATTTAAGAAATGAAACCTTGACTGAGGACTATGTTTAAAAGATCTTTGACTTTAAATGATATAAACATCACTGTGGCTTTTTTTTAAATGTGAGAGTCACTTATGTAATAAGTCCCTCTACAGGGACTACATTTAATATGAGGCTCATTAACAATACTATTATTGTCATGTTTTTAACTACTTTGAATTGCTTTAATATTTACTAAAGTCTAATGTCACAAGGGGCAGTCTTTTTTTTTAAAAAGGCTCTCATTTGAAAAATGAGAACACGATGTGCTTTTTTTTGGACACTTCTGGATCTATGAAATAGAACCTACAAGCACTAGAAGTTCTATGAAAGATATGAAATGAGTATGCAAAATTATTGCCTTAATTTTGTTTAAAAAAGAAAAAAGCCATGCCACAATAAATTCCAACCCAATAATGGTTACTGAGAGCAGATTTCAGTTCTCCATTTGGGTTCTCAGACCAGTACTGGTAGAAAATAGTAGTAATGGAAAACTGAAAGCTACAATGAATGTTTTTTAAATGAACCTTGACTATTTATTAGCAATAAGGCTGCAAAGGCTAAACCAATGTTTCTTTGTACCTCACTGGAATTATATTAATTCTGTGGGGCATATATTTTGGCTTATCAACTCTCTCACAGCTCATTATATGATTAATAAGAAGTACAAAAATTATATAGTCAATACAGTTTGCATACTCAATATTTTAAGGTAAATAGTCTATGGGGGGAGGATTAAAAGAGGCCTTTTGTGGTAAAAAGGCTGGAAACTCTTTTTATATACTTTAGAATTTATGATAAAATTTATCAATATAATTTGTGCCAGCAGAAAATAGTACTTGATCGGCTGAATGATTTATGAAAACTGTTCACCTATTAATGGTATGTTATTCTTGAAATCAGTTGAGAATAAAATGTCGAATATCAAATTTTAAAAAAAGGATGTGGTAACAGTTATGTAAAACACTCATTTCAACAGCTTAATGTTCAAAAAACAAAAAAAACAAAAAGGATCCCTTTACCCTGCTCTAGATAGGCACTTTTTTTTTGCTTATCTGATGATAAATGATAATAAAACTACAAAGAAATGTATTAAAGAAACTAAAATTTCACAAGGAGCATTATTAAACCTGTGACTTTCTTCCCCCATCACTTTCTTAAAGGGGCATTAAAAAATTTGCAAGTTTAATCACATTGAGTAAAATGTGAACTACGTCATAAAAAGTAAAGCTCTTAACAATGAGAATAAAATGATAAACTCCTTTATTACATTTGCTTTGAGTGAATGGATTTTACTAATGTTAACATACTCATTTATACAAAAGATTTACAAGTGAAATTGTCATACTGATATTTACTAGAAGACAAAGAGGTTTTCTCTTCCTAAGATAGTTACCGATCAGAGCTGTTAACCCACTGTAAAATTTAAAACATCTAAATCTGTACTTGAAGGAACAGTTCAGCATTGACTCTTCACATACATATCATGGCCAATTAAACACACAGGGACTATAAATCACCTTCCAACAAAAGAAAAATTTAAAATTAAAACTACCTGGTTTCTTAGGGTGCGATGCTGGAGTAGGGTGCATCTTAGCATCTCTGGAAAACCCATCTAAGTTTCCTTTTATGGCTTCCAAAGCATCATCTCTACTCTTCTCTCCTGTCTAAGAGACAATAAATGTATGTATATTTCTTCACTTATCTCTCACTTCGTCCTAAATCCTCTCAATTAAAAGTGAAGATGTTAGTCTGCTCCCAATACTTTTATTATATACTTTTTATAGTGAATTCTCCAAGTCAGGAAAACACTGATAAGTGTCTAAAACTAAGGCACAAAATGACACTCGATAGAATATAAATATTTAAAGACACATTTATAAACATTTTAGGATATAGTTGTTAGATATTAAGTATTCTGTACTAATGCTCCCAAGAAAAGATTACAAACATTTCAATGGTAGCAAGATAGAGTTGAGAAGATTGACCGATATCGTATTCCCCTCAATAATAGTGTGTCTTTACAAAAAAATTAAAATCTTTCACTTTTGGACTTAAACTAAAATGAAATCAACCATAGCCTCACCGTGGGCTGGTGCCTAAATGACAAAATCCACTGAATGAGTGTGAAGGTGCACATGCAGGGTGTGTGCGTGTGTGTGTGTGCGTGTGTTGTAGTAGAGGGGTGGCAGAAAATATTACCTTGGGTTTCACACTACTCAGAAGTCTGAGCTTTTGCTTCTGTTCTTCAAACTGGCGTCTTTTTCGTTCTTCTTCTAAGAGCTTTTGCTGCTGTTCAAATCGTTTTCTGAGGGAAGAACAACGTGGTAAAGAACCAGCTTCAGGGACCATCAACTGTGTTATATTCATATTTCCACTAACAATTTCAGCAATAGATCTTACATTTTTAGAACTACAAAACTACTCTGCTAATTATATCTAATTTTTTTATGACAATCCTATTTTCACACTATATTAATTTAAAAATATATGAAATGAGTCTGTAAATGATTTTTCTAAATGATAGAATTTGTCTAATTTGCAAGGGGAAGAGACAACCTTTTGCATTCAAAAGTAATTTCAAAAAACAGACAGGGAGGTAGACAAGGTAAAAACACACTGTTTTCTGCATATTAAAAGAGAAACTTCCACCTGGGAAGCAGTGTCAAAGTGAAGAGCAACACTCTGGGAATCAGGAGACCTGCATTTGGGTTCAGGCTTTGCACCTAACTATGTAACCTGGACTGACAAGTTGCTTCATTACTCTGGAGCTCACTTTCCTTAGATGTAAAATTAGAGGGTAAATTAGAGAATCTCTAAGTTCCCTTCTTGCTTTAGACTTAAAAGCATTTTAAAGAGTTTTAAAGGCAATGTGACTGTCTCGGCTTCAAATCTACACCAGAGAATATGTGACAATTTTAAAAATAACTGCTATCATGTATCTTTATCCTTGAATCCTGAGGTCCCTTACTGCTGCTCTTCCGCAAACTGCTTCTGCATGTCTGGAGTGTACTGTGGGCCTGCAGGACGCATCCCCAGGAATGGTGCTTGTCCCAGGTAAGGCATTCCCGCTGTTGGCATTGGTCCCATTGGTATCCCTGCCTAGAAGAAAAGGACAGAGGTGTAAAAAACACAATTTCTCCTTTTACTTATTACAAAGAAAAACTGTAACTTTCATAAATTCTTAATATTTTATTATTGAACTATATAAATGCATTTTATTAAAAGATTTAAAAAATCTTTTAATTATGATTAAAAGGCTAAAAATGGTAAGCTCCCCTTAACGTTTCTCTTTTATTTTCTTCACTGTCTTAGAGGTGACCACTGCTAACAGTCTGACTGTGTGCGTGTGCGTGTGTGTGTGTAAAATCTTTCTGGCTGTGTGTATATGGAAACGTGCACACACACACGTTATGTTCTGATGAGCTCACTAATCCATACTCTTTGAGAAGAGGTTTCATAACTTACAAATCTTTGTATTTCCAGCAATAGATAAGATTGGCATATGGTAGTTATTCCACAAATGAGATTAAACGTGTTTTTACAAAATGCATGAATAAAGAATATTTTGATGATTATCATAGGCTGATATCCAAACTTTTACAGAAAACAAAATATACTTAATCAATAATAAATGATATATCAATATAGCAGTATAAAGTTTATTGATGTGACCAGAAGGAAGTTACAGTATTACATAATAGCTAGTCATAAAATCTAATATTAATAATAATGTTGATGACAATAATAATGATGATAATGGCTCTTACTGGGTGAAAATTTTACTTTTCAACCTTCTCCCTGAAAGGTTCCCTTTTTGTTCCCTAACTAAAACCAGGCTGGAAGCCCTTCCATTTGGAGACTGCAACTCCTCTTCCACATTTCCTGTAGATGGGGAATATCCCTCCTTGATTCTTCTAAACCTTTTCCCCTCTCTCTTCCTTCAAAAACCTGGATATGTTTCAATTTCTGGCCATTGGACTTCATCATTTACTTTCCTGCCTTGTTTATGCCATCTACTCTCAACTCCCTCATTCTTCAACTGAAGCCTTCAGAACCTTGCTATCTTCTATTCTACTCCTAAACTGCCTCTGGTGATGTCAATCATGTGGATAACACATCTAACACAGAGGCCTTTCAGGTCTTTGATCTCTACATCACACAATCTCATGTCCAACATACCATTCCGGCTTCCTATTCCACAGTCATATCTTTGATCATCCGCTCCAATAACTGCATCATCTCCAAAATCTTGATTTTAAGCATCTCGACATTTGACCACTACCTCCTACCCTTCCAGCTCATGTACTCCAGCAATACTCTCATCTTAGTAATACCTCACATGTATTAATCTTACCACTTTTCCCACTATCCACCACCCTCATCACGTCCTCACTTCTCTTCTTGCTCAATTTAGATTCCAGTGTTCAATATTAAATACCCTTGTAACCATTCTTAACTACCTTACCTCTCACTTTCTTGGAATGGTCTCACCCCTGGTTAGAGTCAACTAGTTACCTCTTATCCTTACACCCAAAGCACTGAACCTTGCTAACAAGAAAATCTTTGGGGATTCATTTTAAATTTCTGGCTACAAATCTCAAATGGATCCCCAACACAGGTCTCCTACTACGAAGATTTCAATCCTTTGAAGTTTCCTTATTTTTTCCAGCTGTACTGGGGTATAACTGACATATAACATTGTGAAAGTTTAATGTGTGCAATATGTTGATCTGATACACATATATACTGCAAAATGATCACCACCACAGCATTAGCTAACAAACACCTTCATCAGGTCACATAATTACCATTTTTTTGTGTATGTGGTGAGAGATTAAATTTCTTTTTAAATCTGACTTAGTTTACCCAAGGCACATAAAACACAAAAGAAACCACTCAAATCATATAAGCTAAAAGGTAAAGTGAGATATTCTACAAAAATAATAAAAAATGAAAGAAGTAAAGGTATTGTTATGCACATTACCTTCCTATTTGCAAAATGCTGTTCTTTCAGATTTAAATTTACTAAATGGCACTTTGTGTTTCTCCTACTACTGAAAAGTAAGGTTATACATTCGTATAGTTTATATGTTCTTTTGAAATCTAGATAAACCAAAATGTTAAGAGATACTAATCCTTCCTTATACACTGAGTAAATGACACACGAAAAGAAATAACTCAGAAATCTGAGATACATCCAATAAACTACCAAAAAGACAACAGACAAAGAAGTTTACTTCCAAGTTGAAGGACACTGAAGGCTACTGAAGACTTAAATGGAAAAGTACGACAGTAAGACTAAAAGAGTAAAAATGTAAATTTTAATTAAGATCCCAACAGGTTTTATGTGAAATTTGACAAGCTGATATTAGAATTTATACTGAAGGTGAAAAGACCATGAATAGCTATAATTCTTTAAGAGAAGAACAAGGAGGAGCCACACTATCAGATATCAAAGGCTTATTTTAGGCTAGAATAATTAAAACAGTAAGATATTTATTGATGTAGGGACACACAGATAAAGCAATGGGACAAATAGAAGAGCTCAGAAATGAAGCCAAAAATTATAAAGAAATCTGATATTATAGGAGTAATCTTAGAAATCAATGGGTAAAGAATGGGCTATTGACAAAGTATTTGGAAACAACTGGCTACTCAAATGGAAAATGATAAAATTAGATCCTTCATCCTCACAATGATAACAAAGAAAAACTCCAGGTAAAGACCAATATAAGAAAATTTTTAAATAAGGAAATATCATGAACTCAGGGTAGGATTGTGTCTTAGATGACATAAAAAGCTCAAACTATAAAATAATTTATTCATTTGACCTAATTTCTACAGAATATGCCACCATAAAGAAAATTAAAAGACAAGCCAAAGTCTAGATGTTGGCAACACAAATAACCACAAACATTAGAATCCAGAATATATAATAAACTCATAGAAATCGATAAAACCAAAACAGATAGCAAAAAAATGGAAGCAACTTAAATGTCCATCAATAGAAGAATATAAATTCATGCAATAGAATACAACACAGCAGCTAGATGAACTTGGCATCACTCTATAAAAGGGATAAATCTTGCGGAAAAATGATGTTAAATATAAAAAAGCAAATGCAGAAAGGTACACACTTATGTAAAACTAAAAAATTGAAACCTAGAAAATTATATAGTGGTCATGAATATACAAACATATATAATAAAAGTACAAAAATACATATGGGAACAATAAACAATGAATTCATGATAATGATAACTATATCTGGGGAAGTAGAGGAAGAGAATTGTAAATGTACTGCTCAATTCTTTTTAAAAATGTGAAGCAAATATGGCATGCTGAAATTTGATAAAAGGATGACATGACTGTCTATGTAGAAAATTCTAAGGAATCTATAAAAAAAATTCCCAGAACTAGTGAGTTCAGCAAGGTTGGAGGTTACAAGGCAAACATACAAAAGTTAATTGTATTTCTATATATCAGCAATGGACACAAGACATTGAAATTAAAAATACAATGTCATTTACAATTACTTAAAAGAATGAAATACTTAGATGTAAATTGAACAAAACATTTATGGGACTTCCATGCTGAAAACTACACAACACTGATGAAAAACTCAAAGAAAACCTAAATGGAGAGATATATCATGTTCATATGTTCAAAGACTCTATATATTAAAGCTGTCCATTTTCTACAAAATGATATAAGGTTTAACATAATTCCTATCAAAACTCCAGCAAGAGTTTTTATAGATCTGGATAACATTATTCTAAAATTTATATGGAAAGGGAGAGGAATTAGAATAGTTAAAACAATTTTGAAAAGAAGAATAACATGGGAAGAATCAGTCTTATACAGTTACTGAGACTGATTCAATAATCAAAAACTCTCATTTGAGAAAAGCCTTGGACTTGATGACTCTGCTGACAAATTCCACCAAACATTCAAAGAACTAATAGCAGTTCTTCCCAAACTTCCAAAAAATTGAAGAGGGGAACACTTCCTAACTTTCTATGAGGTCAGCAAAATCCTGATACCAAAGCCAGACAAAGACACTATGAAAGAAAAACTAAAGACCAACACCCCTTATAAATACTGATGCAAAAATCCTCAATAGAATATGAGCAAACAGAATTCAGCAGCATATTGAAAGGATTATACAATCGTGTATCACATAATGACATTTTGTTCAACGATGGACCCCATATATAATGGTGGTCTTATAAGATTATAATACAGCTGAAAAATTCCTATCACCTAGTAACATCGTAGCTGTGGTAACATCACAGCACAACATGTTACTCTCATATCTGTGGTGATGCTGGTATAAACAAATCTACTGAGCTGATAGTCATATAAAATTATAACACATATAATTACGTACAATACATAATACTTGCTAATGAAAATAAACAACTATGTTACTGGTTTATGTATTTATTCTACTATACGTTTGTTATTTTAGAGTGTACTCTTACTACTTATAAAAAAAACAACTCTGCTATAAAACAGTATGTTGTGTTATGCCAGCAGCGGCCTCATACATCTCATGTTAACCACATCTGTTGATTGTATCATTCTCTTGTGCTTGATTTAATCTTGTGTTGTTTTGTATAGTAACATACTGGACAGGTTTGTAGACTAGAAGCAACAGGCTATACCACAGAGGCTAGGTATGCAGTAGGCTATACCATGTAGGTTTGTGTAAGTACACTCTATGATTACACAATAATAAAATCACCTAATGGCACATTTCTTAGAACATATCCCCATTGGTAAGTGGCGTATGACTGTACACCATGACCAACTGGGATTTATTCCCCAAGGATGGTTCAACATATGAAAATTGATCAGTATAATACGCCACATTAACAGAATGAAGGAAAAAAATCACATGATCATCTCAACTGACGCAGAAAAAGCGTTTGGCAAAATTCAACACCCTTTCATGACAAAAACACTCAACAAACTAGGAACAGAAAAAACCTATCTCAACACAATAAAGGTGATATTTGAAAAACCTATGGTGAACATCATACTCAATGGTGAAAGATTGAAAGCTTTTCCTCTAAGATCAGGAATAAGTCCCACTTTCTCTACTTCTATTCAACATAGCAGTGGAAGTTCTAGCCAGAGCAATTAGGCAAGAAAAAAAACAAAAGGCATCCAGACTGGTTAAAGAAGAAGTAAAATTATCTGTTTGCAGATGATATGATCTCATATGTAGAAAATAATAAAGACTCCACAAAAAAGCTGTTAGAATAAATGAATTCAGCAGAGTAGCAGGATAGTCAGCATACAAAAATCGATTGCATTTCTATATACAATGAACAATCTGAAAAGGAAATTACAAAAATAATTCCATTTACAATACCATCCAAAAGAATAATATACTTAGGAATTAACTTAACCAAGGAAGGGAAAGACATACAATGAAAACTATAAAACACTGCTGAAGAAAATTAAAGAAAATATAAATAAATGGAAATATCGCATGTTCGTGGATAGGGAGACTTGCTATTGTTAAAATGTCAATATTACCCAAAGCGATCTACAGATTCAATACAGTTCCTATCAAAATCCCAATGACTTTTTTTGTAGAAACAGAAAAAACCATCCTAAAATTCACATGGACTCTTAAGGGACCATAAATAGCCAAAACACAAACATGCCCACCTGATTTTTGACAAAAATACAAAAGCACTTCAATGGAAAAAGGATTGCCTTTTCAACAATGTCCAGCAACTAAATATCCACAGGCAAAAATATAAACCTCAGCTTTACCCAAAATTAATAAAGAAATACCTTATACAAAAATTAACTCAAAATGTATTATGAACGTAAACGTAATATGTAAAACTAGAAAACTAGAAAGGTCTTTGGTATCCAAAGAGAAGCAAAAAGCTCTGACTTATACTAATGAATGTTCCATAAAAGGAAACATTAATAAATTAGATTTCATCAAAATTAAAAACTTTTTCTCCATGAAAGACCCTGTTAAGAGGATGAAAAGACAAGTGCTATGGTCTGATTGTCCCTCCCCACATTCACATATTGAAAATCTAACCCCAAGGGTGCTGGTACTAGTAGGTAGAGCCTTTGGGAGATGCTTAGGTCATGAGGGTGGAGACCTCATGAATGGGGTTAGTGTGCTCATAGAGAGATCCCACAGAACTCCCTAGTCCCTTCTCCTAAGTCAGGACACAACTAGAAGTCCCTGTGACCTAAGAGGGCCCTCACCTGACCTTGCAGGCACCCTGGACTTGGACTTCCAGCCTCTGGAAGTGTGAGAAATAAATTTCTGTTGTTTATAAACTACCCAATCTCTGGTATTTTGTTACAGCAGCCTGAACGGACTAAGACAACAAACTACACTGGGAGAAGATATTTGCAAGCCACATATCTAACAAAGGACTAGTACGCAGAATATATAAAGAACTGTCAGAAAACTAACAGTAAAATACCAAAAATTGCAATTAGAAAATGGATAAAAGATAAGAAGAGACACTTCTCTGAAGAAAATGTAACGAAGGCAAATAAGGACGTGAAAAGACGTTTAACATCATTAGTGTTGAAAAATCAAATGGATGCCACGGTGTGAACAAACACTCATAGTTAACTAATCAAAATGTAACACTGTCCTGATTTCCCTGAAATGCTGACTCTGACCCTGAACAAAACTTAAGCTTTCTTCATGTCAGTGTGACCTTACAGTTTCCTAGCTAATTAGCTATAAACAAGAAGCTTATGCAATGAAAAGGAATGTAAGTTTCTATTAAGTAATCGCAATAAACAACTTATTCAGTTTTATAAACTGAGCTGTAACTGCTGAAACTTTTGGTTTGAGCCCTCCTTGTTTGAGAGTTTGTTTCTCACTCAATAAAATATTCATATCAAGTAAAGCTCTCTTGAATTTTTGACATTAGCCCTTAGGAAAATGTAAATTAAAATCACAATGACATACCACAACACATCTACCAGAATGGCTAAAATAAAAAATAACAACGCCAAATGTTAGCAAGAATGCAGAGAAACTGGATCACTCATATATTGCTGGTGGAAATTTAAAATGGTGCAACCACTTTGGAAAACATTTGGCAGTTTCTATAAAAACCAAACATCCAACTACCACGGCACCCATCAATTGCACACCTGGGCATTTATCCCGGAGAAATGAAGCCTCATGTTCATACAAAAACCTCTATTTATCATAGCTCAAAACTAGAAACAGCCCAGACGTCCTTCGATGAGTGAACAAACTGTAGGACATCCATTCCACAGAATGCTACTCAGCAATAAAAAAGAATATTGATACATGTAACAACTTGGATGAATCTCAAAGGAAGTATGCTGAGCAATAGAAGCCATCCCAAAAGGTTAGTATTCAAATTTAGATAACATTCTTGAAATCACAAAATTAGAGAAATCAGGAACATACTAGTGATTGCCATGGGATGGGGAGGTGCTCAGTGGGGAGGGCGGAAATGAGTATGGCTACAATGTGGCAACACAGGGGATCTTTGAGGTGATGGAATGTTCTATATCTCAACAGTATCAATATTAATATCCTGGTTATAATATTGTCTTATAGTTCTGCAAGTTGCTACCACTGGGGGAACTAGGTAAAGGATCTCTTTGTATTATTTCTTACATACATGTGAATGAATATGCATTTATATACAAATAAAAAGTTTAAAAATGTTTTAATAATTAGCTCATACATGTTTATCATATAGTCTATTCTTACTATAGGCTTAAAATATTTCAGAATAATAATTTTAAAATTTATTGTAAATCTTGTGGAGTGTTTTCTTTTTACAAGTTTTGGAGACTGGAGAGGTATGTGACAACCAAGACTAATTTTCACCTTTGACTTTTATCTGAAAATGCACCCTTCAAAGATTTAAAAGATGGCTAAAGAATAATGGGTTTTTCTCATATACATGTCTGTGGTTGGTTAGGGCTATTCAGTTTGGGGGAAAAATAAGATCTGAATGAATTTTCCCTTTAAGAATAGTGAGCATCTTCCAAGCATTATAAAACCTGTCAGTAAGATTAAAGGTTAAAGAAAAAGATTATAGCTTCCTTATTTTGGAATCATTAATTCTAAGCTCCTGATACTCAGAGACATTATTTGGAGGATAGTAAATCTGATGGTTTACTTTTTCATACTATTGTTGTGCATGTTAGAGATATTTATTGGTTTTGGTTGTATCAAACTCTTTAAAAACATTTTCCAGATAACTATGCAAGTCATAAAACAATGTTTAGTGTGAAAATCAATGATTAAAAATTATATCAGTTGTTATCAGTTGTTATTAAGATTCAGCAGTAAGCTTACTAACTCTTAATTAAAAACATTGTATTCTATGGTGGATTGTTTCCAGTTATTTGCTGCCCTTACTCTAAGAGTATTACACATCCCTGTGTGGTATGTTCTCCTTCTGGTACATTCCCCTACTGATGTTCATTTTGGCCACATTACTTTGGTGAACAGAAGTGACTGATAAGTGTTATCTCTGAGAGAAAGCTTTAAAAGACATCACAGGGTTTGGCCATCTTTTTCTCTATGCCAAGAGTCTGGGATGTCCTAGGTAAGGGTCTCAGAATAAAGAGAACAAAGAGCTGAGCCAACCCACAAAAGGCATGTATCACAAATGAGAAACAAAGCTTTGTTTTTGTAAGTCACTGAAATTTTGGAATTGTTTTTCCTATTGCATAACCTAGTGAAAGGTGAGTAACATGAATTTAAGACCTACAAAAGCTCAATTTAGTCTTATTTTCCTCCTACTGCAGATGAATAAAGAATTATTCTGGGAATTTTCCTAAATCTTTACATACAACATATAAATTTTATTTGCTTAAATAACTTCGACATGACAATGATTTCAACTTAAATTCTGATTATAAACTCCCAATATTACTTATTTATAAATTATATACATATGCTACTATACTAACACATTGTATACGTAATAAAACACATAAATAAAAATTAATTAGGTAAAAATGAAATATATGGCATTTAAAATATTTATTAACAGTACAAAATCCATTTTGGTTCTGACTTGTTTATTAAAAACAGTAATAATATAACACTTTGGATTCAGCCAAAGATCTGACTCCTGGATTCAATTGATTTGGTTACTTGGTTTACATGGATATCATACATAGCTGTAGAAGATACTTTACAAAGATATAGAGATGCAAGAGGAAAAAGCCTACCTTAGACTGTACTTACTAAATCATGATACTACTCATCTCTGATTGTGCCAGTTACATAGGGACACATGTTCAGCACGCGATAACAGGAATACTCTTTAATTCTCCTGCAATTCTCATTTAAGTTCCCTTTTATGTTTCATTTTAACTATTATTGATTTTTGTTCTAATTCTTCCCTTTTTAAAAATTTAAAATCCATAGAAAATTTGGAAGAACAGTACAAATTAACATCTTACCCTCTTTACTGTTTCTACATATATATACACTTTTTTTTCCTTTTGCCAAATCCTTTTCAGATAAATTGTAGACTTTCCTTTTTTTTTTTTTTTAACAGAAAGTAAACAGGGGGTTTATAAACTCCAATAAGTAACAGTATCTAGCTAGAATTCTGTTTTGATTCACCATATGCTTTTTGGTGAATCTGTTTATAACAAAGATTTTCTATTTACTTTAGCAATATAAAGATTTTTAGAATTTGTTAAAAACCTAATCAATTAAATGTTAAGTAGTACATAGCAAAAATCATGAAGGTGATACTCAAATGACTAGTTTAGGGAACAGTGGTTGTTAAGAACTCAGGTTCTGAAATATAAGAAAGCTTTGGTTTAAGTGTTTGAAACAAGCTGTATGGCTTCGAACAGGACACGAATTCTCTCTGACTGCAGTTTCCTTATCTGTAAAATGGGAATAAAAATACTACTTATCTCACAGAGTTGTTATGAGGACTGAATGATATAATAGATACAATGAATACAGAACATAAAAACAACTGGTGGTTATTATTACTCATTATTACTACTACTCGAGAAAGAATTTTTTGGTCAGAAATGAAAGCTGTGAGTCAATGAAAGCATGGAAACAGATGAATTTAAGAGACAGAACATGAAATAAAGTCATGCCACTTGAAAGACCATTCTGATATTAACATTAATATAAGAAATAAAAACTTCTTACCACTTCCTGTTCACTGTACAATGCTAAGTGCTTTATATAATTCCTTCGTTCAATACTTTCTACTACCACACCAGCAAGGTATTATTACATCTCTGTTTTACAGGTTAAGTAGCAAAGTGGGATTTGAACTTGAGTCTGCCTGACACTGAAACCCACGTGTTTTTTTCTTTAATCCTCCCGTCTACTTCTGGCTGCTCCTCTTCGATCTCCTCTGTTGTCAACTCACTCCCTTAGAGTCAAATGTTGCAATCCTGAAGGCTCTATCCTGGACCATTTTTGCCATCAACAGTATTCTTTCATGCTCTAATTCGCTTCTATGGCATCAATTACCTTCTATGTGTGGATGACTCTGAAATCTAAAATTTTCAACCCAGAGTGAAAAATGACTAGAGTTCAGTTAATTGTCTCTGAACAGCCCCGCTTGAATGTTTTGTGGATTCTTCAAAGTAAACAACATGTACCGGCAAACCATCTCCTCCAGGGTTTATTAATAAATGACACCACTAGTTAGTTGCTCAAGCAGAAAATAATCAATTTGATACCACCTTCTCCTTCATTTTCAACATCTAAATACTCAGCAAGTCCTATTGATTTTATTTCCTAAATCGTTCTCAATAACATCCACGTCTCCATCCCTCTACTACCACCCTAATTTAAGCCAACATCTCACCTGCTCTCAGTACATCAGCCTTTTAATGATCCTCCTTACATCTACTTTTGCTCTTTTCTCTGCCTCTGGTCACTAATTAGCAGTCAGAATGACCCTTTTGAAATACAAATCTAATTGTGTTATTCCGCTGCTTAAATGGCTCCCTACTGCTCTTAAGAGAGAATTCAAGGTATAATATGGTTAAGTATAAGTGTACTGAAGACTTAGGTTCAAATCTTGGCTTACTGTGTTCTGTAAGCATCCTCACAAAGCTTCGGTTTCCTCACCAGAAAAACGGAGATGCCACCTCTTTAAGAAGTTGTTATGGGGATAGATGAGATACTTCAATATAAAGAAGGCTCTGAGCCTTCCATACAATGACCCTGTTCCTTTCATAAGAATAGTGCTACTTTCTAACAGTGCTACTTCATGAAATCCAGCCCCTGAGTTTTCCTAGACATTCTAAAATTTTTCTAAGCCAGGAATCATATAAAAAGGTCACCAAATTTTCCTTAAATGATTTTTTATTTTTTCTCTCTTATAAACATATCTTCATTTTATTTTGAAGGAGGCCATCTAAGATGTAGACTACATTTATTTCTAAATATAACATTAAGGTCCTAGCATGTAGTTCTTAGTATGTCATTCTCATAACAACAAACAATAACTCTGTAAATAGCTAAAGAGGCAAGTACCTGCATAGCAATAGGTCCTTGGGACATTTGAGAGCTGTAATTCATTCCTATCATGCCTTGCATATTAGGCTGCATGACAGACACCATAGGAAATCCTTGTTGCTGCATCGGCATCAGACCTGCTAAAAAACATAAAGGTTTCATTAAAGTCAATGTGTTTTAAAGTTATTTTCTTAAAACCGTTAAGTACCTAAAAAACTTGTTACTTGGGAGGCAGCACAGTATAGTAGAAAAAACAGATTCTGGAGTGAGATAGGCTTAAGTACGAATTTCAACTCCATCATTTACTTTTCTGATTAATTTTAATCAAATTTTGATTAAAAAATTAATGTTCTAGTGAAGCATACTATGTTTACCTTGTGGGTTTGTAAACCTTCAAGGTTATTTATACATAGTTTAATTTCACAAGCATGGACATTCATATGTGTAGGTGACATTTATTAGTGGCAATCCATTTATTTGTTCAATCATTTATTCAAGTATTTGAGGGCCTCCTCCATGTCAAGCACCATTCTAGGGACACAGCAGTGAGCAAAACCAGGTCTTTGCTCTCATGAAACTTACTGTAATTGAGGGAGATAGATAGTACAAAATAAGTGCATGTCAGGTGGTGATAAGAGCTAGGGTAACAAATAAAGCAGGGCAAGGAGGAAAGGGAGTGTCAGGGAAAGGAGTGGTTGCAATTACATAGTCAGAAAAGGTTTCACCAATAGGGTGGCATTAAGCAAGTACTTGAAGAAAATGAGAAGGAAGCCATGGGAATATATGGGAAGAGTACTTCAGACAAAGGAACACCAAATGCAAAGGCCTTGAGGTATCACAGAAAATCAGAATGCGCAGATTGAATATAACCATAGTGAGATGTTTTTCCTCTTATTCCTTTGGACCTAAAGTTTTATTTAATTAACTTTACTTAATTCTTATATAACTCAGGTATTTGGTACAACATTTAAAGGCATAAAAGTATACACAGTGAAAAATAAGTCTCGTTTCTCTCCTGTCTCCTGTTTACCTACTCATCTTGTGGCCACTCTTACTGTCAGCTTCTTCTATACGCTTCCAGAAATAATTCATGCATAATTCAAAGCCTTCAAATGATCAGAAAGTCCCCTCTAACATACTTTGTAAAAAGAAAAAAATCTCAAAAACAATTCCAAATTCCAGAAGCAAAAACAGCAGGCAACTTTTGGGGATCTCTTTTTGCCCTGTTCTCACAATTTTTAAAGTTTATAAAAATGAAAAATAAGCCATGATAATGAACACATAACTCTGTAATGCCTTCCTAAAGAACAAAAGATCTCAAACCATTTGATCTAAATCTGGGACACATCTAATTACAGATAGCTTAAATAATGCATAAATGTGAGCACAATGAAAAGGATCCAACTGACCCTTGGAAAAATTTACCTGAAACTCAACCTCCATCCCTGATTATAAATGGAGACAAAGTCAGTTCGAGCCACTGACCACCTGTTACTGAGCAGCTATTTATCTTTCATCTCTCTTGGTGACCTAGGAGTCTGCTTCTCTGTTTTTCCAGCAAGTCTGCCAGAACTAATCAACACTGGCTTGTGAGAAGGGCCAGTTTTCAGAAGCAGCTTGGTGTGTGGAGAGGAGGAGGGTACAGTGAAGTGGGAGAAGTGAGCAGAAAGAAGGGCAGACATATTTTTCCGTCGATATTGTGTCCCAATGGTATAGTACCGTGAGTCAAGATTATATTCCTTTACTACTGCTTCCTTAAAGTCAAAGTGATAATTGATATTGGTGGTCTCCTGTCTGAAACCACGAAAGAAGAGAAATTACTAGGAATAAGACTGAGACTTAAAATAGTTAAGTCAGAATATGCAATCTCTTACCTACCTGATTATAATAAGACCAAATTCATATAGAAAAAACACAGTAGTATTAAATAACGAAAAAAGTTCATTTATTCATTCAACGAACATCTATAGAGACCTTATTATTTTCTATCAGCACGCTAATAAGCTCAAGGCAGACACAGCCATTGCCCTATGGAGCTAACAATCTAGGAGAAGACTAGATAGAAGAAAAAAGATGTCACTCAGAGAATAACAGCTCATTTCATGTTTGTCACCTGTTCTTTAATACTCTTGTCCTGAAAGTCTCCTTCATTTCTGAGGTTAAATAACAATCTGTCAATATAATGTTTAAATAAGTTTGGGAGAAATAATAAATGATTCTTATTATTCCCCAAATTACAAAATTTTTGAGAAATTTTCTGAGTGGCTGTCATATAGGTTCAAGACTACAGGAAAAGTTTATTCTATTTGGTGGCAATAGAACTTTTTACCCACTTAATTTCCAAGTTCAGAAACATAATAGTGAAAAATAGAAGTTCAAAACTTAACCTTTCACATACCTTGTGGGGGTCTTATTCCACCTGCAACTGGAAACATGAAGCTGAAAACAGAAAAATACATTGAGATCTTTATATGTACAAAAATTTCAAATAAAACATGTAATTTTTCACATAAATGACAGAACTGTAGACAGAATCATGACATTTACTCTGCAGTACAATACTGAACTAATAGTAATACAGATTGAACATCCATAGGCTGCACGACAGTCAGCATGTTAATGTAGGGGGGTAATTTTTTGAACTAGAAGACAGAAGGCCTTAAATTAGTCCTTGCTCTGTTACTGTGTGACTTCCCCTGGATTCCAATTTCCCCATTCATAAAATGAGAGTGCTGGGTCAGATTCAATTCAGTGACCATTTATTGAGGGCCTACTACATGAAAGGACTGAATTAGCTCAGTCTCACTGGAGACACAGATGCAGGCAAATAACTTTAACACAGGACAAAATGTGCTAAGTGTTGTGAGAGGTTCAAAATACTAACAAGAAAAAGACTAATTTCATCAGTTATATCTCGGGAAGTTTTGTGGAGGTATCTTTTGAGTTAAATCTTAAAGAGAGGCAC
This sequence comes from Pteropus vampyrus, assembly GCF_000151845.1. Classification (NCBI taxonomy): domain Eukaryota; kingdom Metazoa; phylum Chordata; class Mammalia; order Chiroptera; family Pteropodidae; genus Pteropus; species Pteropus vampyrus. The sequence goes on along the minus strand of NW_011889139.1, from coordinate 1,244,578 downwards.
ATTAATTACACAGCTTAAGCAAAAGCTCGATACGATTTAGGGTTGAAGATACAGGATTGGAAAAGTAAACATATTGTAGAAGGCCTTTAAAATGTTTAATTTTATTTTGCATATTATATGAAATTGTCATTTTTTAAAACTGTGGTAAAATATACACAACATTGTATAATCATCACCATGATCCATTTCCAGAACTTTTCCATCATCCCAAATAGAAGCTCTGTACCCATTAAATAATAATTTCCCATTACATCCTCCCCGCAACCCCTGGTAGCCACTATTCTACTTTTTGTCTCTATGAATTTGCCTATTCTAGTTCATTGTATTAAGTAGAATCATACAATACGTGTCTTTTTGTATCTGGCTTATTTCACTTAGCAGTTTTCAAGGTTCATTCATGTTGTAGCATGTGTGAGAATTTTGTTCCTTTTTATGGCTGACTAATACTTCATTGTATGTACATACCACATTTTGTTTATCCATTCATCTGTTGGTGTACACTTTGGTTGTTTCCACCTTTTGGCTGCTGTGAATACTACTATTGTGAACATTTGTATACAAGTATCTGTTTGAATCCTTCTTTTGAGTTTATACCTAGCAGTGGAATTGCTATGTCATATGGTAATTTTACATTTACTTTTTGAGAAACTGCCAAATTGTTTGCCATAGTAGCTGCCCCATTTTACATTCCCACCAGCAATGCATGAAGATTCCAATTTTTTCACATCCTTACCAATACTTGTTATTTTCTTTCTTTTTTTCTTTTTCTTTTTTGATGATAGTTACCCTAATGGGTGTGAAGTGGTATCTCATTGTGATTTGGATCTGCATTTCCCTGATGTCAGAGGTTTTCCGTAGGAGAGTGAAATGATCAGAAATGTGCTTTAGGTTTCTTTGGTAATAGAGTGTGGCAGAGAAGATTTAAAGTAAAAAGAACTAGCTAAGAAACTATCACAATAATCTTAATAAGAGATGAAAAGGGCCATAACCAGAGTAGTGGGAATGGAAAACAAGAGGTGAATGAAAGCTATGTAAAAGAATCTATAGGACTTGGTAACTGCTAGCATGAAGAACAGTAGTGAAAAAGTAGAAAGAGCTGAGGATGCTGCTGAGATTTTGAGCCTGAGCAACTGCGACTATGCTGAAAACATATTGAAAACAGGAACCCAATGTGAGTAGGTTTGGAGAGAAAAGTGGTAGGAGTGTGTCCATGAGGAGCAATCTAGCAGACAATCAGAAAAGTAACTCGAGCTCAGGAGATGGGTCTATGTCAATCTAGCTAGGCTTTTAAAAATAAAGATAAAAAATAAATTATGCTCTGGTTGTGGATGAAATAGCCAAGGGAATGTGCATATATAGTAAGCAGGCAACAAAGGAGAACCTTGGAGAATTCTGACAGTGAAAACTGAGTAGGGAATGGTCACTGAGAACCAAGAGAATTGGTTATAAGTGAGAATTATAACAGAAAGGACTACATTTCAGGAAGAAAGTAGCAGTTACTAGCATCTAAAGAAAAGCTGATCAGAATTAGGATTAATAAATAAAGATCACTGCTGTTGAAAATGGGGATCTCTGAGTGAACAATTTCAAGAGGAAGAGAAAGGGACCTATAGGGAAAGATTTAGGATACAAAAAATACTTAGTGATTGATAAAACAAGGTTTTTGAGGGAATGGGATTAACAGATCAAGGTAGCAAAAGGGATTTGCTTTGAAAAGAGGTATTACTTTCTCTGAGATGGGAGGGGAAGAAAATGGGACAAATCAAAGAAGAAAAAAGTCTGAGTGAGAAACGCTCTTAATCTGGGAGTTAAGGATCGAAGGGGGGTTTCTGGAAGATTCTCTAAAGGTTTTTAGAGAATCTAGTGAAATCCAGAAATTGTATGGTGAATTTATGTTCCCTTGCATTTTTCTATTCTACAACATCCAGCTTCAGAGGAAAAGGGCTAGAAATCTAACTTTAGCACCTTTTGCACTAAAATATTTATTTATTTTTTTAATTGTAAGATAGTATAAAAAGTTCTAGTTGAGCATCTATCTGGTTATGTGTTATTACAGCCTTATAGAGGATCTGAACCATTGGCAAATTCTACTGCTGACAAACAGGGTCTGTACCAAAGAGAGGCCTGAATAGTGAAGTTTTCTCTGAACTGCATGAGATATATTAGCTAAGTAATGTGTTAACTGAATAAAATGTTTAAACTGTAAGTTGAAATTTGGTAGTACTCAATTTTTTAAAAAGTTACTCATATAAGTTTATAGATTTATAAACTTAGAAGCAATGCATTTAAGTAATCAACTTGTCAAGACTTTTCAAAATCAGTCTTAAAAATTATGATTATCAGTATGGTGTAGTGACTAAGTAAAAACTGAAAACTTGAGTTATGTATTTTTTCCAGCTCTGCCATAAAGCGACTGTGAAGCTCTATGCAATCCCTTCACCACCCTGTACTGTTTCCTCAAATTTAGGCACAGAACCACAAGTTTCCCAAAGTCCCAACTAAGACACCAAATAGACAAGAAGAGATGTATAGATGTATAAAGGTTACTTTGAAAACGCAAACAAAAACTAAATTAAGAACATTACTGACAAACATGACTTACTCCAGTAATTATTTAGCAACCTGAACTACTTAGTGACCTATGTACCATTCATATGACTCTCTGAAAGGTTTGGATGACTAACATTGATATGCTTAAAGACTAGACAAGCAGCTAAGATATTGATAAGACAGCAAAATTTTGGCAAAAAAACAGGCAATTTGATTTCAAAGGTAAAATCAATATTTTTACTGGTGTGCTAATGTGAAAGCAGAACTGCGGGCTCGGCTTGTCACATGCTTACTTCATTCTTCCTTTTCAGTTACCTTTGCTGCTAATCTAGATCAGCCTTGACTTCTCAAGTCTGTACTCCTATGAGACTTCCTAGTGGATCTCCCCACCTCCAGCAGCTCATACAGCACAGGTGATAAACATCTGATAACCATTCCTGAGATTAAATATATGCAATGACTCCACTGTAAACTGATTTTCCTTAGTTTATACTCAAGGACCGCTCCAGCTTTAGCACAACTTTTTTTTTTTTTCAGCTTTATCTCACAATATTCTTCTCCCCCACTCCTCTACCATAGGGCCACATCAGGCCTACCTGCTGTTCCCTAATGTTCACTAGGCCTTCCCACCTTTATGACATCTCTTGACCCTTTCCTCTTCCTCCAAATGAGGCCCAGCTGAAATGCTGCTGCTGCTTTGCCTTCAATGTAGCTTGAACCTCCAAACGTTCAGGAAATGTTTTTTATGTGCTAGAAACAGTGGAAGATGAAAAGATGAGGAAGCCCTTAAGGAGCTTATTAAAAGAGCAGGAAAAAAATAGACAAGCTCATAAATGATAACATCCTAGAAGGCTACAGACTAGTCAAGATCTTTCAACTTTTCTTTCTGCAGTACTTGACTTAAAAACAAAAATACTTCTCATCTCTTGGGTAAATTTTGCCATTTATACAACTCTACTATTTATTCTAAAGTAGCCCATTCTAAAGTAGAATAACAATCAAAAGTAGGGTAATATTAATAAAGTTAGAAAACATCATTGCTTTTTGCTTAGTCTCTTAGAACATAGACAAGTACCTAAGAAATATGGTAAATTATAGTTCATGACTTTTCTCTATTGAAAGCTGAGAGGTTACCTGGTTCTTTTAGTTTTTCCATAAAATATACTTAGGCTAGCATAATGTTAACTTCCTCATAAAAAAAACCTCAGCCCTCACCGCTGCTCTCTGAAAACCATAATATTCTTTATTTGGCATACAGATTTTCAGGCTCAGAAAGTTTCCAATATATGTTACACTTACCATATGCTATTCAAGGTTAGGATCATTGTAACCATTTTTCTCTCCCATATATCCTAGTTTTATTTTTATTTATTTATTTTATTATTATTTATGCCTAAGCACCTGGTCTTCCTAGGTGGTCTTCCATCCAAGTACTAACCAGGCCCAACCCTGCTTAGCTTTCGAGATCAGACATCGGGTTTGTTCAGGGTGGCATGGCGGTAGACCATGGTCTGTGCTTCCACTGGGGCACAAACCCAGAACCTTCTGCATGTAAAGCAGATGTGTTAACCACTACACTATGGAACCACAACCTATCCTACAGTTTTAGAAATGCAAATGTTACTATAACCAAATTTTACAGAGGGAAAAAATTTAAATCAATCATTCTCATTTCTATTACAATTCAGACCATATTTTTAAAAAATCTTGTGTTCATAGACTGATGATATTAAAAAAAATACTATAAATTAAGGGGAATGATCCCCTCAACTTTCTGCACCTGAGGTTCACCCCTCTCAAAAACATAAAAATAAATAAAACCTGGCCTTAAAATGCCAAATTCTTTTAAGTTTACATTTTCCCAGAACTTGGTGCCATGATTAATCATATACTTGATCATATTAATGCCACTCAGAAACGTTTTAGAAATTGTCATTACATATAGAAATTACACATTTGTCTTCAGCCAGAAACTGACTTAGAGTATTCATGAAAAACTCTAATGAAACAGTGTAAATTATAAAACAAAAGAAAGTTTTAAATCTAAGTGAAAGATATGCAGCAGAAATGAAAAATGGGGCTGCACACAGGTGGTTTACTGAACAGTGACTGTCTCTTTTTTCCCAGCACATATATAAGCACCTGCAAGAGGTGATAACTTTAAAGACACTCCAGTTTTGTAGTTTTCATGACTGCAAATTAAAACATTGCATATCAAAAAACTACCACTTTGTTTTCCAAAGATAATTTAGGATACTGAAGGGAAAAAAAGCTAATTTTATCTCTAAATGTGTATGCAGTATGTGTTGGCTAACAAAACAGAATCAGACTAGGTCTTATAGAAGTGGGGAATAAAATTGTCCTTAAATTATGAACTTGTCAAATAGTAAATGTTCACGTCCCTATCGTTCTGGGTAGGAGAATCACAGGTAATTATTAGCTGAAATATGAGAGGACAGATTTGTTTAAGGGTTAAGTGAAAGTCTGGAAGCTTTGTTCTAATAGCTGTGTAACTGCTCTTTAACAATGAATTGTTTTTTAATAAGGAAACAAGTCTTAAGAGTTACATCTACAAGAGCTCCATTTACTAATTCAAGTATTTTCAGATTTTCTTGCTGTTTCTCGTGTGTTAAGGAAATAAATAAAAAGGACAGGACACTAAAAGGGGAAAAGACAAACAGTACCCACACACGCATCTTGGAAACAGTTGTTCAGCTTTGTGACCAGATTTTTTAGAACCTTCCCTACAGTGTCCCTGGTCAAGTCCTGGGAAAGGGAAGTCTCTGGTCGTTTCAGAGCCAGCCAGGGAGAGAAGCGAGGAGTCGGGGTTCCTCCTTTATCCAGCCTCGCTGGTGCCAGCCCTGCCGAGCGGACCTTCGCCTTCGCGTCCTTTCCTTACTGCACTGGGGCGCGTGCTCGCTCCCCACTCGGCCCCAGTGTCCCTGAGCCTGGAAGACAGGAGTCAGGCGCCCGGGCTCCATCCGCCCCTTTCGGCCTACGTGCCTGGACGACCCTTCTCTTGTAGCCCAGTTCCAAAGCAAAAGTGGTCGGAACGGGTGAAAACCTCCGTAATCTCCAAACACCCCTCGCCGCTGCCGAGTCCCTGCCCAGCTCCTCACACCCACCTGCCTCCGCCCGCGGGCCCCGCACCAGCTCCCGCGGCCCCGCCGCCGCCGCCGCCGCCACCAGCTCCAGTTCCCGGTCGCAGCGCCATTTTGCTCCGGGCGTGATGCCGCTGCTGCTGCTGCTGCTGCCACTGCCGCCGCCGCCGCCCCCGCCACCTTACAAGCAGCTGTCAGCTGAAGAAGCCTCTTCCGGGGCAAACGCCAGACCCCACCTCCGGGCCGACTGGGGAGCGGGGCGGGGCCGTACGCCCACGTGACCCCCGCATCCCGGGGCGCTCCCGTCACGTTACCCTGCCGCCGCCGAGGTCCTGCGTGCAATTCTAGTTCTGGAGCAGGTTGGGGCGGTCTCTAGGCTCCGCTGCGGGGAAACTGATTAATCTTCTGGGAAGGTCCTTGGGCCCAGCCGGCGGCCTTGCTGCAAGGCGTCGTCGTCCCTCCACTTGAAAAACCATCATCTCCGTTAGCGGAAAGAATAGATTGAGTTCTTTTATTGTTACCTTTTACACAAAAGAGTAGATGGCTCCTGAATGCCCCTTTGATAGCTTCACAGCACCGATTAATGATCAGCACTTTTTCCCCGGAGCTCAACAGCTTTCTTTTGGTATCCACCCGCAAAGCTGAAGGTATTTAAAATTTATTTTAGTAGATTAACAACTTCATCCGCATATAAAACCTCCACTGTGCACAACTCTTGCATTTGCTCCTGCCATCCAGTAATCCGTTTTTTTCCTATGTAGGCATACTTCAGATATTGCGGGTGCAGTTCCAGACGACTCAATAAAGCAAGTCCTAATCTTATTGCTAGTGGATGGTCTTGCTTCCAATTTGTAAAAAATTCAGTATCTATAAAGCGTAGTAAAACCAAGCTCAATAAAAGGAGGTACTTGCCAGCAGAGGCAAAACTGGTATTTGGAAAGCAGTCTGTAATTACCACGAACCCATCTATACATTTTTACTGGGATTCTTTTCCAAATCAAACTACTGTTAGTAAAATATAAAAGTTGAATGTAAATTTTTTTAAGTCCTCAAGCAGTTTGCTTACTAGCAAATAATGGTTTATAATTAGCTTTATTTTTCACTCTTGCTTCAGAGTTTTCACAAGTTTTAATCAGCTATTTTATCATTTATTGGACACAAAGCACTGGTCAGGAACTTTACTGTATTTTTTCAAATCCGTCCCCTTAATAGTGTTGGTATTTTACAGATGAGAAAATCAAGGTTAAAAGAAACTGTAATTTGCCTACATTCATTCATACAGCTGCAAAGCAGCAGGACCAGGATTCAAAACCAGGTGTTTGACTTCAAAGTCCTTACTCATGTCAGTAGAACCAGCTATTCAATTATCATGCGTTTTTTTCATAATTGTCTACTAATTTCATTCCTTCCCTTCTTTAGGAGAAACTGATGTTTATGTAGATTGTTCCAACTGATATAAAGGTGTAAAACACAGTTATTAGTCCATTAACAAACCAAGTTGATTACAGGTTTATGTAGCCACTTTTATTTACAGATGGGTGGTCACACAGGAGAAAATACGAAAAAGGAGGAAGTCAAATGTAGGGAGTTTATTAAGGATCATAGATCTGTTTGTCTGGGAGAGTTTGTTCTCTTTTGCCTACTGATTCTTACATCTGCAGGACTCAGCTCAGGATGTCAGCCTTTCACGACATTACCAGTATGGATTAGATGCCCTCCTGTGATGCTTCAGCATCATAGCCTTATGTCTAACACAGCATTTGCCACACTATTTGTTCCTTTATCCCCACCACTACACAGTAAGGGTAGGGACTGTGTTATCAAGCCTTGTATTCCTAACCAAATATTATGTTTAAGGACTATCTGTTGTGAATTTACATGTTAGGAATAGTGCTAAGTACTTCTAATCTTGAGACATAATTGGCATTACCCCCAACTTCATAAATGAAAAAAAAAAAAAAAACAAGCTCTGAGAAATTAAAGAACTTATTCAAAGTCATATGCTGGCAAATGAGTGGCAGCGATACCCCTACCTTCAGAATATATCTTGGGTCAGGGATCTGCTTGTAAAAACTAAAAAACCCACATGCTTGTATTTTTTGCACCTTGTAGCAAGTGGTCCCTATTTTTGTAAATTCTGAAGATGGAACAATTTTTGTTCTATCTAAAATATTCAAGTTGGGCATCTACCTGTCCTGACTTTAGAGTAAAAGGCTGAGAATAAAGGAAATGTTTAATTCAAATGCTGCTGAGAAAACATTATCTTATAGGACTGTAGTACTGTTAATAATAAAAACTAATGTTCATGTCAGGTGTCAATCTAAGTACCTTACATTATAGTTATTTTTTATTCCACTGTATAAAACTATCAACTGAGAAAAATCTGCTAATAGCGAATAGTCTCCATCATGATCCTTTACCTTTGGCAGAGACCTGCTTACTAAATGAATAAAGGGCCATAAAGCCTCAGGAAAGATAAACTATAAGAAAAAGGAGCCAGAGGTATATCAAGTAACGGGAACATTCTTCCTTATCAGGATAAAATGTTTATCAGTTTTCACACAAAGTCATCTTGAATGGAAAGAGACAAGAAAGAGCACGGTGAAATGGAAAATGAAAGGAAAAGGCTGACCACATCTTGTAGTTACAACATTATGACAGGGAAGGCATGAGCTACCTTGCTGATGAGATATAAGAGTATTTAATAGACCAAAGAATTTAAAAACCTAGAGTACTTAAATAACCAGCCACAGATGAGGCATCTCTTTTTTGTGGCTCATACCACAAAAGGCCAACAAGAAATTAAGTTAAATAAGAGCAGTAGGTTTCTTCTTGGTAGACAGCCTGTGCGGCTTCTTGTCCATTCAAAAAAAAAAAAAAAAGGCAGGGTGGATGGGAAGTGGCATTCAATTTCAAGGCTTACTCTGAAATTTGGTTCCAGATGTTTCTCCATAGCATACATCACACATTCCTTCACACTTGAAAGGAAAAATCCTTAAGAATTCACCATATTTTGGGTGTTGTTATTTTTAGTATAAGCTTTGTTCTTCTATAAGAAGTATCTTTCTGGTTTCAAACCACAGAAATGTCAATGAATGTTCTTTTCATTGTGTTATCATTTAAAAGTCACAGCCACCTACAATTGAAATTTGACATAATGCACAGAAAGTTTATAATTTTTTACCAGTCCCATATTCTTGTAGTTGATTTCAAGTGTTTGATACAGGTGATTTTAAGACGAAATGTTCCGTGAAAACAACATTCATGCTGGGATGATAAAATTACATTTCTGATACAGTCTTTTAAAAACACTATTTTTAACTTTTGTCTTCAAGAGCTACTTTCTTCTGGCTGTTCTGAGCAGTGAGCTTTTTCCTGTGACAAGGAAAGTAAGGAAAGTTAAATCAGAAATTCTAGAAATACGTACTTTCCAAGTCTACTAGTTTAATAAACACTTATTGAAATCTACTGTATAATCAAATATATGAGGCATTAGGTCTCTGCCCTTTAGAAAAACCACAATCATCTAAGGGACACAGAAAGGTCACAATAAACTACACTACACTACAATATTCTGACACTGACCTAATAGAGTTCATGTTGATTAATGGCTAATACTATTATAGGTGCTTTATATGTATCACCTTGGATAATCTGCCTAATTTATGAAGAAGATTGTATTATTAAATGCATTTTACAGATAAGGAAAATGAAGCAGGGTGATGGGCAACTTGCTGATCACACACTGGTAATAAATATGAGACATGAACCCCAATGGTCTGATTTTTTAGAGTTCAGTAAATGGTGACTGCCATCAACTACGTGTCAACACAGGAAAAGAAAACAAGTTAATAATCGATGTTTACATATCATAGTATAGTAATGCCAAGTTCTCAATGTTATTACTCGTTTAATCCTCAAACAACCTTGAATGGCAGAGTTAGTATTATTTTCAGATTTATAGCTCATTTGGGAAGCTGGACCTGAAGATATAAATGTGAGAGTTATCAACATAGAGGCATGAAGCTACAGGTGTGGATCGAATCATTAAATGAACATCTATATTGGAAAGGTAAACCAGAATCAGATTAGCTCTCGTTTGTACGCTATGTTAAGAAGTATGGCCTTTAAATGTGAAGAAAATGGAGAGCATTTTACATAGGAGTCTAGAGAGAAAATATATAACAAATGTCCTCAAAGTCTCAGTGCAGCTTTAAGTTTTAATAACCTCACAAGTATAAATGCTACAAACTGACAAAAATCAACATTTAAAATGTAATTATCTAAAAAACTGATGCTTCTTATTAAAATTCAACATAGCTACCATCTTATGCTCTGAGTTTCAACCTTTGTAAAAACTTTCATTAGCTGTTGCTCAGGGCCTGAAAGGATTGCATTTGCAATGCTAGCTTTAATATTACCCAAAAAACGAGGTTCTAATGCATGTACAGTTCTGATGTGGCCCACCAACAGAAAGAGTCTAACGAGACAGATCAGGTGGCCAAGCAGAGTGCCCTTCTCTACCAATCCCGTGGTCTAAGTGTTACCCAGAAACTTGCCACAAAAAATTAAAATAAAAAATGTATTAAGAACTCACAAACTAAATACAAATGAAATTCAAAAGATTACTCTTTCGAATGACATTTTTTGTAAGTTTGTAGCACTTATTCTTCCCAAGTTATTAAAGCTTAAAACTAATTAAAACTTTGAGACACTCTGTACTCTCTATATACTTGAGCTGAACATTATTTCCCACAGTCAATACACAATGTTAGGTGTTCTACCTCCTTGAAACTTTCTGTGACTATACCAAGCCATAATGACTTTTCCTTTCTCTAAACTATTTTATTTAAAAATTATTCTCTAATTTTTGTCTTGTATACTAATATCCTTTCCTTAACTCAGGAAATGGGTCTCACGCTATAGTCATTTGTATAACAAACTACCATCAAGTATGTGGCAGGGCAATGGGTACTCAGTAAATGCCTATATTTCATATATATTAACTGGCTAAGTGGATTTTGAAGAGTGTTATTTTCCATAAATAGTGGGAAGAGTTGTACTGTTCAGAATACGTAAGCCTGCTCTTATCAAAATATGTAGCTTCCTAGCAGTACTAGGCAAAATTAGTCTTGTATATATGCTAAAAAATCTGTATTTTAAAATCCCCATAAAACTCAGCTAAACTACTACAAATTTAACCAAGTCATACTTTTTAGAGGTGTTACAATGTGCTTCAGCATAAGTCTAAAAATATACCAAAATCCTGCCCAGAATATGGAGATTCAAGTAAGGCTCCATCAATGTGAGTCCTAACTATTGGCCTCAGTAGTTATGTCCTCATGTAGGCTGTGTGGAGAAGGTGGGCAGTGCAATTCTAATTCATAGTGAATTAAAATCATATTTTCAGAGATGGAAAAAAAAACAGATCATTGATATACAGATACAGAAAAATTCCAAAATGAATCATCCAAGTTCCCAAATCACAGCCAACCTAAGATATATTACTTTAACTACATTCTGTGACGAACCGTAGGCCTATCAATTCTACTTCCAAAAACTTACCGTAAGGAAAAATAATGCCTCCTATAACTGATGGAGTCAGTTACTTTTCTCACATGCACTTACCGTTTATCCTTAGCTTTTTCTAAGAAATATTTTGGAGTTGTACTAATGCTTTCCCTTTTCAGTGGCTTCTTAATCATCTTTTTCTTTTGTTTGCTGAAAGTTACAAAGTAAAAAAGGAAAGAATTAAATTTAGTGTAATTAATTTAAAAGAGCTAAAACTAAAACAAGTTTTGATTCTCGATCATAAAATTTTTTATCCACATATCAGTTAACAGTGACAGCACATCCATTTTAATATCCTACATTACTAATAGCATTTAGAAAGGTAATCCAAAGGGATGATAAATTTAATCAATTTTTTAAATGAAAAAAGCAGTGATTATGAGTGAAATATGTCTTGTATCAACCTCATATCCTGTGCCAACAAGCATTAGAATTTTGGCCAATTAACTGATTTTTACCAGTTTTATAAACTAAAATAAAATCTAAACATATTTCATTCACATTAAATAATTTTAAAAAAATGTGAATACTTAAAAGTATTCACAAATATTTAAAAGGAAAATCTGTAGCTTAAAATGTTCTAACAGTATTTATTAGAACTATAAAGTATAAGAGCATAAAAGCAAGTATATGCAAAGAGATAAAGAGAGAATCTCCAGGTAAATTCAAGACTGTACCTTAGTAGTTTTTGGAAACCTTTTATGTATTCTGGTACAGGACATCCGGCCTGCTGTATAACGTTGGCAACGCTGAAAAACGTACCCATAGACATAAATTTGTATCTTATCAAACTGATGTTTATGAACTTAAACCCACTGCACAATACAAGAGGAACTAAAACTACACAAACGAAAAAGTAATCCAATAAAGTGTTTTGATATATTATCAATTATCACCAGATGCAATCACATTGGATTACTGAGAGAACTATCTGCTGGACTAAAATAAATGAACTGATGAGCCAGAGTCAAGCATAAATTTATTAAATGATAGTGCTTACTACGGGCTTGGCATTGTTTTAAGCTTTTCATGTATAATAACTTATTCAATCCTCACAACAAACCTTTGCAATAAATACTCCAAATACTCATTATCTCCATTTCCCAGATGCAAAACTGAAGTACATAGTTACACTAATATGAGAGTCATCAGTTTCAAATGCTTGGAGTTGCTGGGGAGACTTTAGGTGAATCTAAACTTTTGAAAATACATCCCTACACATACACACGTGAAAGTGCTAAAAGTAAAACCAAGGCTGACAGAGCCAAGGCTCAGAAGGCACAAATCAAAATCTCTGCCAAAACTGATAAACGGAACAAAGGACAAGTGCTTTTGGCCATAACTCAATTTTGATTATAGAAATGTGACGTGTTATCAATTATCATTAGCCTAAATTTTCTGTAGGCAGCCAACGTGTAGGACACTTTATTAAAATCTATGACGATGAACTAAATTAAGACCCATGATTCTAAAAGTATATCTATCATATGTTATCCAGGCTTCAAGGGGCTACGGTTGAATAATACTGGAGTCTGTCACTAAAATAGTTTTTCCTGGTACTAAACTCCATCTGCCCCTAAGAGTAATGGGAATGATGTACCATGGTAAGATATAATTTTGACTGGACTGAAGAGACTCAGGAGTTAACTTTAAACTATTCACTCATCCAAAAATCTTAATGTTACATTGTGAGTAACATCAACTGTGGCTACTGGGAAAATTCTGTAAGTCTGAAACTTAATGAATATTCCCAAATTCTAATAATGAAAAGGCAAAAACAAGTCTTTTTGATCATTTCTTCTTTTTCACATGGCTAAAATTTGGTTGACTAATAACATAACAGAATTTGGGACATAGCCTAATTGTATACATGTATAAGAATAATGAATCAATTTTGTGAATTTAATACTAAATGATTTTTCCTAATTTACCTTCTTAATAATGGTTTATCATCTTCAGTGAAAAATGTAACAGCTTTTCCTTTATGGCCTGCTCTTCCAGTGCGACCTAAGAGAAATCAGACCATAAAAAAACACTTTGGGGCAAGGGAAGGCATCTTCAAGATTAATATAAAAGTTGCTGGATTTTCACAGCACTAAAAAATGAGCATGTTTGTAGGGAAGAGTAGAGGTGCTAAGATGGATGAGTCGTGAGGCAGGGGACAACTCACCTATCCTGTGGATATATTCCACTGAGCTGGTTGGAAAGTCATAGTTGATTACCAAGTTCACACCTTTAAAATCAATTCCTCTGGCTAGCAAGGCTGTACAAATAAGGACCCAGATTTTTCCTGCTCTGAAACTGTGGACTGTGTTATCTCTCTGGTTAATAGAACATATATTAAATGTTTTAGTACAACTTTAGGAATGCAAAATAAGTACTTTTTAAGTTTAATACCAATATTTTAAAATTTAGTTTTATCATTTCGAAAGTATACATTTCACTTTACCTGTTGCTGTGTTCTGTCTGCATGAATAACATCCACGTTAATACCTTCATATATGAGCTCGTGAAAAAGTTCCTTAGCCCTTTCAATGGACTGAACAAAAACAAGAACAGGTGGAGTGAAACCCTAAAAGACAAAAATAAGCACACATAACCCATAATCAAAAATATAATCGCAGAATTTCATGATTTTAGTTCATAAAAGAACCCAATTCATTTAGTGTACTTTCATTGCCAAATTCCTTGGACCAGTGTTCTAAATCTGTCTTCTTCATCATCCATTCCCTATAAGTTCTTTCTATGCAACTTGAACTGTACTCTCCATCTTGCTAATTCCAATAATTGTGTCTAATTAACCTCCTTTCCCTTTCTTTAGCGATGGACACCTACTCCTTGAAACAATAATCTCTTGGCTTCCATGCCTCAGAACTGTTTTGATTCTGCTTAAAATGTGATGACCTTAATGGCACCATTATAACTACATGAATGTTTAAGAAAAACACTCTATTGCCTTTTATGGACCTTTATCATAAACTACACTGTATGTTTATTTTACACGAATATATTTTAGCCTCTAAAAAAGACTAGGACTTACATTTCGTTTATTACCCGCTTAGGACTTACATTTCGTTTATTACCCGCAACCCTGACCATTTAGTACTTAACCTTTTAACTACGGCTTCTACTCAATATTTACTAAAGGGCTACAAAGAGAAAACCCTAGTCAGTGTCCTGCTCATTCTACAATGCCCCAGTTCTGTAAGAAACCAGTAAAGGGGTGGGGGTAGATACAGGGGGCAGATGTATATACAGATGTGGAAAAAGGAGGCTTTACAGCATCAGGTAGGGCTTTCCCTAGACTAATCTGAGCTGAGAAAAGAAAACTTACTATATTCTAATAGGTGAGCCTCTCCTCCTTGGGATGAGAGTTGGCCCAATGTGCGTCTTAACAATTTACCACTGGATTACTAAATATGATGCAGGAATTGTGCTCAGCCTCCTACCAGTAATATCAGGCTTGGTGAAATTTCTCAAAATTCAAGAATGTATTCCAAATATACCTTTTTAATAAGTTCTCTCATGGCTAGAAGTTTTCCAGTCTCGGACCCAACAAAGAGAAGCTCTTGTTCTACAGTCTCTACTGCAGAATTCCTGAGAAGAAAACATACCTTACAGTTTTTAACAGCCAATTCTTAACCCCCACAAAACCTAAATACATGAAATAATTTACATGCAACAGAATGAACTTTTTCACTGTCAATATATAAGTACTTAATTATATTTTAACTTGAAGACGGTTATTTTAAAATGTTTTATTCCACTTACAAAAATGTTATCTCAAGGAAATTTGAAAAATACAAACAATAAATTTCTCACAATTCTATCATTTTAGAATAAATTTTGACATTTTGTTGTGTTCTAGTCATAAATTTTCACGTTTAATTATTTACTTACAAAATATTTCTCAAAGTAAAATTGGATAAAATAATGAGAACATTTTTAAGGTTATTCATATGGCTAAATTTTTTTTATTAATGATTAGCAAGGGTTTATCTAGAGACAGACAGTTGGGGGTAAGATATCTTAAGGCTTTATTAACACTCTATAAGCTGCTGTGATACATTATACTACGTCATATTTTTTCCTTTCTGTTGTCTGTCTTTATATTTATCGTGAATTTGTTCTATTTTCTTTTTATACACAGGAGTTAAATTTAAAGTAGACAGGGTATTCTTCACTCTTCCATTTGGCTTCTTTTTAACTTAACATAGTATCACAGTACTTTTTCATATAGCTAGTTTTCATACTTATCATTTCATGGGTTGTACAATATTCTACCAAGTGGCAATATCATCATTTCCAAAACTTTTTCTACAATTGAGCATTCTTTTAGCATAAAATGCTCCCCAAAATATTTTTAATAGGAATTATATAAATCAAGCTGCTCAATAACATCAGTTTCCTCCTCTGTGTAGTTCAGACATCAAAGAAACTAAATCCTCTAGGTGGCCACAGAACTCATGCCATACTTTGTGGATGGGAAAAATCAACTATAAGCATGATGATGGGAATACTAATATGACAATATGAAAATCTCCTCTTGGGATATTCTAATACAGGAAATTCTTAATCAATCTTAACTTTAAAGAATACTTTCTTTCCGTTTCTTACAGTAAAATTCTCTCCATTATTCTTAGGCCAAAAAACCTATCTCCTTGAGTCTAAAAATAAAATGACTTGTATTTAAGAAAATAATCAGTGAGATAATGAGGAAGAGCAATTACCTTGCTCCAATGGATACAGTAATAACATTGTCCAGGTTGAGTTTGCACCACTGCTCAACATCATATGCAAAAGTTGCACTGAACATAGCTCTTCTGACCTTGTGGGATGTGCAGGCCAGGAAAATGGAAGCCAGCTGGTCTCTGAACCCAGTTTTGCCATCTTCAAACAGTTTATCTGATTCATCTACTACCAGCCATTCAACACTAAGAAATAACAAAACAACTTGTAGGTATTGAACAGGAAGATCCAAGACACTTTACTGAACTATGAGGACACATGAAGAAGTCAAACCATACCACAAAAAGGTTCAAGAAAAAGGTAAAAAGATAAACATAAATTAGTGTACCTATTCCATTAGCCCCAAAGACATGAGGTTTCATTAGCAACAACAGAGCTTCTCATAAATTTTATAAACATTACTATTGCTGAAAGACATAAAAGAAGTCTAAAGGAATTCTGTACTAACTGCTCAGCAGAATCTGTAACTTCTAAACCAGAGAGTTATTTTTCTGTGAGTTTAATGAAAACCATTATTCTCAACACCAACACTTAACTGAAAGCCGGCAGATAGCAAGCTCTAAAGGGCAGTAATATAAGCACTTGACAACAAAACATAATCGTCTAAATGAAAAACACTCATGGAAGACATTAAAATATTATCTGTACCTTGTTAAGTCTATTCCTGGAGGATCCTGCTTTAATAAATAGATTAGTCGATTTGGAGTGGTCACAAGAATATCTATAGGGAAAACAAATGGTATAAATTGCAAACACAAGATTCATCCTTCTTGAGAATTAAGCCTCCTAAATTTGTTAATAACCTGAAGTGGAGAGAGGAGGGAGTGGTTACACTCACTACACACAAACTACATAAAAGTTCTTGTCAGTAAGCTAATACACGTATTTTTCTTTTATCCATCATAGCACAAATTAGTATATCCCTATTCTATTATTATATTTGATCTGTTCAGCTTCTAAGAGGCAAGGACACTATAAATCAACAATATAATTTTCAAACTTTTTTTCTTCCAGAAAAATCCTTTTTTAAATGAAATTTTATTCATAAGCTCAAGATAAGACAGGTAAAAGCAGATTCTCTGGCTGATGTAAGGGTAGGATGTAAGCTATTCTTTTCTGCAGAGTATTTCCACAGCAGGTTAAAAATCAATAGTGTAAAGTAAAGGAGGGTTTCTCAACCTCAGCACTATTCACGTTTTTAGTCCAGACAACTCTTCGTTGTAGGAGGCTGTCTTGTACATTGTAGGATGTTTAACAGCATCCCCGCTACAGATTAGTATCACCCCTCCCCATTTTTGACAACTTAAAATGTCTCTAGATATTGCCAAATGTCCCTGGGGTGGAGGGGGGTGGGGGTGGGGGGAGGCAAAACTGCTTTTGGTTGAGAACCACTAGTATTTATTTATAATAACTACTGGGTGAGAGTGGGGCTATCTCTTTTCGCTTAAGAGTCAAATTATATGCAATGACTACACTAAGAATTCTTAGATGGCAATTAGCATATCTGTAATTTCCAAATCCCCTTCATGTTCTAACATTGCAAGCATGAATCTCTTACCAAACTTCTTAGATGATTTTGGTCCAAATTTCTTGGCTGCAACTGCTGCTTTGTGGATCATGTGTATCCTGAATCCTGTTCCCTCAGATATTTTTACTAACTCTCGGTGAATCTAAAACAGAAAATGATAAAAACATAGCTACTAAAATACTTAGATTATATAGTCTTTTACATTATTAATAAAATAAATCCTTTACAAATTCATGAATATTTGAAATTAAACCTGTAATAATCTGTAGATTGACTTGCATTTCAGCATTTTGCAACTTCAATGCCTAATAAGATTCGGTAGTTTCTTCAGGTCTAGTAAACTAGTTTTAAGAGATAAAATCCAAACTCTTACAATCTGTTACATATTGTTTTTAGAATAAAGAACTATTGTAAAACTATTTTATACTTGGCATGTATTTTATATTAAGCACATTGGGAGGGAGAGTGGAGCAAATCATTGCGTAGTTTTACTTTCTCAAAAACTGAGATGAAGTTTCATTTTTCTAGGTGAGAAAATAAATTTTAGAAAAACTATATATTACCATAGCCTTTTAACTTCAATGATCCTAAAATATTCACCAAAGAAGTATAAATGTTAAAATGTTTTAGAAAATTATAAAAGATTTGCCTATATGCAGTAATGTACATTGAAGTGTGCTCTGTATAGAATACTTGACCATGACAAAAGACACAGGCCTTACTCTTCTGAGACCTTTTTATTACCCTCAAATAAAAAGATGACTGAAACGAACACCAAACACATCCTCTTCAGGAACCACAAGTCATACCTGGCTGGCAAGTTCTCGTGTTGGTGATATAATCAGGGCTCTGAAGCCTTTATTTGTGGGTTGTTTCAAGTGTATTAAAATGGGAATGCTAAAAGCCAAAGTCTTTCCAGATCC
The DNA here is from genome assembly GCF_000151845.1 of Pteropus vampyrus. Lineage (NCBI taxonomy): Eukaryota > Metazoa > Chordata > Mammalia > Chiroptera > Pteropodidae > Pteropus > Pteropus vampyrus. The sequence continues at coordinate 1,226,156 of NW_011889139.1, read as the reverse complement.
AGTAGGAGCAGAAGCCAGAAGTTCTCGACCCTATAAACAGAGTACATTAAGTACAAGAAAAAGTACATAAATTTTTCGGAGCCTGGTCAAATAATGCTACCAGCCATAAAAATAACAAATAAAATTACATCTAACAAATCCAATCATCATGTTCCCATCACTCTTCTAATTTCTCCCATATCCGCTTTCCACCCCTGCCACCAACTCCCCAATGGAGTTTCTGAGCACTGTCACTGAAGTCCATCTGAACTGGGTAAAGAATGTGGATAAGTAAGATTTGGATAATTCACAGCCTCAATTATTTCCATTATTTCAATTTTCTTTCCCACTAAACTTCTTATCAAAGCAAAATTACAAAACCAACTTTTTGTCCTGCTCAATCTCTAGGGAAGGTTTTAGTTATTAACAGAATGGCTGAAAGTAAGAAATAAAAACTGGCAATAATCTGAGTGACAATCTATGGGAAACAATCTTCAGAAAGTCAATGTGATTTGTTAAAGCTTTAAGCTAAAGTCATGACAGAAATAATCTTAAGTGAAAATTAAAAGCAAATTTATTATGAGTTAACATCATCATTCAAATGTATTCTCATTTCAGTTTCCAAAAAAAAATGAAAAGGACTAGTATGAATGAAATGGTACTTCGTAGCCTATGGCTACCAGAACTGAAGGCCACCTTGGTTATGTGGGGGAAAAAGTCAGTTCTCATCGCTACAAAATGAAACCTCAGAAAGACTTAATTTCCAAACATCTAGGTTAACGTATACATCAATAGGTGGATATACAAATTGTAGTACAGTCTTACAACAGAATAATACTTGGTAACAAACTACTGCTATATGCAATATGGATGAATCTCAAAAATAGTAGGCAGAGTGAAAGAAACCAGGAATAAAAGAATAAATAATGAATGATTACACTCATATGACATTTTGGAAGAGGCAAATCTAACATGACAACAGAAATCAGAACAGCGGTTACCTCCGGGCAGGAATGGGGTGAGGACAGAATGGAAAGGGCACAAGAGAATTTTCTGGGGTCATAGAGATGTTATACATCTTCATTGGGAAGATGGTTACATAGGGTATATATTGTTGAAACTCACTGAACTGTGCACTGAAAATCTAAGTATTTTATTATATATAAAGTATATTTCAACAATAAAAAGCATTGAGAAAAAAAGTCAAGTTAGTACAAGAATTCTATATTTCTGAAATAGTTCCTGGGATTATAAACAAAATCATGAATAAACAAACAATATAGTCTCTAACCTCAGATTTGCACTAATTATATTGATCTTTTCCATTTACACTCTGGTAAAATGGAAAAAATAATCACTACAAATATACGATAGTGTAAAGTATAAGATTGATGCTGCAAGAAAAAGAACACTAAATATCACAGAGACTTGAATGGTAGGGGAGTGCTGGTAAAGAAAAAAGATCACATCTAGCTGTAGTGATCAACACAAGTTTTATGAAGGCACAGGCATTTGAGATGGACCTTAAAAGTAAGGGAAGGATTTCAATACGGGGAAGGCAAGGTAGAAAGGAAGATTTCAAAGACAAGAAAATGAGCAAACACAGGAAGGGCTGTTAGAGGCATTCTAGATCTTCATACTCACATGTAGCATCACTGGAATGGCTTGCATTTGGATTGGCGTAGGTACTTGGAAGCCTGCATCTAGAATATTCTGAAGTAGTTGAGAACTGATTTTATATTCCTGTTCAAGTTGCTGAAATGTAGCAATTGGGTCAGGAAGATCAGTTCCTTGGACGTGAATTTTGTGTTTATTCCGCAAGAAGTTTATCTGAAAAGTAAAATAAAATGACACCATGGATATGGTCAAATGCACTGTCAGATATTGGAAAGCAACAGTAGTTTCTAGATAAGCTTTAGTAGCCTATGGAATTTTTCTGTTAAATTCCAAGCCCCCAAAGATAGAAATATTAAGTACATTTCATGCCTTTTCATAGACAGAAGACATACATAACAATGAAACCTATCTACCCACGCTTTCCTCATATTAATGCGTTGATGCCACAAATAATGTCTTATTCATATTAATGCACTATGTCCCAGCAATAACTTATAATCTCATTTAAACTTCTAGAAGGTAGACATTGAAGCCTTCTATTTTCTTTGTATGGCACTTAGCATACAAGTGTCACTGCTTTTTGATGATTTACCCTAAACTCTACTTATTAAAACTGAGTGCCAAAAGCAGAGTCAAGTGGTGTTGATTTGGTTTGTTTTCCCATTCTCCGATCCAGAAACAGTCAAATTCTGGATTCTGGGTTACTGAAGTGAGCTGAACAATAAATTCTTTCCATCATCAACACAGCAGATGTGCAGCAGACATGACAATGGCTTATTTGTTTGTTTCCAACTCCCCCTAGTCCCAAGTTATAAACTAGGCTTAAGAATTCTAACTCTCAAATCTCTGTCAGAGGAAATCTTTCTAAACCCGTGAGTTTAACAGAGAGGAGCAAGGAGGTCAATTTTATGTTTATAAAAAGAGGATAAGAAATTTTAAAAATTTAATCCTAACCTCATTATCAATCTTGAAACTTTAACAGGTCAAGAATTACATAGTATATACTATAAGAATAATGTCTATATACATATAAATAAGCAAGAATAATTTATATATTTTCATTCAAGTCTCAAAATTTTAAACTTAAAACTAATGTAATCAATCTTTCGGCTTAACAAAACCATATTCACTTTTATCAACAAAATAACCCAAGTCATTAGACCAGAAAAGCACTTGGGGCTGACATTTTTCTAACCTTTTCTTTTCTGAGATGCTCCAACTTTCCTGAAGTTACTTTATTTTCTCTTTTAACCTTTTTATCTTCAATCTTTGCTTCCACAGATGATATCCACTGTATAGTAGAACTTTCTTCCGAATTAATTTCTAAAACATATTATAAAAAATTAAAAGATTTTAAGTGCAACATTGTTGGGTGTAGCCCACAAGCCATAGCTCCACATTAAACAAAAGAAAATGTACTAGCTGCTGCAACTAGATAAAACAGGACGTATAAAAATTGGAAAAGGAGAGGTAAGTTCTAAGTTGGTAAAATCAGCACTCTGAAGCTCATCCTTTTCCTTTTATTAGTTATTTCAGCTATGTAATATGTAGACTGTATGCTTGAAAACACGGAGAGTAACTGAAACACTACTTAAACAAAAAGAGATTTCAATGAGGCAGCTAGCTTTTCCATATCCAAACAACAACCAACTAGAAAATATGATGAAAGGTAGAACAAAGATAAATATCCCTATGGTAGGGCACAGGAAAAAAAAACAAACAAACAAACAAACCTGTGAAAAATAGCCAAAGAGTAAGATCAAATTCACAAAAGTTGAAATATAAATACCCAGTAAAGCACATGAAAAGATACTCAAGAAAAAGTAAATAAAAGTTTCATTCATTAGATTGGCAAAAAACTTAAGATCAACAGTACCGAGCATAAACATGATGTGGGAAGTCATTTTGCAGTATCTATTCAAAGAAAGAAGTGTGCACACCTTTCACCCAGTGACTTCACTTTTGGAATGCTAATTACAGAACTAGCCCTATACAAAAGTATATATGTACAACAATCTTTATCGTAGTGATATTTGTTATGGCAAATACCTGGAAGCAACCTGAATGCCATCAACTGACAAATGACTGTATATTGTCTGATTTGTAACCATAAGCTTGTATTACTTTTGTAACTGAAAAAAATTAATGAGAAAAAAAAAATTACACACTAACCTGAAGTCATCATCTTCCTTCTTTTCTTGTTCTGCTCTCTCTTCTTTTCAGTTAAGCTCTCTTCTTTCTTCTCTACATCTTGAATCTCCTGATGAGTTTTTGATCCTCCACACTCACCTGGGACAGACTTCTTGTTTCCAAAAAAGTCTAGTCCCTGCGGCACCTCTGAAGAATCAAAGTCATATTTCCTTTTTCCTACCTAAAACCCAAAAAATTTGAAATGAAATCTATGGACTGACTGGCATGGCTTTCACCCAAGCAGCACTGGCATAAGAACGTGCGTCCAATGTCTCCCCATCATTTTTACCCTTTCACCAGATATTTGTTGTGCTGACAAGTGTTTGGGCAAATGGAATCCAAGACAGTATCTTTTCGGACTTTATAACAGTAATAATGATAAACACCTAACACGTATATGCTTATCAGCCTAACATTTATATGCTGTCAGGCAGATTTCTAAACAGGTTTACATATATTATTTCATTCTTTAACAACCCTATGAGGTAAATAGCAATATTACAAACGAGACAATCGAGGCATTAGGTTAATTAACTTGATCAAGGTCTGAAAACTGTTAACTGGCAGATCTAGGATCTGAATCCAAATAATCTGGCTCCAGATTTCAAACTCTTAACTACATTATACCGCTAATGAAACACCCGTATCGCGCGCGCGCGCATACTCATACATACATACATACATACATACATACATACATACACACACACACACACACACACACCCCTAGTCACAGTGTCAAGGTTTTCTACAGTTGGGTCCAAGCTAACTTCTCCCGATTATCACTCACTACTTCCCTATGTAAGATCCCACCGCACAATTTCTAAATTGTTCCTCACTGTTACTTAACATGCCGTAGGGTTGCGGGAATCAAAAGAACCATGCCCACTAAAGTTATATGCCAAGCCAAACCTGGGAACCTGGGTAACAACCGTTAAAGAATCTGTTCTATCCATGTCAAGTTGTTTCAGCTTCCGAAATTCCTTTCCACCAGTTTCAGAGAAAAAGGTGCTTTTGAAAGGATTACAATTATCCTTTGAATAAACTACGAGGCGCAGGGGAACGTCTCTCTGCCAGACCCAACTTAGTTTACAAAAGCATGGGGAAAGCATTAATGCAGAAGACCGGGTAGGTCTGAGAGTAACCTGAACGCCAAAGGAGGGAAAATGCCCCCAGAGCCTGGCCACGGTGTCGGTGTCTCCAAGCGTTGGGTACCCCAGCAGTGAGTTCGTTCTCTGGCTCCTGCTCCTTCTCAGTAATTCCGGACTCTGTCCTTCTACGCACAGTACCTGGAATCGGGCTGCGTCCGCGGAGAAGCGTCTCAGGTCGAATTTGGCTCCCGCGCCCAGCCGGCAAAAGAGATCGTGCGCATCCATCTTTACCCAGAAAGCTCCGCGGTCCCAAAGCGCCTGCGCGGAGGACTTCTCCCAGAAGGTCTCGGGCTAGGCGGTGGGCGGAAGTGGCTCTAGGGGACGGAGCTTGGCGGTTGTGTGATGCTCGTCCGTTTTATTGTCCTGTTGTTATATATGTTACTATGTGTTATATTGTCCGTCATTATTTATTTGTCCTTCCAAAAAATGTTTATCAAGATTGTCTTATGCCTGCCGCTGTTCTAGACTTTTAGGGAAACTTAACTTTTTAATGGGAACAGAAGATTTTGTTAACAAAACAAGATAATTTATGAAAGTGAAAAGTGCTGTGAAACAAAGCAGTGTAATTGGTAGAGAAAGGGGGAGCTGCTTTTAGATAGATTATTCAGGTTCATTTTGATGACGTGATATTTGAGCCTTTCCCAGATAGAATAACATTCCAGATAGAAGAAACACATGTCTCACGAAGGGAAAAGTTTTAGAACATTGAGGAAATAGCCATGGTGACTGGAGCCAAGTTGCAGTGAGAAAGTGTAGTACAGAGAAGGTTGGAGGAACAAATAGAAACTAGATCTCATAGAGTCTTATAACAAGGTCATAGTAAGGAATTTGGACTTTTAATCTAGACATGCTGGGAAGTTTTCAAATATTTACTGAGAGCCACTCTAAAACTGCAAGAGATTTAGCTTATCACATTTTATATTTGTAAAATGAAGATCATGATACCTACCTGTTTCAGGATTGTTCTGAGGATTAAGCTAGGCTCATAGGCATTGGTGTGTAATGGAAAGAGCATGGGTTTTGAGTGTCAGAAAGACTTACATGTAAATCCAGTTGTATCATTTAATAATTTAGTAATCTTGGTATTTCACTGGTCTGTGCCTCAGTTTCCTCACTGGTAAAATAAGAATTATAGGATTATAATATCTACCTTTAAGGCTAGGAGTAATATTGTTCCCCACACAGAACTCAAAATGGTTGAAATGGGTCAGGGTTCTATCGATTTAATCCTAATATATGTAGGTTATAGTTACTGTATAAAGCATTTGAAACAAAATCTCAAGCATAGTAGGTGCTTAATAAGTATTAGTTCTTTTCCATTTTTCAGTCCATTCTCCTAGAACAGTAAGTAGTTCTTGACCCTAACCACACATTAGAATCCCCTGAGGAACTTAAAAAACAAAAGAAAACTGGATGTCATCCTCAGAAATTTTGACTTAATTGTTCTAGAGTACTTTCCTGGCCTGTAATTTTTGAAAGCTTCTCAAGTGATTCTAATTGCAGTCAGGATTGAGAGTCACTGTTAGAATTACCTTTCTAAGGTCCAAAGAGGACCATGTTGCTTCTCTGCTTAAAAACCTTTCATGATTCCGCATTGTCTACTGAATGTAGTCCAAGCTACTGGAACTTGTGTGCCAAGCCCTGAGCAGTGATTCTCAACATCTCAAGAAGTATGACACACTCTCATAAATACCTTCAGCTTGGGTTCAACTCCCTCCACCCCTTTTACTTACCAGTTATGTGATCTTAGGTAAGTTGCTTGTCTTCTCTAAGCTTTAATTTTATCATCTTATTTCAGCGTTGCTGCTTCTAACTATGAACCTTTGTACATATTTGTCTTCCTTCTTGAAATGTCCTCTCTCATTTTCCTTCCTGGCAAAATCCTTACGGTCTTCAGAACACAGTTTATATATCCTCTCCTCTGTGAAGCTTACCCACAATGTCCCCTTCCTGACATAGTCCATTTTCTTTCTCTGATTTCTCACGCCACTTTGTAAATACCTCCATTTTAGCCCCTTTCTTATTGCATTGTAATTATTTTTCCACATCTATTCTACACCAGATTTTGAGCTTTTCGAGGGCTGGGCCTGTATCCCATTTATCTTCATATTATATTTGCCCAGCATGGAGGCTGTTTCATAGTAAGAGGTCAATAAATCTTATTGAATTAATGAAGTGAAATAAAACAGACAAATCTTTGAAACTACCAATCTTGTCGATTTAGGAAAAGACCTGTGTCTTTTGCTTGGTATTTCGTAATAAACTTTAGCTGAATGAATGAATAAAGTCAAATAGAAACTGTTGTACTTATATCATTTTTTACCTTGACAATGTCCAGCTGAGCTGACTCATTAAGGGACCATTTCCTCTTTGGAACAAAACAAAACAAAACAATTTAAAAACTCGTCAATAAAAGTGGCAAGGAATTGAATCATGGGTTTGTATAACTGGAATGTCTCCAAAATCCAGTATTGTCTGACTGGTAGACACACATGATTTCTCAACTGTAGCAAGTGAGAACACAAAGTCTGTCTAACACTACAGTGGGATCTAGTTGGGATATCTTGTTGTTATGAACAGAGTAATCACTCCATACCCTAAAAGTATGGTTTTGAGACTCTTTTTCTCCCACTCCTTATCATTCAACAAATTTTGTTATTGTTTATACAGTGTGCTTGGCTAGGGCTTAAGGATGCAGAGAAAGATTAAGCACAGTCCTTTCTCTCAAGCAGCTTAAAGTCTAATAAGGGCAGAGAGCTCTTTTAAAACAGCAAGAAAAGTCTATAGACACTGTGGTACGAGTTATAGGAGGTAAGGGAGTGGTTGCTCTATGGTGGGCTGGGTTTTGTGGCAAGTTTGGAAAAGTTTGTAGTTTGTAGTTTATCAAGCTTACATACCATTAAAAATAAGATATTGAAAAATAAAGCAAGACAGGTAAAACTATTTTAAGTAAAGGGAACAGTATCAACAAATGTAAGGAGGCATGAAAAAAGCCTGTTGTGTTTGGGGATTTATTCGTGGTTCAACAAAGTTGAAAGCAAATAATGCAGCAAGAGATGGAGCTGGACATGGAGCTCCCATACACTTTATGGATATACCAATGGGTTTGGACTTGATCTTGTAGGCACTAAGAACCATTAAAGGATGTTAAGCAAGTGATAGAAACTGTTTTTAATTTTAAAAGATCACTCTAACAGGAAAGTGGAAGGGAGGCAAGTCTCGAGTTAGGGAAACTGGAAGAATATTGCAGAAGTAGTCTAGTGAGGAAAGAAGGCAGTAGCAAAAAGGAAAGGGAGAAGGGAACAGATCTAAAGGACATGGAGGTAAAGTTGATAAGACTCCCTTAGTGATTGAATGCAGAAAGACCGGGAAATGGAGGAACCTAAAACAACCCCCAGGTCTCAAATTTAGGTGACTAAGTGAGGATAGTTCTATTCAGGGGGATGGGAAATGTTGGAGGGCTGGATTTGTATAAGGACAACATAATAAATTTAATTTTGAGTAGGTTGAGTTTGAGATTTCTGTGGGACACCTGAGTGGAATTTCTAATGATCATTTGGAAATAGGAATTACTTTTTCCTTGTAAAGAGAGCTAGAAACTTCTAGATCACAGCTTCAGGGTCTTAATTAAAATATAAGTTGAAGAGAGGGTGATTGGCTATAAATGTTTTAAAAACCTAGCAGTCATTTACTCTTAGACAAAAATCTCACTTTCCCTGGGGCTAAGTTTTCAATTTCAAATTCTCAAGATTCACCAATACTCTAGTAATTTAGAAATCCAAATCAAGTACTTAAGAAATCCAAATTCTTATATTTTTTGTACTTTAAAAAAATTTCTTTTTGCCTTGAAGAGTCAACAGAGTACACTTTTCAGGCTTTAATGTAAATAGTAGTGTAACTACTCAAATATTCTTGTAATCAGGACAGAACACAAGGAAATATCTCCAGGACCAAAACTGACCTCATGGTGGCACTCCAGCCTTGTTAGAATAAAGAGCTCTAGAATCACCTTACTAACCTCTAAGTGGACAGTCCACTTTGAAGTAGAGTTGGCATGAACTCTAGGTCCATAGATTCCACAATTAAAGTTCCTGGGGAGAATTTATGGGGAGATACACTTAAATGTTTTTAAACAGACCTAAGGCTGGGTCAACAATATAGGTATATAAAATGGCAGAACATCTTCATCCAAAAAAGATATTTCATCAGGGTTCAAAACTAACCAAAATAATACCTTCATTATTTATTACTAGCTACCATTTATTGTCATATACTATATGTCAAATACAGTTCCGGGTACTTTTTATATTACATGAGCTCATTGAACCCTCACAACAACCCGATGAGATTGATAATTATTTTCATTTTTCTGAGGAAGAAATTGAGGCTCAAAGACACTAAGTAGCTTGTTTTTCAAATCATATAGGTAGTAAGTAGATTGCATTTTTAACCCAATCTGTATGATTCCAAACCTTGAGCTATTTAAACAAGGCTGCCTTGCCTCATATAATTGATACCAAGATTAAAGCAGTAACAAATAAAATGTGGTTTTCTTTGGGTATAGACTATTTGGCATGACATGGTTTAAATAATACCTTATTTAAGGAGATCTAGTGAGGATCCCAATTGTGAATTTGAGGCCTTCTCTTGAACCAGTGTATGTACACAGTCACAAAGTATATCTCATAAGATATTTATTAATTACAAAGAAAAAAATAGAAAATCTACAGTGGAGAAATAGCAGACACAATGTTAACAAAATAAAATATAAATGATAAAGCAAATGTAGTAAAATATCAATATTTGTGCCATAGAGAGATTTTTTTCCTTTTATAGTAAAAAAACAAAAAACAAAAAACAAAACCAAAGGGCCAGGGAGGATTTGTTGACATTATTGGTCAGCATGGAGCTTATCTTTGATCTCCATCTGTGAAAGCCCAAATCCCACAAAGGTTTCCAAATAAAACATTTACCTTTCTAAGGCGTAGAGAATTATTGGTGAAACCTAGACTCTATATAAAGGAAGACTCCCAAAAGAAAGACACAAATAATAAAACTCCAGAATAATGTTATTATACTGAGCATAGACTGTAGAGGTGGGAGTTAGTTGTCCTTACTCCTACAATGTTTAATTAAGAGTGTCAAATCATATTTAGAAAGCATTTTTTAAATGCCTTACAGACTTCAAAGCCATAAAGCTTCTCTGCATCTCCGAGAGTTAATGTCAGCATTTTGTTACTCTCAGCCCAAGATAATTACTAATCTATTTTTTAAAGAATTGTTCTTTTAGTGAGAAGGAGAAGATGTCTAGAGAAGCTTTTTGTATAACGTGTCGGTGTTTGCATGATCTACAGTATAACCCTGTAGCACCAGCAGACCAACTGCCTTCACTATTCATCATGTTTTCAGTGACTTCAGATCATCAGCTCTGCTGGGATATAATATTTTTACATCTCCGCCTTAGAGATGTAAAAATATTATATCCCTGATCATTCCCACAGGCAGAATGTGATCCATTCTTATATACCAATTGTTTTTCAGATCTAAGAGATTTTCCCCCCTTATTTTTGTACATCATTACTCTCAGAGCTAAAATCTAATTAAATAAATACATGCAACATCTAATACTGCATAGGAAGAATTTTGCTATTCAATTGCTTATAATCACCAGAACACATTTGTTAAGGTGTAATTGTGCTGCTTAAAAGACATTCAAGGTCTGGTAACTCCGCATCTAAAACAAAAACATCTATATAAACAAATAAGTAATGAACGTTATCACAAAAAATACTTTAAATTTCTATATTAAAACCTTATTAAGTATCTAAAAAAAACTTCAAATGTCTACTTTTGGCCCAGTAATCCTGATTCTAAGAATTTGCCCTAAAAGAACACCTCCAATAATATGAAAATACGTATGCACTATATTAATTATTGTAGCACTGTTTTTATTTGCAAAATATTAGAGACAACCTAAATGCTCATGTAAGGAGAGTGGCTGAATAAACTATGGTACAAGCACATAATAGAGCACTATACATCTGCAGAAAAAGAAAGAGAAAGATGTCTACAAATTGATATAAACTATTTCTAGCAAAGTACAAGAGAGTATCTAAGTATGCTTTCTTTTATGTAAGACAAAAAGGGAAGTGAGAAAAATACATGTGCCGGTTTTTTTTTTGTTTGTTTTGTTTTGTTTTGTCCACAAAGGAAACAGGAAGGATAAACAAGAAACTGATGAGATTAGTTACTTATAGGAGGTGGGAGGAAAAGAAGTTGGAAGGCCGAGGAGGTGGGCACCGAGTATAGGATAGAGGGTGACATTTCCCTTAAATATTTCTTTGTGTGTGGTTCTATCTTTTGGAGCCATGTTAAGGATTCATATACTACAAAACAAAATAAAACAAAACACACAAATAAGGGAAAATCCTAAAATTAGAATACAAACAAATCGACAACATTTTCAAATGAATGATATAATCACTGAAAAACAGATGTGTATGTGTGTGGGAGGGGGAACTAACTCAACCCAAGTAACTTTAGAATACCTTTTTTTTTTTTTTTTTTACTATATACTCTCAGACGAAAGAAAAATGAACTGCAAATGAATATTAAACTCAGTTTGTTTGGAGTTTTTACAATGGTTGGCATTTGGTAGCAATTCTGAAACTAGTTTCTATGTATTCTAGTATAGGGTAAATAAGTGAATATATTATAGACAATGGGATTCAGTTTTCTCACTGGGAGAAGGAAACAAATATGGAAAGAGAAAAGTAGAATGAATCCTATAGTATTAGATTAGAATAATACATGATGATATGAACTCATGATTTTTAATATAGACAGATATGGGTCCACTGAGAAAGCCCAGAAACAATGACACCTCAAGAGCAATGAGTATACCTATCACCCAGTATTGGTTTCTAAATTCTGCTTGCTACTAAAAGGAATGATGGCTCCTTAGAGAACTGGCTGATTCCAGAGCTATAGCTTGAAAAGAACAAGATGAACTTTGAACATCGTGTTAAGCTAGTAAGTTAGAAAGCATTCAAAGAATGGTGGGACATGTCAGAATGGGAGAGTCAACCATTAACAAAACAAAAAGGCAACCTACTGAATGGGAGACGATATTTGCAAATGATATACCCATAAGAGGTTAATATCCAAAAATATATGAATAACTCATACAGCTCAACATAAAAAAAAAACCCCACAAACAATCCAATTTAAAAATGGGCAGAGGACATGAACAGCTATTTCTCCAAAGAAGGCATACACATGGGCAATAGACCCATGAAAAGATGCTCAACAACACCAATCATAAGGGAAATGCAAATCAAAAACTACAGTGAGATATCACCTCACACCTGTCAGAATGGCTATTATCAATATATCAACAAATAACAAGTTGGTGAGGATGTGAAAATAAAGAATTCTTGTGCACTTTTGGTGGGATTGTAAATTGGTGTAACCACTATAGAAAATGTATGGAGGTTCCTCCAGAAATTCTACTAAGAAATTCTACTTTCGGTTATTTATCTGAAGAAATTGAAAACATAATTTTTAAAAGATATATGCACCTCTATGTTCATTGCAGTATTATTTATAATAGCCAAGATATAGAAGCAACCTATGGATAGACAAATGGATAGAGAAGGTGTGGTACACTTACACAATGGAATATTAGTTGGCCATAAAAAAGAACAAAATATTACTTGCCATTTGTGACGACATGGCTGGAACTAGAGGGTATTATGCTAAGTGAAATAAGTCAGACAAAGAAAAACAAATACCGTATGATTTCACTTATATTTGGAATCGAAAAAACAAAATAAACAAAACAGAAACAAACTCATAGATACAGAAAATAAACTGATGGTTGCCAGATGGGAGGAGGTTTGGGGGCCATGAGTAAAAAAGGTGAAAGGGATTAAGAAGCACAAATTGCCAGTTATTAAAAGTTATAGGGATATAAAATACAGCATAGGAAATATAGTCAATAATATTGTAATAACTGTGTTTGGCAGATAGGTACTAGACTTATCATAGTGATCGCTTCGTAAGGTACATAAGTGTATAATCACTATGTTGTACACCTGAAACTAATATAATATTGTATGTCGACTATAATTGAAAAATAAAAAGAGAATGCATGAATAAAGACAAAATAAACAAAAAAAGTGACAAAGAGCCATACATACTGAAAGCACTCCTACTGGCCAAATCTGGAATAATTATGCATAAAAATAAATAATGATAGTAAAATATAAATAATAATAGGAATATATATCTAACCCAGTGTATAAAATGAGAATATATAGGCATATAAATAAATAAAAAGGTAAATGAATAAATATGGGAGAAGGAAAAGTGAGTTCTTACAGTAGAATGTCAACTAATAAATGTAGAAGGAATGATGGAATTAGAAAATTTGGCAATCATCAGAGTAATCATTGAATCATCAATGGATGATTAAACATGAAATTTGGATGAGATACAGGATCATTGCATTATAACAAAGTATGGGCTCACAAGATATTTATTAATTACAGAGAAAAAATAGTAAATTTATAGTGGAGAAACCTAGCAGACACCATGTTAACAAAGTGATCAAAGTAAATGATAAAACAAATGTGATAAAGTAACAATATTTGGGAAATTTTGGTGAGAGGTATACAGGATTTTTTATCCTATTTTTACTACTTTTTTATGTCTGAAATTACATCAAAATAAAAAGTTAAAAAGAAAGATAATGAAAGTGCTCCATAAGAGTTTGCTAAATTACAGCCAGCCAGGCAAAGGCTATAATCAACATATAGCAAGTTAATTCTGCCTGCCTCCTCAGCAGATCAGCTACAGAATAGTAACTACTTTGATTACTTAATAGTTACTATTCTAAATTTTGTTGCTTAACTTTTTTGTACACATTATTTTATAAAATATCTGTCATTTATGTCACATTTGAGTTTTCTGTCTTTTAAAAGGATAGGAAGCAAAAAATTCATCTCCTAATTGTATACAAAGAGAAAATGAGACAGAAACAGTGAGTTTATCTAGCACTACACAGTAAGAAATTAGAAGGCATTACTGACTCATTTGGGTTATAAAAAATTCATGTAAAAAATCATGAATGGCATGTTAATACCTAACAGCCATAGTTCTTTTCACAGTAGGGGGATGATATCTAACAATCATTAAATAAAATCAAAAGTGCTCATTTCTTCATGATCTTGTATTAGAGTTAATGTATGTGATTTTTGCCCAAGAATTAAAGTCTCAGTTCTATTGACTTTACTGACATAGTCAAGATAATGCCAGCATATAGTACTCCATGAGTCAAGTGATCGAAATAGGTTTAATGACAGTTGGGAGGAAATGCTCACTGCCGTTTGACTCCTAAAACCGTGATAAAGGGTTTACTTTGATTAGTGCAACTTCAGCTTTTATTAATATCATGAAGAATCAAGAAAGTTTCATTTCACTTTGCTGTCATCATTTTGATGGCAATTGACCCTACAAAGCTGCGGGTCTCAGTGCATTGAGTAAAACACCTCTGAGGCGTCTTTGCAAAGTTATTCTGCAGCCCAGACTGAAATACTGTGATCATATCTTCCTTGAGGCATCTGTTACTTTAATTATGGAGAAGTTACAGAGCATCACCTTCAATAGCCAGTTAGCACCCTTTCTTTTCACTCTTCAGCTCTGAGTACCTGGGATTCTTTAAAGTAGAAATAAAGGCATTTCTTTTTCTAGGTCCTTGGGAAAAGCAGGGAAATCTAAGATAATCCCGATGGAGAAGCGATCTTTCTATACATCTGAATACTAGCTCTATTGTTTTCAGGTGTCCCGAACAATTGTCTTCAAGACTGTGAGCCATAGTTCACTATCTAAAGTTTCTTTTTTAAGTATCATGATGAATTGGAGAAAAGAGGATGGGAAGGAATGTGAAAGGGTTTGTATAACAAAGAACCATAAATCATCTCTGGTACAGTGGGCCCCCCATCAGCCTGTGGGCTTGTCAGAGGAGCTGCAGGGAAAGAGATGAGAGAGAATAGGGTCCTCCAGCTTCAGGGCCACAGTAACCCCCAGACCAGGAAAGCCATTTACCCTCAACCAAATCCTTCCTGAGATATGGCTCACTTATTCATTTAGGAAAAGCCTATTATATGCAAGTCATCTATTCTAGATGCTCTTGGGGAGGAAAGGGCAAGGGAGTAGGGAAATAATATCAAGATGAGTAAGATACAGTACCTGTCTTATTATTGATTAGACACGTTTATGACAAGGACTTTGCCAGTTCTTCAGCATAAACACTGGTACGTAATTAGAATGTTCCTCGCTTTACGAAACAGATGTATTTCTGAGCCTTACTGACATCGAAGTAAATTTCCACCAAGATAATCTCCTCTACGTTCTCTGGAAAGCTGTCCCTTTTACTCTAAATTGGAATTAGTTTCCTCCTTCTTTACATTCCTGTAGCCCTCTCTTCATGTATATACCATATACGTGTGTGTGTGTGTGTGTGTGTGTGTGTGTGTGTGTGTGTGTGTGTGTACAATAACTTCTTCAGTAGGCCTTTTTGAAGCAACTCTCATAGAATGGAACATGAAAGAGCATGGACTCTGGAGCCAAAGAGGCTCAAATTAGGATCTCAGCTCCACTACTTATCAGCGCGTGTGATCTGGGTTAGTTTCTTAACCTCTCTAAGCCTCAGATTCCTCCTCTGTAACACGGGAATAAAAAGAGTTCCAATTTATTAGAACTTTGTGAGGCTTAAATGAGATAAGGTAAGTCAGCATTTAGGAAAATGCCTGGAATATAGTAAGCATGAAGGACTGGTTAGTCATTCTTGTTAGGTACTTTACAGATGAGTATTTTATAGGTGAGGAAACTGAAGCTCATAAAGATTAACTTTTATGCATTATAACTTGAAGAAAGTATGGCACTGCATGTAAGAACTTCAGAGTCACACATACCTCATTCACATTCCTGTTCTGCCATTTTTATGCCGTTTATTATTTATACACCCCTGAACGAATGATTTAATTTCTTAGACTTCATTTCTTTGATTAGATTTCATTTCTTTATTTGTAAAATGGAGTTGATAATTGCTAATAACATCTACCTCACTGCTAATTATGAGGATTAAATGAGATGATGTTGTAAAGCGCGTGGCACATGGAATGCACTCAGAACATCGGAAGGCACTATTATTACCAGAAGCCACCCAGTTGACAAGTTGCAGGACCTGTATTTAAATGCTGTGGGTCTGACTTTGAAGCTCCTGCCCTTTTCTAATAAATTCACCACCATCTCCCTTGCACTGTGAGCTAGAATTCTAAAAAATTAGAGGATACAATCAACAATGGGAAGGCTTCTTTCAAGTCCAATAACATTAGCTTATATTAGTCTTTTGATGATTGCTTTACAGATTTTCACAAACATGTACTCACATACCTACAGTCTTGAACTAGCCTTTCCCTTCTCAATCAACAGAATATGTATATATTTTCCAACCACATAGAGAAATAGCCAACATCTCAAAGGAACATACTACTGCCTTTGCCCACATGGACTTTTCAAAACATAAGATTTTGAAAGAAATCATCATCCCAGAGAAAATGTTACAGAGACTTTCTTGCAGTGAAGAATAGGATTAAAACTCAAGTTTGTGGAGTGAAACCCAAGTAAAAAGGAAAAGCGAGAGGTTGCCTTCGTCTTCCCAGCAAGCCCTGCTCCTCCCCATCCCCAGGAGGGGAGAGAGACCTGTGGTAGGGTCAAGGAGTGGTGACCAGGTTAGCAACAAGGGCAATGGAGGAAAGAGACAAAAGAACAGAAAGTGGAAGCGGCTGGCTGAATGTTTGAGCATGTTTCTTTGCTGAAAGAGAATGGCAGGGACGACAACTCAAACTGAGAGAGAGGATGGTGGAGGGGGACGAGGACAGCTAATGGATGGGGTGGCCCAGCAGGGGTCAGAGGTCATGAGGGTGTTCAGTGAACTAATTGGCCACTTTGTGCATATTCACTTTCTGCTGCTAGCCTACAGCTGGGCCTGGAGAAAAAGTCTTGGGATTGAAGCTGGCTTTATTTATTTATACTCTGAAATTTGAGGTTAACTGGTGAAAGGCAACTGAAACTGAAAAGTGAAACAAGAACTTTCTTTTCTTCTCTTGGAACAACTGACCAGGGACAGCCTTCTGCAAAGAAAATGCTAAAGATTCTACTTTATTCATTCATTTATTCATTCATGCATTTCATCATCATCATCATCATCATCATCATCATCATCTTCATCATCTCTCTGTGTTAATTGGATACCTTAGGAAATGTTATACCCTGGGCACATTCCAGATGGGAAAGGATTATAGACACCTTTAGCTTGGAACATAGAGATTATCAGAGTCAGGCCTGGGACTTTGGGATCATCTAGTCCATTTGTATTGTTTCATACTACAGAGAATGAAGAAAACGATTTGCTCAAACTCACGGAGAATAGCAGGAGAGGGAGCAGAACTCATGTCTTCTCACTCCCAGTTCAGAGATTTTTTCCATTACACTCTTCTCAGAAACATATTAACTTTGAAAACTTGTGCAGACTGGTGTGGTTAACAGCACAGCCTCTGGTTCAGACAGCCTGTGCTAGAATGAGGGCTGCCAGCTCTGGGGCCTTAAGATAGTTACTTAATCTTTCAAAGCAACAATTTGCTTATCTGTAGAAACACAGGATTGTTATGCAGATCAAATGAGATAAATGCATGTAAAGTGAGCATATGCTTCAATAAATTTTAACTGTAGTTGTTACTGCTGCTATTACTTCAGAGTCCAATATAGACTGTGCTTATGGTGATAAACATGTAACACAATGAATACCAGCTCTGTCCTTCCCTATAATCTTCATGGGCAGCCCATTCCAAGAAGAAAAAACTCACTTCCTCCTCGGTTAAGAGACCTGTGAGGACAGAGGGGGAAATGTTGAAGTCCTGTCTGGACTTTCTAGAGACAGAGCTGTCCATGTTTGGAATGAGCAAAGGGCTTAGAACACTGCCAGGCACATCATTAGCACTCAGGAAAGGTTAGTTGTTGTTGTTTGTTATTGTTACCGGGAAAAAGGGAGCGGTTTGCCATTGCAGAGGTTCAAGCATAAGACTGGCTTACCCTTTTTTCAGGAGTAAGGAAGATTCATGGATTGAATGGAGGTGGACCAAGATGAGGTCTAAGTTCTGAGAATTTTCATTTTAACTTTTGTGTAGATGAATAGAACCAATTTGCCTTGTTCTCCCCAGCGTTCTTTGTGCATTTTTCTCTTAGATTTTGGGTCTTTTTCTTATTGATTTGTTAGAATTCCTTGTATCATCTGGAATATACTCTTTGTTAGTAATATTCAATGTAAAGTTTGTCTTTCACTCTGTAGCTTGACTTTTAGCTTTGCAGTGTTTTGTTCCATCTCAATATAATTAATATATTAAGTATATTAAATGTCTATGTTAAAATAGTCAAATTTATCCTTTACAGTATTGCACTTTGGGGTCTTACCTATGAAATCCTGCCTTATTCTAATGACACAAAACTACTCTCCAATACTTTCTTCTACGAGCTTTAAAAATTAAAAACAAATTTATTCCAGAAATTTAAGCTGCTCTTTATATATAGTGTGACATAAGAAGCTAATTTTAGTGTCCAATATTGATAATCAGTTCTTCTAGCACCATTTATTGAATTATCCATCCTATCACAGTGATCTGTGATGTCATTGCTATAACATACCAAGTTATTATATGCATAGGTCTATTTCTGAGCTCTCCATTCCATTAGAGCTATTTTTCTCTCTGTGTGTCAAAATTACACCATTTGAATTACTATAGCCTTATTAAAAATTTTCACATGTAGTAAAGCAAATGCCTCCTCCTTCTTCAAAATTGTCTTAATTATTCTTGGCTCTTTTCTATAGTATTTTAAGGTTATCTTGTAAGTGTCCTGTACACAGCTACAGCCAAATTGGGGTTTTTATTTTAATTGTATTGAATTTATAGAGTAATTTGGGATTTAAAAATAATATGGGGGTATCTCCATCTATGAACATGGTATATTGCTTCATTTATTTAGGCCTTTTGTCTGTCAATAAAGTTTTAGAATTTTCTAAGTTTGCATCATGCTCCTCTTATTAGATCCATTGCTAATACTTTTTAATTTTTGTGGATATGGTTATGGGAACTCCTAAAAATTATATTTCCTGATTAATTAGCTTTTGCAGATGTATAGAAATGCATTTGATTTTTTTTGTATGCTGATCTGAATTTGGCAAACTTGTGCAATTCTTTTAATAGTTCTGATAATTTGTCTATAAATTCTCTTGGATTCTCTATCAAGACAATAATATTGTCAACAAATAGCAGTGATTTTATTTTTTCCCTTTCCAATCCTTTCACTTTTTATTTCCTTTGTTGCTATACTGCATTGGCTGGGATAGCCAGTAAAATGTTGAATGAAAGTGGTGAGCTGATAGCTGTTATTTAAAGGAACATGCCACCTTAGCATGGTATGTCACCAGAATGATTATCTAGAGCTATGCCGTGCCTGCTAGATTGGTATCAGCAATGTGAACATGCCTTTGGTGTTTGAGAATAGGTATTTTTATTCTCATTTAATTGCTGAAGAAACAGAAACTCAAAGAGTTAAGTAACTTGCTTAAGGCCACACAGTTATTAAGTAGGAGATTCAAACCAAAACTTCTAATTTCCAGTTGAATGCTATTTTCATGATTACAAACTTCCTTCTAGATATCTATCTGTGCTAATGTGTTACCTTTCTCATGTAACATATTGTATCTTTAAAGAGATATTCCAGAACAACAACAAAAAAATGCCTTTGCCCAATTAAATGACTCTAATCATGAGAGTTTTAGGCAAATATACTGTTTGGCCAGAATAGAAGAAAACCTGTTTATAATTTTTTTTTTAAAACAGATTCATAGACACTTAGGCAACTCGTATCCAACCCCTTATTTAATGTAGATACCCCTATACTATATCACTGAGAGATTATCCTCCAGCCTTTACCAACTGCCAGGGTAGGTTCACTTCATTGACAAAATGCTCAATAATTCTCACATGAATCCACAATCTGCCCACTGCTCCAGAGAGTAGTGTGTTTTCTCCTCTACATAACACTTCTCATGTATTTGTTCTCCTCAGATCTTCACTTTCAGACGATTCATCTCTAGGATATTTGTTACTGTCTAAATGAGATAGCTTCCAGACTTTTCACTATCCTGATTATTCTCCTCTCTAGGCTTTCTACTTGTTCAATATCCCCCTTGAAAAAGGATGCCCAGACTTTAAAGTGGGGCCTGATTGCAAATAAGATAGATCTCTTAGGTCACACAATCTAGGCACAATTAGTTCCATTGATGCAGTCTAGATTTTTGTCTTTTTAGCAACTATGACACATTGCTGACTTATGCTAAATTTAGGGTTAACTAAACCCAAATATTTTTCATTTGAACTACATTACTGAGAATGTGTTATTTGTATGTTAAAAAAGAGGGAGAAAAGCCCCGAAGGCATACATATATATATATTTCTATAATATACAAATAATATAGAAATATATACATAAATATGTATGTCTTCACTAAATTTAACCATATGTGTTCCTACTTTGTAATCAGTCATCCATAAATGTGATAAAGCATGCCTTTTGTGTAGAGTGAGGTCTGGAATGTGAGGAAAAATTGTCCTGCATTGCTTAATCATTCAGACTAGAAGCCTTGGTGGCTTTTTTGGCTTTTTCTCTCCCTTCCATTCCCTGTGCCCTTTTTTGCTGCAATTGGGAGCTCTCTAGGTCAGGGTGAGGTCTGTAAAGAGGCAACCAGGACAGACATCTACTCTATGATGGAGACAAAAGGAGCAGCATCTGCAGCTTGGAGGCTGCCAACAGGTCACCAGGAAACACCTGGGTGGTCAGGGTAGGGGAAGTCGTTTGAGGCTGCTGACTCAGGATAAGATAAAATTCAAATTTCATAACATTGATACTATGAGATTTTTTAATTAAAATTATTGGGGTGATATTGGTTAATAAAATCACATTTTTTACTGTAGAGTTAAAATTCAGTTTTGTACAGGAAACTAAAAATCTCATGATTTTTTAAAACTTCTTAAGAGATGATGGAAGAACCACCGGATGGAAAGGGACAGCAGGAGTCAAGAGTGCTTTGCTCAGCTTTATACTACCTGGTTTAGTGGGGTTACTTACCGTTCACTCCCTATCTTACTAGAACAAATGAGTTTCAGGGTATATCTTTGAGACTGAAATCCCAGCTATCCAAATCTCCCTTGCCTCTCTCCTGCTCACAAATTCATACATGTAAATCAAGAAACCCCCGCCCCGCCCCCCCCCACACACATGTTCCTCATCTTCACCAAATACTTGTAATTTTGCTTGGACAATATTTACAAAGACAGTGTTCTGTGACTCTAGTATTGACAATACAATAGTAAAAACTGCAAATATCAAATGGCACTATGTGTCCCCAATTTTCTAAGCACTTTATATATGTAAACTAATTTTGTCTTAACAACAGTCCTTTGTGGTAGAGACAATTTTTATCCTTGTTTTACAGATGAGAAGACTGAGGCACGGATATGAAGTGTTTGCCCAAGGTCCCACAGCTGAAAGTGGCAGGGTGGGATTGGTCTCCAGGCAGGCCAGCTCTAGCATCTGGGCTCTAAACCACCATGGATGCTGCTTCTCTCAACTCTGAAGGGATTTGCAGCAGATGTCAAACACATGTCATCTGCAGCCCCAGACCTTGTTTTCTGCTCAGAAGTTATTCGTTGCCCAATGATTTCCTTTTATAATCACCAAGAATGTTATTTTTTAGGGTAAAATCTTTCAGTAGGTTTTATCCCCTTTACAAATGAAGAAATGTAGGATCAGAGTGTTAAATAATGTGCTAAAGGCCACATAAGGAATAAGTGGCAGAATTAGGATGCGAACCCAGCTCTGAGTGACATTAGAGTCCACACACCTCTGCCCTACATTTCATCTGTCATGGTGCCTTATCTTCAGAAAGAGCCTGGACACTCTTAATACCCTCTTTTGCATGGGATGGAGGATGTGCAAGGATCATTCTTCAGGGAAAAATTATCATCCCCATAATTACTTCCAAATCTTGTTAAAGGTCTAACTGAGTGCTGAATGCTATAATCTGGGACCTCTTTTCAAGCCTCAAAGTGAGAGCTCCTGAAAGTATGAGTAATTAATTCATCATTGGCCTGGTAGAAATTAGCCGAAGAGTAAGTAAGTCCTAAGATAGATTTCTCCATCTCTTGAGCTGACTGCTTGAATTAATTTACTGCTTCTCATACACCATTCTCTGCTCTTGAGTTTAGAGCAAATAAAATTTCTTTTCAGAATATAAGTCAAGGGCACAGTACCTAGAAAATTGTGTTGTCTGGGATCACTGGAATATGCACATGCCTATGCACACCTGTGCATATGTGCACACATACACCTGGCACAGACAAACGCACACGTACCACACTGCCATATTTGTGATGAGCAGTCCCTAGAAATAAGACTGCCTTCAGAAGAGAAGCAAATGCATGGGGCTGTGGTCTTTATTCCCCACAGTGACCAGGTGCGTCCCACAGTGGTAGGGTGGAGCCTGCCCTTTCTGAACTGAGTCCCTGTCTTTCCAGAGGTGTATCCAAGGGTCTTGGGACATAGTTTCATCAGGCCTGATCAATACATCCCCTGGGATGGACTGGCAAGGGAGGCTGGTAGGAATGCCTACCTCATAGCCCCTAAGCAGAGTCTTGTGCTCTAGGTGGGCCCCTTGCCAGCAGTCCTGCAGCAGTGATGCTAGGAACATGTTCCTAGGTCAAAGGGAAAGCATTATTGCTGCCCTGTGGTCAGGCAAACAAACAGCTGGCTTTGAAGTCCCAGGGGGATTTGCTTAGGCTAGAGTCAGGAGACGGGAGACTGAAGGAGAAGCCTGCAAGCATCCCCCAAGCCTAGTTGTGTTTGTTAACTAGGCCTGGGGTTTTTGATGTCTCCGTAGAAGCAGGAAGAGGGAGGCATGCTCCCAGCAGACCCCGAGGGACATCTTTCAACTCCTGCTGAGCCTGCAGTCCCACCTAGGAACAGAACGCAGACCAGGCCTGAGTCCAGAAAATCTAGTGACAGGCCTGCAAAGGAAAGAAACACCTAATCCGCTCCCTTCAAGGTGGTACCTGGGTGTGGTCCAGGGCAATTTGCAGAGTGTGCTGCTTCCCTTGGGTACCTGTTTTCATTCAGGTGGCATCAGGTAAGAATGGTCAAGGGAAAACCTGAAGGGAAAAAGAAGTGTCCAAAGGCAGCACCGGTGCCTTTAGCAGCCATAGGCCTGAGGTTCCCGCTTGCAAAGTCTCCTCCCCTCCTCACCCTCCACCAACTGTCTCCCTGACTCGTGACTCTCAACACCATGCTTCACTCCTTTATCCAACCCCTAACCAAAGCAGTTTGCCTTTCTCCAGGAACAACTCTGCTGTGTGTCTGACTCAGAAGCTACAAGTAGACTAGAAACACTGCCCACCTGTCCCCTCCACTAAGCAATAAAATGTACTGGTGAGAAACCCTGGGGGTAGGAGAGAGACTTCTAGAGAACAGAAGCCTGAGTAAGACAATGCTCCCACTGGGCTCGCTCTTGGGGCTTGCATCAGGATACCACTGAAACATGTTTATGACCTGTCAGGCCCGGCCACAGGGAATGAGTCAAGAAATAAAGCATTATTATTAACCAGTTCAATGTCCCATACAATATTAGCCATGAATAGCTCTGTGCAACTTCCCCCCTCTCTCTCCTCCCCACTCCCCCCAAGCTCTTCTATCTGCTACAACCAAATGTGCACATTTCTACTAGATTCTTACCTCCACCCCCAGGCCTGCTCTCTTGTCTATCCCTACCTGCCTGCTCCCCCTACCCCTGACACATTGTGATTGAGAAAGAGCTTGTTCACGATAAGACCTTGAAATCTGGAGTTATAAATCCTTCCAGAACGGCCACCCTATCTCTGTGCTAATGCTTGCGGTGCCACCGAAAGGAGGCTCACCTGGTTGTGACCCATCCCCTCTTACTCCTTGGAGTTTGCTGCTCCACCTCTGCAAACACAGGACAATGGGCGAATGGCGTTACCTGTCTCAACAGGTGCTAGCCTGGCCTCACTTTCCTACAGGGTGATAGGGAGGTCACCCTCCGGCCCACCCACTCTGGGCATTCCTGTGATTGTGAAAGCCCACCATTGAATGTGACCCTCCCTTTAGTCCCCCATGACTTCAGCTGTGGGAGGCCAAGCCCACCTCAATGGCTTTAGAAGTCCTCACTTTACCTACTGAGTCCACCTGCTAGAGAGCAGGCATCACCTGCACTGTCTGGGAGGGCCCTGAGTCTGCCTCTGAGTTTTCCTGTCATGCAATGGGCATTTTCCATATTAGCCTTGCCTGATATGCATGGGAAGAGATTGTTTATTATTCATCATCAAATCCCTATGCCAAGCAGACTGTACAGAACATAAATATTTGGTAAATGACTTAAGAGAATGCTGTCATACTCATCACCAACAAATATTTGTTGGGGCAACTTCTGTGCGGTGACTCCACTAAGCAGTAGGAGGTACAAAGATTAATTGGACTCCATTTCCACTCTCAGGGGGCTTACACTGGAGTTGGGGAGACCCAGAGAAGCTGCGTTTGCCAGGAGGACAGAGGAAGAACTGGAACTGGATTCCCAAGGAGTCTGCTTTGGCTACTAAAGTTTGCCAGAGAGTAAACTACAGATACTCCTGGACCACTGTTCATCTCCTCATATTCCAGAGTGGAACTGTTAACTCACCAACTATCTGCACATCTAGCTTTTCCCTATGTGATTTCAGTGTCCTCATTTCAAAAACAAGAATAAAAGTAAAAAAAGTACTGTCTCTACCAGGAAAGAATTTCTCAACTCTTTAGTCCTTGACTCAAAGGAACTGGAACTTGGTGCCACTGGGCTCCAGCTGGAGCCACACTTGTTAGCTGTGCCCATGCCGTTTGGCTTGGGCTCTCTTTTGATTTGAGGCCAGAGCTGCCACCGCCCTCAGGAGAAAGGAAAGAGGAGATGGAGGCATCTGTCTGGAGCTCAGGTCATCCCAACACACCTTAACAGAGTGCCTCATCTGTGCTGAGTGCTGTGCTGGCCACCAGGAATAGAGAAAACAATACCAGGAGTATAATTCCTTCTCTAGGGCAGGGGACTTATATCTCAGAGAACCTAAGAGAAGAAGGACAGCCAGTTAATCTCTGGGGGTCTGAGGGTCAGCTCAGATGATGTCAGGGGTTGCTGCTTTACCAACACCTCTACTGTCTCATTGAGGGGACCTTTACTGCATGGAGTGTGGGTCCAGCAGCATGCATGGACAGTGGGGCCATTGGTAAAGGGTGACATTTTCTGCATGGTTCTTCTAAGCCAGTGCTTCTGAAACTTTTCCACTGAAGTGCCATTAGTGGCAGAGAAGAGTGACTTCACACTTCTCAGAGGGCTAGGGTGTTAGATCATTGAGAATAGGAAATTTCTTTAAAGCCCCACGTTTTATCTTAAAAACGTGTACACATTTTGTAGTTTCAATCATGATCTATTGATTTGCTTTCGTATAAAAATGCAATTAAAATTACTTACTTCTGAATAAAATTGATGCTTCAGGAAGATGAGCTGTTTTCCCTATGGCTTCTTAAACCCCAGGCTCACTGACCTATCTACATACCTGTTTGAGAAGCATATCTTTTAGGACATCAGACCCATGTTCATGTACCACATTCAGGGTATCACGTCAAAGTGGGCCTCTAACACGTTTGTATGGCCCACATCTTTGATCCCAAGCACTCCTCTGGGTCTGTCCTATACTGCCTTGGTCATACACTCCTTCAGCCTGGCCCGGTGGGGTCATCCCTTCACCTTTGGGCTTATAAAACAATTCTCCAGTAATACTATTTCCCAAATACCTAGGGGCAGTGGCTCCAAACCTTTTGTAGTCTCCTTCACAGGGAAGGGCAAGGAAAGGGGCAGCAGTGAGCCTGAGATCCTGAGTGGGGTTCAAAGCAGCTACTTAACTGAACACTTACTAAACTAATTACCTAAAGGCTCCTTGGCTAAGGATTGTCCTTGCAACTGCCTCGGTAGGCTTTAGCATCATACCCTACCTTACTTTCTCTGACACAATTGCTGCTTCTGTCCAGGAAAACAGGGAATCAAGGCTGCCTGCTTATCTGATGAGGCAGAAGTTAGATGATCTAAAGTCCATAGTAGGTTTATTATAGATTCACTATATCAATGGTTTTCAAATTTTAAAAAAAGTGCAACCCATTCATTTATTCATTCATGAATTTGCTTATTCATTCAACAATTCTCTGTAAAGAACCTGCTTTACACTAGGAACTGTGCGGGGATACTGGAGATACAGTAGTGAGCAACAATAACCTGGTCTGGGCCCCTTAGGATTTTCAAGTGGAAGATAGAATTAAACACAAGGTCAGATGGGGCAAGCCCAGGGCCCTCTGCCACTGATTACTCCTGAGATTGGATGTTCCACCCAGCAGCCTAAGTATAGTTAGTAGGTCCTGAACTAAGTCATGGGCAATGGTGAGTTGCCTGCAACTCCTCCTATAAAGGTAAAAAAATAAGATAAAATGAAATTCCCCTTTAAGTCCCCCCGCCAGCCCAAATGCCCCAGAGATGATGCACCTAAGCGTGCAATTACGCTCAAGAGTAAGGAAATGCATGGTTTCATTTAATCCCCACATTTGAGTTGGGATGTCAAGTGGCATGATTCTCCCCCACTTCACAGATACAGAAC
>NW_011889139.1:1196166-1198381 GCF_000151845.1 Pteropus vampyrus | reverse complement strand
AGATAGAATTAAACACAAGGTCAGATGGGGCAAGCCCAGGGCCCTCTGCCACTGATTACTCCTGAGATTGGATGTTCCACCCAGCAGCCTAAGTATAGTTAGTAGGTCCTGAACTAAGTCATGGGCAATGGTGAGTTGCCTGCAACTCCTCCTATAAAGGTAAAAAAATAAGATAAAATGAAATTCCCCTTTAAGTCCCCCCGCCAGCCCAAATGCCCCAGAGATGATGCACCTAAGCGTGCAATTACACTCAAGAGTAAGGAAATGCATGGTTTCATTTAATCCCCACATTTGAGTTGGGATGTCAAGTGGCATGATTCTCCCCCACTTCACAGATACAGAACCTGAGATCTTAGAGAGACAAAACAGTCCACTGAAGCTCACTTGGCAAGGATGGGACTGAGAAGGGGTTTACAAAGGAGGAGAGGAAGGGTAGGGCCCCGGGCATGACTCTTGATTCTACTGAACAGTGCTGGGCTGGAGGCCTCTAGTAACTCGCCAGACAGACTCCCATGGTTAAGGAGACTCTGGCCACTGCCCCCTATCTTTCCTCTCCATGGCATGTGCAGATCTGATGGCTAAAAACTGGACTCTAGAACTTAGCTAAGAGCTGGTGGGACAATGGAAACGTGAGCTTTGGAATGTATCCAAACAACCCACAGCCCTGTCCCCTCTTCCCCAAAGACTGACCAATGACCCCTAAACCAGTGACTGGATTGCTCCTAAGAAACTTAGCATGACTTTGACAACTGCCTGGCAAAGGATTGTCACCCTTCACCTTTGGAGTATCTTCATCTAAGCCTGTATTGCCATTTAAAGGAAAATTCAACCAAACTTGGAGTAAATTAGATTATACAGCTAATCATGTTTACGGTCACCTTCTTATGACTTAAGGCCTCCTGGAGAGTCACTGAAAAGTCTGTGAGGGCTGCTAACTCCATTGAGAGTGAGGAATGTGTTTATTCTTCCAAGGAGCAAAGATCTATTCAAAGTGACGTTGCCACATTGTGTAACCAGGAACATGGGTTGTTGCTGATGTAAACAAATGGCCAGGGTCAGACCTGCCAGGAGCCCAGTCTTCTTTTCCCAGAGGTGTTTCTTATGAATGGTTGTGCCCAGTGAAGCAATTTCCTGCCCTGTAAACTTCTGCCCAGCAAACCACATCTCCTATCTATCTAGCTCTGGGTCATAAAACAATTCTGCACAGACCAATCAGAGACTGATCAGGAGTCCTTGAGTAACAGGAAAATTACCCTCCACCTGCAGACGTAATGACACTTTGCAAACTAGTGGCTTTGAAGTTTGTGAACGTAAACATCACATGCCTTACCCCATGCCTTACTTCTGCTCTTCTGAATGTGGGGCCCACATACTTGATTCTCAGGCCCTGGTTCACTCCTCGGAGGCACCAGCTGGCTAGTGACCCATTACCTTGACCTGAGGACCTTGCAGCCTGGAGAACATATTTCACTGTGTCGGATCATGATTTACAGAGACAGAGCAAGAGAATTTCAGGCAGGCATCTCAGGCGGGCAGAAGACAGAAGAAGATTTGAACATTCACTTTGCATTTTGTGGTCCTTCAGCCTGGAATGTATCCCCTACCCCATAGCCCCATCTGCCTGGAGAACTGTCATTCATTCTTCATGATAGAGTTCAAGTGCCTTTCGAGGAAACTTCTCTGATTTCTACTTAAACAAAATTTCCTCCATTGTCCTACCAGTCTACCTTATAACATCTACACATTGCACTGCAATCGCTTATTAATTTATGTCTCCCCAGCCAGTTTGGAAACTCCCTCAGGGCATCTGAAATCTCCAGCACGCACCACAGTACCTGCTTCAAAGTCAGTGTGCAAAAGAGGTTTATTGAATGAATGAATGAATGAATGGGCACCTATTTTGTGCCTCTACACTACACTTAGGAGCTTTGCGTATAAAAAATGTACAAAAATATAGTCAAAGGAATGAAGACCTGGGTTAGGCTGGTAAAGAGAGGCATAATCTAGGGTTTCTGTCCTTGGGAAGTTTGCAATCTGGTCATCTTTCTATGGATGGTAGGAATATTTGCAGATGGGGTATAGAGATCAAACTCATGGGTAGATAGAAGTGGTTTGTTGTTGGTGGTGATATTCCTTTTTGAGTGCCAGCTCAAAAACCAAAATGGTTCTGAACTGGTCTAACTAACCCTTGTACTACACTAGCCATGAGTGTAGT
>NW_011889139.1:1187924-1196116 GCF_000151845.1 Pteropus vampyrus | reverse complement strand
TATGACTTAAGGCCTCCTGGAGAGTCACTGAAAAGTCTGTGAGGGCTGCTAACTCCATTGAGAGTGAGGAATGTGTTTATTCTTCCAAGGAGCAAAGATCTATTCAAAGTGACGTTGCCACATTGTGTAACCAGGAACATGGGTTGTTGCTGATGTAAACAAATGGCCAGGGTCAGACCTGCCAGGAGCCCAGTCTTCTTTTCCCAGAGGTGTTTCTTATGAATGGTTGTGCCCAGTGAAGCAATTTCCTGCCCTGTAAACTTCTGCCCAGCAAACCACATCTCCTATCTATCTAGCTCTGGGTCATAAAACAATTCTGCACAGACCAATCAGAGACTGATCAGGAGTCCTTGAGTAACAGGAAAATTACCCTCCACCTGCAGACGTAATGACACTTTGCAAACTAGTGGCTTTGAAGTTTGTGAACGTAAACATCACATGCCTTACCCCATGCCTTACTTCTGCTCTTCTGAATGTGGGGCCCACATACTTGATTCTCAGGCCCTGGTTCACTCCTCGGAGGCACCAGCTGGCTAGTGACCCATTACCTTGACCTGAGGACCTTGCAGCCTGGAGAACATATTTCACTGTGTCGGATCATGATTTACAGAGACAGAGCAAGAGAATTTCAGGCAGGCATCTCAGGCGGGCAGAAGACAGAAGAAGATTTGAACATTCACTTTGCATTTTGTGGTCCTTCAGCCTGGAATGTATCCCCTACCCCATAGCCCCATCTGCCTGGAGAACTGTCATTCATTCTTCATGATAGAGTTCAAGTGCCTTTCGAGGAAACTTCTCTGATTTCTACTTAAACAAAATTTCCTCCATTGTCCTACCAGTCTACCTTATAACATCTACACATTGCACTGCAATCGCTTATTAATTTATGTCTCCCCAGCCAGTTTGGAAACTCCCTCAGGGCATCTGAAATCTCCAGCACGCACCACAGTACCTGCTTCAAAGTCAGTGTGCAAAAGAGGTTTATTGAATGAATGAATGAATGAATGGGCACCTATTTTGTGCCTCTACACTACACTTAGGAGCTTTGCGTATAAAAAATGTACAAAAATATAGTCAAAGGAATGAAGACCTGGGTTAGGCTGGTAAAGAGAGGCATAATCTAGGGTTTCTGTCCTTGGGAAGTTTGCAATCTGGTCATCTTTCTATGGATGGTAGGAATATTTGCAGATGGGGTATAGAGATCAAACTCATGGGTAGATAGAAGTGGTTTGTTGTTGGTGGTGATATTCCTTTTTGAGTGCCAGCTCAAAAACCAAAATGGTTCTGAACTGGTCTAACTAACCCTTGTACTACACTAGCCATGAGTGTAGTGCAAGGAAATATGTAATAACAATGACTTGATTCCTCCTTTGAAGTTGGGAGGCCCCAGAGAATGGCGGTGATAGTACTGGTAGTAGGTGTGCATTTAGGCTATTTTCCAGATGTAAAAATTGTACACTCCATGATATACATATACACATTCATTCATTCATTCATTCATTCAGAAAACATTAACCGAGTGCCTAATATGTGCCAGGTACCAGATGCTGGTGACAAAACAGTGAACAAAACACCAAGTTCCTATCCTTGCAGATCTTACATTGTAGTTGGGGGAAGACATTCAGTGATGGTGGGGAAGGGGCTCATCATATTCTCTTACGCTGTAGTCCAGGAAGGACTGGGTGCCTAACACTAATATTTATTGAGCACTTTCTTATGTACCAGGCAAAGAACTTTATGTACCTTGAATCTCATTTAACCCATTTAGGAAACAGATAAGGAAACAGATTCAGAAATGTTAAGTAGCCTTCCCAAGATCACACAGCTAATAAGTGGTAGAACCAGGATTTGAATCCAGATTTGCCTGACTTCCCCAGCCTGAGCTCTTACCCACAACTCTATATGGCAGCAGTAAATATTTACTACATTCACAAAGGGGTGGAGGAATGATTACCCCTAACTAGAGTAGAAACCTGTTGTTTTGTTTCTATGATACAAATATGAGCAACATGTTTAAATTTTTCATTTACTAATCAAGTCGAGCTTCTCTAAAGTGTGGCTCCTGTTGAAAGTAGATTTTATAAGAAAACAAACAAACAAAAAATAGATATCATAAAGAATAAGAAACAAGTATCTTTCTCATGACCATTCATGTTTCCTGAGCAAGGGAACCTATTTTACAAAAATAATGATGACTTATAATTGAAAAGTTATACAAAAGAAACAATCATCTTAACTTTTGTTTTCATGGTGTGTGGTAAAGTTTCTGTATCAGGCTGTATAATGACTCCCAAAGATATCAAGTCCTAATCCTTGGATGCTGTAAATGTTACCTTAAAAGGAAAAAGAGTCTTTGCAGATTAAGGCAATTTATCCTAGATAATCTAGGTGGGCCCAAAATGTAATCCCATGTATCCTTATGAGGAGGAAGAAGACAGGGAACATTTGATACAGAAGAGAAGGCCATATGGTCATGGAGGCAGAGACTAGAGTGATGTGGCCACAAGCCAGGGAACCCGTCCTTCACCAGAAGTTGGAAGAAGCAAGGAACAGATTCTCCTCCATAATTTCTAGAGAGAGTGTAGCCCTGCCAACACCTTGGTTTTAGCCCAGGGATAACCAATTTGGGACTTTCGGCCTCCAGAACTGTGAGAGAATAAATTTCTGGTGTTTTAAGCCACCAAGTTTATGGTAATTTGTTACAATGGCCACAGGAAACTAATACACCCTCCTAGAGCAGGAGGCAGCAGAAGGAATAAGTCATTAACCACTTCTGTAGGTGATTCGGGAATATACACTCTCATATCTTTTCAGTCAGGATGCCCCAAAGGAACCCTGCCTTGGAAAACAAGGATATAGAGATCCCTCCTCAAAAAAATGAGTCCACCTCTTTCCCACCCCTGTGCCTTTTCTTTGTTTTTCTTTCTAATACCTATCAATACCTTGGCACATTGTATATTTGTTTAGTTATTGTTGGTTCCCTCCCAGTTGAATGGAAGCACTGTGGGAAAAGTGACATTTTGGACCTGCTTTTCTCTCTGTGTCTAGAAAAGTATGTAGCACATAGTAAGTATTCATTAAGCATTTGTTGGAGAAATGATTGACTGTCATGTTACTGGAGATCCTTGACTTCAGAGGAATGGTAATAGCAGACATCACAGCATGGCATACTACCAAGGTGCTTCCTAAAGTACCACTTTAAAAAATAACAGATAGCATCTATGTTCAGGCAATACTGTTTTTCATTTTCCACAATATCAACTTCTGTTTCCTACTTTGTTCAGGCCTCAAACTTTGCAATCATCTTTGATGCTTCTCTTTCTCACACTCCACATCTAAACCATCAGGAAATCCTGGTGCCTTCAAATCCTCTACCTTTCATCACCCCCACCCCAGGCTTGGATGATGGCAATGGCTTCATGATGGTCTCTTTGCTGTCATTCTCGGCCCCTCCCCACAACTCGGCAGCCAGAGGGATCCTTTTATTTTTTATTTAATTTAAAAAATGTTAAATTTAAATTTAATTTTTTTCCCATTATAGTTGGCATTCAATATTATATTAGTTCCAGGTGTACAGCATAGTGGTTAGACCTTTATATAACTTATGAAGTGATACCCTGATAAGTCTAGTACCCACCTGGCACCATACATAGTTTTATAATATTATTGACTATATTCTCTATGCTGTATTTCACATTCCTGTGACTATTTTGTAAGTACCAATGTGCACTTCTTAATCCCTTCACCTTTCCACCCAGTCCCCCAACCTCCCTCCCATCTGGCAACCATTAGTTTGTTCTCTGTATCTATAAGTCTGTTTCTGTTTTGTATTTTCTTTTATTTTGTTCTTTAGATTCCCATATAAGTGAAATCATATATTTGTCTGACTTATTTCACTTAGCACAATACACTCTAGGTTCATCCATGTTTTTGCAAATGGTAAGATTTTATTCTTTTTTTTTTTCTTTTTGGCCAAGTAATATTCCACTGAATATATGTAACATAACTTCTTTATCCATAACTTCTTTATTGATGAACATTTAGGTTGCTTCCATATCTTGGCTATTGTAAATAATGCTGCAATAAACATAGGGGTGCATATATCTTTTCAAATTAGTGTTTTAGTATTCTTTGGATAAATATTTAGAAGCAGAATTGCTGGGTCATAAGGTATTTCTATTTTTAATTTTTTGAGGCAACTCCATACTGTCTTCCATAGTGGCTGTGCCAAATTACAATCCCATCCACAATGAATGAGGGTTTCCTTTTCTTCACATCCTCACCAACACTTGTTGTTTTTTTATTTATTGATGGTAGCCATTCTGACAGGTGTGAGGTGATATCTCATTGTGGTTTTATTTGTCTTTCCCTGATGATTGGTGACGTTGAGCATATTTTCATATGTCTGTTGGTCATCCGTATGTTTTCTTTGGAGAAATGTCTATTCAGGTCAACCGGAGGGATTCTTTTAAAACCTAAGTCAAATCTTGTCTCTGCTCTGGGCAAAACTCTCCAATGGTTCCTAGCTCTCTCAAAATAAAAGTCCTTACAGCAGCTTACAGCAGCCTCTATAATTGACAGCAAGGCCTCTCATTTGTCATCATGCCCCAGCACTCTGCTCACCTCCCTAACCCACAATTCTCCCTTTTACTCAGTTCTAGCTACTCTAGCCTCCCCGCTTTTCTATCCCTGTGTCGGGGCCTTTGTATTGGCTGTTCCTTCCGTCTGGAATACTCCCCTCCCCAGCGTCCACATGGCTCACTTCTTGAGCAACCTCAGGGCTCTTGGTGTCACTTTCTCAGTCAGCTTTCCTTGGCCACCCCATTTGAAATGACTACCCTAACCTTCAACATCCCCTTTCTCTGCTCTATTTTTTATAGATGTTTCAAACACCACACACACACACACACACCCACACACACACACTCACTTACTGTCTCTCTCCCCCACTAGAATATAAACTTCATGAGGGCAACGATTTTTTTATCTGTTTGGTTCACTGATGTGTCTAGAACAATGGTGCCCGACACGTAGTAGGTGTCAGTAAATATTCCTTAAATAAATAAAATGGGAAACATTATTTTGAACTAGACTATGTTTCCAGAAGTGAAGGGATACACAGAAGCTCTTATAATAACCAGGAAATCAGGCCTGCTTTCCTTGGGGTGGGTTTTGTCTTTTAAAAAATTAGATTTATCTTTGTATCCCTTTCATAATTCTTGGGAATAACAATATAATTGGCTTCTTAAAGATGTCTGGACAATAGGGCACAGGAAAGAAACTTGCCATTTGGGAATATAACAGTATGTATCTGGTGAGAAAATTAAATAAATATGTGAAAATAGAAAAGAAATATATTTGTATCGTGTGGTCTGTTGGCATAAACACACATATGCAGAACCCAGGAAACCTGCTTTGATGATTCCTGCTTTTGATGTTGTCCCCCTCATGTCTGCTCCATTTTTTCTTCCTTAGAAAGTGTCTCTTCTTTATACCTACATATAGCACCTTACATGCACCCAGGAAAAATTGGTCATCCAAGCATGCGTGAAGTCTTGCATATCCCAAAGATTCCTCTGAGAGAGGAAGAGAGGGAGGGAGGGGCAGAGAGAGGGGCTTTATAGGCATCTGGATCAGCAGATTGCAATTTCTCATGAATATTTAGCCTGTTCGATGCAATTGGGACATGTTTGAAGTGTTAAAACATGGATATGACATATGCTGCTGTGTGGTCCATTATTGGCAAACTCCTATTTTCCAGAGCAGATATCAATGACTTTTGTTTGAATTAATTCTTCATTCAAATGGGACACATCAGTCCTGATTTTTCTTGGGAAGAAGTTTGCTCTTACCTGCCTCCTCCTGGCCCACACTCTTCCTTGCTCCTCATGCTCCTCCTCCACGAACCTGCTTCCACTCACCGTTAGGAGCATGAAGCTGGTTTAGTTCCATCCTCCTGGCCTTCTGCGGTCCTCTTGCTCATTGCCAGATCACCACATTTAACTTTCTTTCCCTAAGAGGACAAAGACTCTCCCCAGTTAAGCCTTTCCCCTCTCCTCAGATCTTCCCTTCCTGACTCATCCTTGGTTCCCTGCTGGATTTGCCATATACCACAGAAATGAACATCATTCAACCAATTATTGGCAGTTTTCTTTATCAAGCATCAAATTTGTGATGAAGTTATCTGGAAATATCAACCAGATAGAAGACTACATGACAAGGCATTCTGGGATGAAAGAATATGAATACCAGCACTCACAACATACCAAGCAGACTTCGAAGCATTTAACATGTATTAACTCATTTATTCCTCAAACAACTGTATACAGTAGGTGCTATTATTATCACCCAATTTTATGTAGGAGGACAATGAGGTCGGGATTAGGTAGGAGAGTTGGAGATTCTAATCAAGGCATTCTGGCTTCAAAATGAATATCAAAGACATGCCCCTAACTGGGGGCCAAGAGCTCACATTCCCTGGCTGTCTGCATTGGTTTTATCCACCTGAATCCAGCAGCTAATAATCCAGTTATCTCTGTCTCTGGGGGGAATAATTCACTGTTTGGCATGGAAACTTTTAATACATTTTAAGGTAGGTTTTCATTACTGATTTCATTTATTATCCATGAATGTTAAATGAAATCTGCCTTCCCCAGAGCTCGCCCTAGAAAATAACAGTGGTCATCGTAAAAATGGAACCACCTGTCTGTTAGCCTGGGCTCAGGGTATAAAGAGAGACCCTGGAGATGTTGGTTCATAGGGTGTTAGAGGAAAGTATAGGGATTTCTAGTTGCAAATAAATCTTCAGAGTGGGTAATTCCCACCTGGACCCATATACAGTGATCTTCCTTGCCCCTCTTAGAGCCCGTGGAGGGAGGTACCTGTTTGACTTATTTTTTTCAATTACAGTTGATATTCAATATTATATTAGTTTCAGGTGTACAGCATAGTGGTTAGACATGTAACTTACAAAGTGATCCCCCTGATAAGTCTAGTACCTATGTGATACCAGTTATTACAATATTATTGACTATATTCCCTATGCTGTACTATACATCCTCGTGACTATTTTGTAACTGCCAATTTGTACTTATTAATCCTTTCACCTTTTTCACCCAGCCCCTCAAACCTCCTCTCACTCAGCAATCATGAGTTT
Organism: Pteropus vampyrus; assembly: GCF_000151845.1. Classification (NCBI taxonomy): domain Eukaryota; kingdom Metazoa; phylum Chordata; class Mammalia; order Chiroptera; family Pteropodidae; genus Pteropus; species Pteropus vampyrus. The sequence continues at coordinate 1,188,960 of NW_011889139.1, read as the reverse complement.
ATTCTTCGTAATCCGTTTCTGTTTTGTATGTTCATTTATTTTTTCTTTAGATTCTACATGTAAGTGAGATCACATGGTATTTGTCTGTCTGACTTATTTCGCTTAGCATAATACCCTTTAGGTGCATCCATGTTATCATAAATGTGAAGATTTCATTCTTTTTTATGGCTGTCATTTTCTATTGTATATATGTACCACATCTTCTTTATCCAATTATCTATCTACTGATGGACACTTAGGTTGCTTGCATATATATCTTGGCTATTGTAAATAATACTGCAATGAACAAAAGGGTGCATGTATCTTTTCAAATCAGTGTTTTGGATTTCTTTGGATAAATATCCAGAAGTGGAATTGCTGGGTCATAGGTAGTTCTATTATTAATTTTTTGAGGCACCTCTATACTGTTTGGCATAGTGGCTGTACCAATTGGTCCGTTTGATTTAGAAAGAGGTGCTAACCTTCTTGGGGGCTCTCAGTTGATGGGGTCGCCTTCTACATGTCTTGATTTGCATAGGGTTTGGTTAGGAAAAGCCCCTAAAGACTTTCCCAACCCATCCATCCTCCCTTCCTGCCACCTCTACCTCTGCCTAGATGACCTCTTGGGTGAATAAGACCTTCTGGATTCACAGGGTTATTGCAACAATGCAAGATCTAAAATCTATCAAAAGCAGACACTTGCTGTTTCAGAAACATGAGTCTGGACATAAGGCTCCAGTTGAGGCTGGGGCCTGAGGCCTATATTCCTTCCTCTTCCTGGAACTCACAGGGGCCATCCAATGTGACATCTCAATTAGTGACAAATGGCTTTGGCCTCTCTTGACACATGGTGGTTGGCCTTGGCCTCAGCCTTTCTCAAGCCAACTACGAGTTTTCACTTGACCACTTCAGACTAAATTACATTGTCCAGGGGAGCTAGGAACCAAAGGAGGTCAGCATTTCCATATCCATCCATCCCTGCCCTGGGCACATAGCAGGTACTCAGTAAATTTGCTTGGCTCACTGAGAATTGCATCTTCCAGTACACTGGAATTTT
>NW_011889139.1:1103831-1187874 GCF_000151845.1 Pteropus vampyrus | reverse complement strand
AACTGCCAATTTGTACTTATTAATCCTTTCACCTTTTTCACCCAGCCCCTCAAACCTCCTCTCACTCAGCAATCATGAGTTTATTCTTCGTAATCCGTTTCTGTTTTGTATGTTCATTTATTTTTTCTTTAGATTCTACATGTAAGTGAGATCACATGGTATTTGTCTGTCTGACTTATTTCGCTTAGCATAATACCCTTTGGGTGCATCCATGTTATCATAAATGTGAAGATTTCATTCTTTTTTATGGCTGTCATTTTCTATTGTATATATGTACCACATCTTCTTTATCCAATTATCTATCTACTGATGGACACTTAGGTTGCTTGCATATATATCTTGGCTATTGTAAATAATACTGCAATGAACAAAAGGGTGCATGTATCTTTTCAAATCAGTGTTTTGGATTTCTTTGGATAAATATCCAGAAGTGGAATTGCTGGGTCATAGGTAGTTCTATTATTAATTTTTTGAGGCACCTCTATACTGTTTGGCATAGTGGCTGTACCAATTGGTCCGTTTGATTTAGAAAGAGGTGCTAACCTTCTTGGGGGCTCTCAGTTGATGGGGTCGCCTTCTACATGTCTTGATTTGCATAGGGTTTGGTTAGGAAAAGCCCCTAAAGACTTTCCCAACCCATCCATCCTCCCTTCCTGCCACCTCTACCTCTGCCTAGATGACCTCTTGAGTGAATAAGACCTTCTGGATTCACAGGGTTATTGCAACAATGCAAGATCTAAAATCTATCAAAAGCAGACACTTGCTGTTTCAGAAACATGAGTCTGGACATAAAGCTCCAGTTGAGGCTGGGGCCTGAGGCCTATATTCCTTCCTCTTCCTGGAACTCACAGGGGCCATCCAATGTGACATCTCAATTAGTGACAAATGACTTTGGCCTCTCTTGACACATGGTGGTTGGCCTTGGCCTCAGCCTTTCTCAAGCCAACCACGAGTTTTCACTTGACCACTTCAGACTAAATTACATTGTCCAGGGGAGCTAGGAACCAAAGGAGGTCAGCATTTCCATATCCATCCATCCCTGCCCTGGGCACATAGCAGGTACTCAGTAAATTTGCTTGGCTCACTGAGAATTGCATCTTCCAGTACACTGGAATTTTGAAAATTCTTTTGGTCGAGGCCTGCTAAGCACGATTTCCTTGCTTACACTTTGGGAAATACTCTGTCTAGAAGAAAGAAACCATTAGAAGTGAGAAATGCCGGTATAGCTATGCTATATAAAAGAGGAGACGGCAAGAGGACAGGTCCATCTTTCTTCTTCCCAAGTCAACACCAGATTATTTATGGCAAAGCTCCTGCTGGCAGAGTGTCCTCGATTTGGCTGTTCCCATTTTGGACTATTTGTATACTTTAGAGTCCCTATCAGAAGGGGAAACCTAGGTAGGAGGTGACACCCCCAAGAGTTCACTCTCCTAGGGACTGACAGTCTTACAGAAAGGATGAAAGGCTAGAATTAATGTTTAAAATGTGGTTGAAAAAGTGACCCAAAGGGTTTCCATTCTTGCTGCCTTTTTATCTGTTCCTATGACCACAGTCACCAAGAATTGGCTCTATCACTTTGCTCCTATGAGTTGCAGAGAAGAAAAAGGTGTTGGCTCCTGGCCTGGCCAGATCCCCTCTGATGGACTCGCGGAGTGTGACTGGGAGACTGCATTCTTCTTCTTATCTTACCAATAAGGCTGGCGCAAGGACACGGGCACATGTGGCAGGAAGCCTAGTGGAGTAAGTAGAAAATTCCAAGGAGACAGGGGTCAGGAGTTCTTGGTAGAACCATGGCAGGGGAAATGTCAGAGACAAAAATATGAGACTCTGGACAGTGATAAAATAGTTTTAATGGGAGGCTTTCTGAAAGGACAACTTTTTCTTGTGCTATCAAACAGCCAGTTTCTCTGCCTTGGGGTTTCTTGGGAGTACACTGGCTGAAACCCTAGCCCTACCAAGAAGGTAGGATGCTACTCTGACACTACTATGTTCAGCCCTTCCAGGCATCTAGAGGTGTGTCTTAACATCAGGAGATTGGAGTTAGCTGGCAGTCAGTCCAAAATATACAGTGTCCCTGTGTGTGTCCAGGCGCGAGGGAGTGGGGCAAGGGCTTCACTTCCAATTTAGGATATTTCTCCATGGGGGAAGAGAAAGAGGCAAATCACTTTGAAAATTCAACTCTGACCTTTACAAAGAAAACACTTTAGTATTATATACAGGGCAGAGAGGTGAGGAAGTGTAGGGGAAATTGCACTTAATTACAGTAGTTTATAGTTTACACCTATTGGACAAATTTACTTCTTTAAAAGAAATCTCAAAATCAGTTGGAATGGGGGTGGGGGGGGAGTTTGCTGATATTTACAGTGTGTTTGGCTCAGTTCAATAGCACGTGTCCTCCTCTCCTCATTTCAGTAACAGATTCAAGTTTTCACATCAGTTTGTTCGATGAAGGAGCATAATGTAGAAAAGCTACGGCTTTCTCTCTTCCTCTTCCGTGATTTCTTGTCTCCCACTTCTGAAACGGATGGGAGGACGTGACATCTTGGGAGAGGCATCATGACAATACTGCATAGAAGGGAAGCTGGGCTTCAGGCTGTGCCTCCTGAGAACGGATTGTCTGAGGTGCCAGCAGGATGTCAGGTAAGCAGGGACCTCTTGCAGGTGCGTGTCAGGTCACTGGGCTTTTCCGTGACAGCTGCCCAGAAGGTGATGGTGTGGAAAACAGAATCCTTGTTGCTGTGCACAAAGTGAGTGACGTGTGGGTATCACCAGGCTTGGAGAGGACACTGCAGAGAGAGAGACAAAGAGAGAGAGAGAGAGAGAGAAAGAGAAGAGAGAGAGCTCAGCTGTGTGCAACTGGCAGGGGCATGCACCGTTAGTCGTCTTCTCCAGGGGAGCTGAGACCCAACTCAGCCAGCAAAGAGCTGGAGGTGGAGGGCTGGGGACCTAGGACCTGCTCAGCTCTGCCATGTTGGTCCTGAAGCACATTCCTTGTAGCAAAACCTGCCAGCCAGCTTTTCCAGCCACTTCAGAAAAGAGAAGTGAATTGCTACAGACCTTGAAATAGTCATAACTCGCTGACTTTACCCTGAAGTTGGGCTCTTTCTCTGATAGTGATGTTTATAAGGTGCTCAGTTTGGTTGCAACAGCAGCTGGATCGGGAGCTCTTGCCTCTCATGGAAATAAAGGTCTCTTCCTAAGATCTGTAAGAGCAGGGTCCTAGAGACCACAGCTTCTCCAACGTTAAAGGACCTATGAGTACCAGATATCCCGTCAAAATAAAGATTCTGATTCAGTGGGACCGGGCTGGGCCCAAGACTGCATGTCTAATCGGCTGCCAGGTTGTGCCGATGCTACTGATCTGCTTTGACAAATGAGGCCTCGAAGCACATGAGAAAACCGGCATTTACTCCAACGATCCATCGGGGAGGGAATGTGCGAGATTGCAAACTGCTTTCCGAGGTTTGTTACTCAGACTTGGAGAATGAGGAAAAATATCCAAGGGCTGAAGGCCTCTGATGCCAGACTTCCAGTCGGCCTGGGGCAGGAAACCCCAGAATGGATGGGGAAAGTCTCTGAGAGGAGCCACAACCCCATCACAGGCAGCCTCCCTGCCAGAGCCCTGGGCTTCATACATTTCAACTGTCGTGGGACATTCCTCTCCTTTTCCTTCCAGGGAGTCCCTTTTTGTTTCCTTCTTTCTCCTCCTTCTCTTTCACTTTCATTGGCATTTCAGGGGGGAGATTCTACCTTTTGGCTTCGTGGCTTATTCTCTCAAGAATCTCTTTCAAACACTCACATACATATAGCTACCCCTACTACTACAGGCCTGTTATCTCGTTATCATATCATTAATCAGTGTTCCCAACCATAACTCTAGATGGATTTGCCATTATGTCCATTTTACAGAGTAGAAAAACAGAGCTCAAGGAGAGGTGGTGACTTGTCCAAGGTTTCAGAACTAAGAGAGTGTGGAGTCAGATTCAAACCCGTTCTGGGTGCCCTCCCAGCATGTGTCCTTTCTATGAAGTCTGAGGTTAGGAGTCTTCTACTAGCTTTGTGTTCTTGGTCAAGTTACCCTCTCTGTGCCTGTTTCCTTACCTATAAGACAGAGATTGCTGAGGGATTAGATGAGCCGACATGTGTGAAGTACTCTGAATGGTGCTCGGCGTAACTGTTCTTATTAGCGCTGCTGCACAGGATGCTTCAGTCCACACTATTCTCAAGTGCCCTTCAGAGTGGGATGGAGCTGTGCATTCGTGTGAGGAGGTAGGTTTCTAAACCTTTTAAATTCTTGAGGCCTTGCTCAGGGTCCTCTGATACCCTTTGCCTCCTCTTCTTCCCTTCACCCACCCCCCACTCTCGAGTCTCTTTACTTCCCACTATCAGTCTTTTTCCAATTTTCAGATTTCAGGTGGAGGAGAGAGAAAATGGCTTGTGACCTTGCAGGTTTCAATAGAAGAGCAAACAAGAAAGGCAGATAAGGAGACGCCAGCGAGATTCTATGACCTGTCATTAGGGATGGGCTTCCCAGCTATCAAATGTTTGCTCACATAATAAAATGGTGGCAGAGACCTAAATGTTGTCAAAGGAACTAGAGTTATTTGCCCCCTTCAGAGTCTAAACACAAACATCTGATAAGGGGTACACTGCGGTCCTTTAGAATCGGGGCCCAGCACATGCAACCCCACGGGAGGCCTTGCCCAGAGGATCCCTGAGTGACTACGGAGCCCTCCGTCTGAAAGGTGTGGTGTCTGTGGCGATTGTGAAAAACTTCCTCATTCTAAGAGGATTTGTTACATAATGGTAATGGCTAACATTTCTTGAGGTCCTACTGCGTGCTGGGCACCATGCCAAGTTAAGGGCTTTACATGCATCATTGCATTGAGTTCTCACATCAACCCTTTGAGACAGGTAATTATCATTCATTCATTTAACACATTTGAATGCCTTCTACATGCTTAGTATGTTTTTAGGCACTGGGGATGCAGTCGTGAACAAGGCCTCGTGCACATCCTCACAGAGAAAGTGAGGGAGCGAACACGTACAGGCGCACATTACTGTTCTGGGCAGAAGGTACCACAAATGCAGATGTCCTGCAGCAGCATCACTGCAGCTTCGGTTCGGCTGAAGCTGAGTGAGCAAGAGAGGTGAGGGAGGAGATGAGAATGGCAGGGCCGGCAGTGGTCTGATCACAAAGGGCCTTGGAAGTCTCCGTTTCAGTTTGGCTGCAATGGGAACCAACATGATTGATTTCCTTTTTAAGAGATAATTCTGGCTGATGTGTGGTTAACAGACTCTACCCACCACAGTGAGGCAAGAGCGAAAGTGGGAGTGAGAAGTTAGGGGCCACTGCAAGAAGTCAGTGAGAGACAGGGGGGCCGGACTGACGGCATGGTGAGTAGTAGTCATATTTAGGATACATTTCGAAGGATCCCCAGCAGAACTTATTGATGAACTGAATGTGGGCTGTGGAGAGAAGAATCAAGAATTCAGGTACCTCACCTGAACAGCTGGGACCATTGTGGGAAATGGAGAAGCCCAAGGAAGAAGCAAATTGGGTAGGGAGATATTGGGGTAAAAGGAAGAGTTCTTAGTTTAGGCAGGTTCAATTCGAGAGGCTCATCAGATATATTAGGCATGCATATGTTCCTGGCAAAGCTGCACTGGGTTTGTGAATGGGCTCTCAGGAGAGAGATCTGCGCTGGAGACAGAATTATCAGATCCACCGGTGTGTATACTTGATCCAAAGTCAAGGCATAGAAGCAAATTACCCAGGAGTGAACAGAAAAGAGACGTAGCCCCAGGGCCCGTCAATGAATAAATGTGAGTAAGATGAGTTTCCTGCTAAGGAAATGAGTGCCATAGGAGGAGAACCAAGAATGCGTAATGTCCCAAAATCCAAGTGAAAATAGGAAGGAGTGATCAGTTGTGTCAGAGATCGAGATTAAAAAATGATGAAAATGAAAAGGAAAGAGAAAAGTAACCATTGGGTTTGGCAACATGGAGGTATTGGTGATCTGGACAAGAGAGGTTTCAGTGAAGCATGAAGACAAAAGCCAGTCTGGAGTCTTCTCAAGAGAGAATTGGGGGTGAGGAAGTGGGGACAATGAATACAGATAACTCACTTCTATTATTAACTTAAGGTAGATTAATTATAGCTCTATACTTAAGGTAATGAGTATAATTCCAGTTTTACAGATGAGGCAACTGAGGTCTAGAGAAATTATAAATAATTTGCCCAGTGTCTCACAATAGAAAAGCTTGTGCACTTAAACCATAAGGAAGATCACTCCTTTTGACCTCCTGAGTACAGCAACGGGAAAATAAATGCCCTTGGCATTTAAAATCCTCCTTTCCAGCTGGAGAGACACTCACAGTTGCCATCACCGGAAGCCAAGTCTGACCCAACTGCCACGGACTGGGTGTTTTGGGTCAAGCACCAAGCAAAGTGTTTTACAACACTTAACTACATTTAGTCCTTTTAAGGATCTCATTATCTTCATATTACAGGTGAGGAAATTGAGCTTAGAGAGGCTAAGACTTTTCCCTGGGGTCACGCAGGTAGAAAGTGGGAGAATCTTGAGCCTGGGTCTCCCAAGCTGTTGCTCTCAATCAGCAGAAGATACTGCCTCGCCACCAATGGAGAAGGTCGGGCAAGTAGGGAACAGCTGCGGGGGATTTATGACGAGGCTGCACATCTCCTTGTCAGCAATCCTGACTAGTGACTACTCTGGGGGCCCTCTCCTGACCTCGCTATAAACTAGGAAGTGAAGCAGTGGGTAGAAAAGTTATGGAAACATGAGTCGGCTCACAGCCTGCCCACACTTGTTCTAACTGAGGAGCTTGCTGTGGTCTTGTTTCCAGACTGGCAGGCATTGTTTTGCATGGGCTCAGGCACAGACCCACTCAGATGGTAACTCGCCAGCACCCAAGGGTTGAGGAGGAGGGGGAGGCATCAGCTCTGGAAAGGATAGCTGCCAGGAGCTGCAAAAGGATTCCCAGTAAGAAAGTCCCAGAATGAGGTTCCTGAAACACAACCCATAAGGGCATGTCTTCCTTGGCATAGGAAATACTGGGATCAGATAAATAAAAGTTCAAATTCTGGCTTTATCCTTATACTTGCGTAACCTTGGGTCATTTTTATGGGTGCTTAGAAATGGATATTAGAAGGTAAATGTCGCTGAATGGATTTACAATGAGAAGACCAAAATCTGGAAGTCTAGCTTCGGATTTATCATCTGTGTGAACTTGGCCAGATTCCTCCCTATCTTTGAACCTCGTTTTTTTTGCTCTGTAAACCAGGCATAAAAATATCGACCTTGCAGGATGGGTGGGAGGTTAAGCCAAGAAAGGTAAGATGGAAAACTACCTGAGTGCTGCTTGACAAATAAGAGGCACTCAAGAAATGCTAGTTCTGAATTCATTTATTCATTTATGTGTTCATTCATATTTACTGAACACCTACTATAGCCTAATCATTTAGTTAAGCACAAAGAGCTTGGGTGCTTTGAGAGGGCTTGACCTATTTGCCTTTTTCCTGGATGGGGGTGAGAGGGTGTCTGTGTGTCACCAGGAGAACGGGAAGCAGGGGTCTGGAGCCCAGGCTCACAAGGCGGGATGCGTTTGAGAGATGGTGATCCTAATCCTGAGAAATTTTATTGCCAGAACCTCCTTTGACCACATGCAGACCAAGCAATGAGTTAAATATTGAAGGAGTTGATGGAAAGTTTCTCCTAAAGGGTCACAGACAGAAAGGAGAAGGAACAGGGAGGGAATTACCACTTTGAGTGGGGACTGTGTACCGGTCACTCTCAGGCACTTTGGATATTCTGTGAAAAGGGGGTGGGATTTTCCCCATTAGAGATGAAGAAACTGTCTTCCAGCGGTGAGTAAACTGCCCAGTCATGTAGCAGGGGATGAATTCACAGAGTTGGGATTAGCTCGGGTCTGCTGGAGAGCACTTTCCCAGCATCCTAGGATGCCTCTGAAGTAGCATTGCCCTGGCTGTGTCCCTTTGACTCAATCATCCAGGAGCAAGGTGCACATTAATGGCCTGTTCAGTGAGCACATTGGCACATGAAAGATTCCGAAAGCCCTGCCTTGTGGGGTTTAACTGCTTAGGCCAGCCATTCCCCCAACATATTGGACCAAGGAATCATATTCTCCTCATATCACATGCCCCTGATTCCTGGCAATGGTCTTGAAACTCCTTTCAGAAAATACTTTAAAACAAAGAAAACGCAGAATTGCCACTAGATTTGGAACTTGCTTCTGACCCTTTGCCTTCAGAACAGAGTTTATACATATTTTCTTCAGCTTGGGTTCCTTCCGCTGACAGCAGGCAGCACCTTTACACTCATTGCACTTCCTTCTGCCTTTACCATTCCCTCTTCTCCTCCAGTTTTTTAGGAAGAAAGTTTCCTGACTGGCATATAGTTATGTGAGCATAATGTTTACTCTTGTTCCTCAGCGTTAAAGACCATGAGAGCAGCAATTACTGTGGGTATTTTAAAGAAAGAATGTTGGAAAGCAAAGATTGTTTAAGTGGGATGAGTCCAGCATTTAGAGTCAAAAACCAAAGTCTAGAGGCCCAGCTCTAGAATTTATCACCTGAGTGACCTTTGGCAAAACACTCTCCACCTCTGAGCTTAGTTCATTTCTTTGGACTTCTTAAGTACCTGTGTGACTTCTTAAGAGGTTACAATAAAAAGAAAATGATGACATAATGTTCATGAGAAGTATAAACTGTAAAGTGCTACATGAATAGTTTTATCCTTACTAAGTGTAATCATCATTCTTATCATCTCAGAAGTGAGTCTATCATTCGACTCCTGAAATGTCTGGGAACTTGGCGACAACTTCACAGTAGTTCTAGCGGGACACGAATGCAGCTTTGAGGGTGGCTAGCCACCCTGTCCAGTGGAGGGGAGAAGCCATTTAGGGGGCTGGTACAGAGTCTTGGAGAGCATCTTGAAGTATTTTGATTAAGAGACCATTTCCTGAATTCAGAGGACTTGTTTCAACAAGCGAGCATCAAAGTCAATTTGAGAAAGACAGGAATAATTAATCACAGTCCTGTCTAGAGCTGACCAAGCGGCAGATGGATTGATAAACCTTTCAAAGGGGAAGGTATTCCCAAGCAGGGCTGCTGCGCCTGGCTGCCCCCCTGATTGAGATTTGTGAGCACAGATAAATGTTTTCCCTGCTCACTACAAAGAGTGGGAAGTCGCATGGGAGTTGAAGGGCAGGGCAACAGGGGGTGTCCTTTCATCTTCCATTGGGTGAGAGAAGAGTAGCAAAGTAGGTCCCACACACCTCTCCCTCACCCCCAGCTCTAGAGCTCAGCTGCCTAGGCCGTGTGTGAGCATGCACGCGTGCACCCAAGATGTACCAGGCACTTTGTCTGCATTACCTCATCGAATCCTCAGAACAAGTAGACTTTACAACTCTCATCTTCAAGACGGAGAAACAAAGGCTCGGAAAGGCCAAGGTCACCGAACAAGTGGTACAACCAGGAATAGAACTCACATGCTCCACAATACCACGGGCCCAGAAGGAGATGGGGGCAAAGGGAAGAGCAGAAAACCCTGAGCTCATGAAAGAACTTGCTCAGAAGCATGTGGCAGTGGATGAGGTGTGATTCGCAGAGCTCGGGTGAAAAAAAGACCATTAACAACACCAAACCCTGCTGAGAGCCTCTGACATGAAGTTCAAGGCTGTTGCCTACTTATCTAGTAATCAATAAAGGCCAAACAGTTCCCACACTGCATAGACCCCAGCTACTAAAAGGTCCTATTGTATTATTCTGGAATTATCATCTGTGTTCAGACATCTTGTCCTATTTTCTCTCTCTTGGTGCCCCAATATGGTCCAGCTGTCCAAGCTCAGTGATGAGCCTTGTTGTTGGTTGTCTCTACTACACCATCACCTCTGTGTGGCGGTGGGAATTACTCATCAACTAAAATGGTACTAAGCCTCTGGATTCCCCACTCTCAGTGTACCAGGGAGTCTATTCTAAGTTTCTTGATGAAACACCAGGTGAATGCAGACCCCTGGAAGGACAGGCTGTCTACTATGGAGTCCTTGTGAGTTGGTAGAATTGTGTCATTCTCTGGAGCTTACAATGTTCTAGGTCCAGCATGGATCCTGGACTAGGGGAATCAGCCTCAGGACCCCTGACTTACGACTCACTTTGTCCATTAACTAACTTGTGGAAAATCCTAGGGATCCCTCTTGCAAAGCACGAAACTCCACAGAGGGACTGACTTCCTGTGCCCTCCTTGGAAATACCTTTGCTATGGATCACCGACAACCTGTTGGGTCATATTCAACCTCAGTGCTGAAAGGCTCTGTGTAATTCAGGCTCCAGTGACTTATCAAACTTCAGTCCTCATTTAATGTTCTTGTCGGGGACACTGGAGGAAAAATATGCCCCTAATTTAACCTGTGACCCTGTAACCTCATAGGTTTCTTTAGCAAGTAACTGGGAGCCTCAGAAGGACCAGACTTATGGCTGAGTCCACGCCTGCCACACTCTCTTCACATCAATGACTTTAGTCATCCTCCCCACCCCCCTACTCCCACTGGTCTTACCTGTTTACTAGACGACATGTTGGTGAGCGTACTGATGCTGCTGGTATCTGTGACCACCATCGCAGATGGGAACCGGGAGGTGTGGGAATACTGGGGGGGTTCTTGTTTGTGTGTGTACACTGGAGAGACAGAGTGAAGACAAAGTCCAGATGCAGATCACATGGCTGTATGCACATTCCACACCATCCCACACCACAGACCCTGTGTTTCTGGGTAGATAAAAGCAGCGGTGGTGATGGTGCTGATGTTTGGGAAGGAAGTGTTATATGGTAAGGAGAATGGCCATGTGTTTAAATCCCAACTCCTTAACCAAGTTACTTAACTTCAGTTTCCTACCTGTAGAATGGGAATGATATCTGTTATAGGATTAGAAGAGATTATGTTAAAAGCACGTTGTACCAAATAAATAGACAGCCTTGCAGTATCTAGTACATAGTGGCGGACAACACTTCTGTGGTGGCAGCACTTCTGTTCCCCTGACCTTCAATAAAGTGTTAGATGCTTGGGCATCAACAAGTAGTGTATGTGGTGCATCTGGGAGTTTACGTCAAAAAAAGTTCTAAGTAGCTGATAAACATGAAGGAGCTGGCTAGCACATGCTTACCATTTCTGCCAGGACTCAAGTACCAGATCTCATGCTAACAATCATAGATTAATGAATAATTGTAATTAGATGTGAGTGTAATTAATTGTATAATTCTGAGCTGTTCCAGTGTGCACTAAAATGCCTTATGACATCACAGCCTTATGATGCCCCAGAAATATGAAGGATGATAGACAAAAGGAGACTAGATTCGAATTAAAATTCTAGGACCATGTGACTCATTTTTTAGTTTTTCTAGTACTTATCCATCATTCAGGAACCTTTTGATGCACATTAGTTATCCGTAATATTTATTTAAATCCTAGGTCACATGACCCACTAATGAAAACACGTGGATGCTTGGCCTTGAGGGAGGGACTAGCCTGTTCCACCAAGAAATTCTCCAGTAAGGAACAGGGGTGAAGGTCATTGTCTGCCACCTCAGCTTGTCCTTCCCATGGAGGAAGGCTGGTTATTTCCTGGTCTGAGGCCCCATGGGCTATCTCTTCGTAGCCAGTCAGGTCAGCTGGGCCTCAGCAATTCATAGATCACTGGTGATCACTCTCTGACTGTCCCACCCACCCAGTCCTGGCCACTGAAGAAGCCTGCCCAGGTGAGGGGGCAGGGGCAAGTGGGGAGCATATTGCCAGGAAGAAGAGCATATTCTCTTCTTCCTGAAAAGAAGAGAAGTAGGCATCTGTGGTCCCAGACTCTGCTACAGGCTGTGGCAGATTTTTTAAAAGCCATGAAAATGTGATTGGAATGTGAGATGGTGCTTAGAAACCAGCTCCACAGGCCTGAGGGAGGATAGAGCCGGAGGATAAAGGAAGGCTGACTGTTTCCTTCAGATCTGCAGCTCCGCCAGAGGCAGCCAGGGGAGAAACTAAAATCCTCTTCCCCATTCCTGCCTCCTCCTGTTATAAGGAGTCCCTTAGTATAAATAGTCACTTGTATTTCTATCACTCTTGGTGCTTACCAAACACAGTTCATATCTATTTTTATTTCATCTCTATAATCGCTCCATATGCATATCATTTCTATTTTACCGATGAAGAAACTGAGGCTCAGAGTGGCTAAGTAATGTACCAATGGCTGCATAGCTGGTAAGTCTCAGAGCCAGGATTTAAATCTAGGTCTGTCTGACTCCAAGACTATCACACTATTCCAGAGACTTCTCTGATGTTCCTGTGGGACCATGCCTGAAGCAGAGTAGCTATCCTTTCAATGATTTCTCTCCAAATTAGTAAGCCAGGGGCTATATCTTAATTTAGCCAGAGGACTGCAGGCCTGGGGTTCAAGATGTGGGAGGCAAGAGATACAGGAGCAGGGGGGTAGGTGGGAAGTAAGTGGTTGAAAGGTAGGCCTAGGGTAGGAGTAGAATTGGAGATGGAAAATAGCCTCTGTGTGGGGAGCAGAAACTAATATTCCTTTTCCAGGATGGCATGCAGGTGATATTTTCCACCTCTATTCGTGTTTATGATTAGAGATGTTTGGAGTATATAAATTAGAGGACATGAGGACTCTAGAAGATTCTTCAGTTTCAAAGAAGGCAAACAGGATGTAAATTATATCCTAACTCTAATCATTTGTTAAAGGCTGCTTAGAATTTCGGACTGAAAATGGTAAGTTGAGGGTCACTGAGAAAGGTACTATGGCTGACTGGTGATACCATCCATGGGCGCCAAAGTGGGAAACTGTGGCAAGTGTTCCACATACATGCCACCCCTGCTCTCTAACGCACCTTCCAGGTCAGCCTCAATTGTTCTCCTCAAACCTCCCCCGGGGAATCTTGGGGGTAAAGCAGAGGACTTGAAAAGACACAGCACCACCCACGAGTTACACTTGAGAAACTGTCTTGGTTGCTCATGGGCAGGGAAAAGTGACAAAACCAACGAACTTCTGAGAAAATTCAGACCCAGAGAAGGAAGAGGTTGGCTGCCGAAGGCCCTCTGTGTTCCTCCCCAACACGCCCATGTCCTTACTGTGTGAGTTCTGCAGCTGGGTCACAGTGGCCATGAAGGGCTGCTGGGTCATGTGGCTGCCTGGGCTCTGCTGCATGAGGGGCTGCTGGTGAGGACTGTGCAGCTGCTGGGAGAACTGCACCGGCTGCAGGGCCGTCAGGCTGCCGGCCACACTGTTGATGACGGGGACGCTCTGTGCTTGGGAGGTGTTGAGGCCTGTGGGAACAAGAGGGAAAGATCAGAGGTGGCTTTGGGGGTGAGGAGAGGTGAATGGACGGCAGTGATTATCGAATGAGCCCTTGCTGTATGCCGGGCACTGGGCTGAGGCTGTTATGTGAGAGATTGCGTGGGAAGCAAGTCTATAGGCCCATCTTACAGACAATGAAACTGAGGCTTGAAGAGATGAAGGGACTTGCTCAAATTCCACAGTGAGTTGTGGATGGAAATGGGCATTAGACAGATCTGACTGAAGCCAGAGGGTCTTTTCAAGTCATCTGACCTCCCAAACTTAGCTCCCCTGAGGTTGCCAGGGCCCTGGAAAAGCTTGCCCACTCCATCCACGCCTGTCTCTGAGAGAAGCTTGCCCTGGTGGTGACCTCAGGGCAGAGTTAATTTAAAGGTATCTACTCCGAGGCGCAGATTATTGCCCAGATCTGTCTGTCCAGCAGAGGGCAGGAGTGTGTAGGGACCCACATTTTGATTAAAAAGCAAAGCAACCTTCACAGTCCTGGGAATATGAAGTCTGAAGACACTCATTTAGTGGCCTTGTGCAAAGACCCTGTGAGAGGCTAGGTTCTCATTCTCTTGACTGTAGAAGAGAGGGGGAAAAACCCTGGAACTCAGCCAGTCTATGAAGTGGGCATATCTTATCAGCTAACACAGGGCTTGTAGCATCAAAAGGAGCAGGTATTGGGAGGAAGAAGTAGTAAGTTGAAGGTTGGCAGTTATAGTGGATCTTGCTATATTTCTGTCTTGGGGGATATGAGGGCCTCTGTGGTTCTGTACTGTCTATATTCTGAGATCTCTTTCGAACCAGGGCCAGCACTGCGAAGATTGGCTCCCTGGTACCCACATTCCATCTGCTCCTTAGGCTGGACGCTGGGGAAGACAGCTGAGGCAGTTGGGAGTGGGGAAAGACACTCCAGCCTCTTTCCTGGGGCCACCGATATTCCTTTGACCTTGCTTTCTGCGAAGTGGGAGAAAGAATGAAATGAAGAAGGAAATCCAGAAAAAAGGTCTCTCTTAGACAAATGCAGAAGGGACACCTAGAGAGTCTGTCCTGAAATGGAAAAAGCAGGTCTGTGGGAAGTCTTCCATGGAGATAGCACAAAGACCTCAACAATTGCCCACTCAGAGCTTTAGCTGATACTGTTATCAGAAACCTAAAAGGTGAGCGAAGGGGGAATAAGCCTCCTCCCCTGGCTCTCCTGGGTGGGGCTCGGGGGTGGGCTCCTCTGATCACCCTCAGAATAGCACTCTCTCCAGCTCCCCACAGGGGTTCAGCTTCTCCCCAAGCCACTGTCTCACCTGATAACCTGATATAGTTTCCCTCTCCTGCCTTCTACTTATGGTCTCCTTCCTTCTCTTAGGAAGCCCCATAGATTTGTTGTTTTTGCCAGAGCCCATTGTCACTGCTCTTGTTAGGAAATCTCTGCCCAGAAAAGCAAATTATCCTGTCTAGAGTGGATGACATTTGAGGGCATAGTTCTAAAACCTGCCTATGCTTTAGAATCATTTGGGCGAGCTCTTTAAGAAATATACATTCCTAGTCCCCACCTGAGACTTAATGAGTTAGAACCTTTGGAGGTGAGGCCCAGGAATCTTATTTTCAACACAGCCTGTGACCCTGATGTGCCTCAGTTCCTGGATTGAGAGCCACTGATGTCATTGTAGCTCCCATGGAGTGTGACTCTTGGCCTTTTCATCGGTTTTCTGGGCACTGGTTCCTGCTTAAGCGTGTTGCCCAGACCAGTAGTTGAGTAGAGAACAAGGAATTGGCACTGCCAAGCAATTTGTTATCACGTTCTGCACAGCCTCTGTGGTGCTGAGGCCAGGCCTGCGTACTCAACAGAACATGAGTTGGCTAAATGAAGATGCTTGCAACCAATACTTCATCCTGACACCCCACAGGTAGGACCACTGTGTCTCAGCCAAGTTTTCTTGTGATCTTCTCCATTCTTCATATGCCACCCCCCCCAACTCCAAGTACACACACACACACACACACACACACACACACACACACTAAGGTCAATGCACACTCTGATGTTGCCATTCTGCAGTAGGAGATTAAGATTATTGTGAGACGGTAGAGAAGCATGGATGAAGAAAATTAGGAGGAACTAAATTGAAAAATATGGAATAGCCTCAGGGACAATTTTAGTGCCTAAGAAAATATACAACTGTGTGTGCCAGCCAAGCTTGACATGGAAAGAAAGGAGGTAAATGGGATGGTTTGTGTGCCACTTTGGTTTTAGATATAAAGAAGTGGGATATCTTACCCATGGGCCTTTTAACCAAATCTTCCAGAAGGCAAGCAAGCTGCTTTCAGATAGCCTATCTCAGTTTTAATGGTATTAGTATGATTACCCTATTTCTGGAGAGGGCCCAGTGAAAAGGAAATAAATTTAAAACAATTTTTTATTTTGTAAGTCCTCTAAGGGCTTCTCCGTTTCCATTTTCCTCTGCCAAAATAAATTTGGGGTGTACCAATTTCCAAGCGGCTAAGGATAGAATGAGAGCCATACACACTCATTCAGTAAATCTGCATGCTTCCTATGGGGCTAGCTCTGTTTGGCCCTTAAAGAGCACATAAGTCATTCTCTTCGGAAGTGACCCAAGTTGCTACCTGGACTGAAACTATTTAGAAAGAGAGGGAAGGAAGGAGAGGAAAAGGCAGGAACAAATGAAGAGGTGGTCAATGTAGGCACTCAACACAAGGGAGGCCACAAGGACAATGCGGCAGTTCCATGTTGAAAGAAAGAAGAGCAGTGTGCCACCCTTAGATCTCTCTCGAGGCTTCTCAGTAACGCTTCCCAGGGTCACAGTGATGACTTGGCCTGAGCTGTCATGATGAAGCTGAAAATACACTGAATACTCATCAACATCAAAACTCTGAGAGGTATCCACAGACACAGCTCGCATCAGTCTTCCCATGCTCTGAAATGGCCCATCTGGGATGGGGTTCAGGCTCCCTGTGGAATATGAGCCTCCTGGAGCTGGAAGGACCTGACCCATCTCCCTGTCTTCAAGGCATGGGCTTAAACAACCTGTTTCTCCTTAAAGCCCCGGAGATGCTTTGACTGTTTTCCTCAGAGTTCCCTCTCATTGTATTTTTACCACTGGCCAAAAAGGTCTCATATGACCACACAAAATTCCCTGTTCAGAAGGAAGCCCATCGTGATTTGCTCCATCTTCACAAGGAAACATCAGCACAACCTCTTGGAAAATCTACTACATACTTAAGGATAGGAATGGACACTAGACAAAAGTATAAACTACAATGTTATACATACTCATGCTCTATAGATTCATAAGCGTGTGTATACACACTGTCATTTGATCACCTCAGTTAGCCATTCTACAGATGAGGAAAATGAAGCTCAAAAATGTTCAATGATTGGGCCCAGGATGCAGAGCTGGTAAGCTGTCACCAAGATTCAACTCCATTCCATAATTCTTCTTTTGCTTTAGGCTGTGATCCAAATATGGTTGGAGAGAGAGATAAAGAACTAAACAAGATGAATGAATCAAATCTACAAGTGGTGGATGAGTTTGAAGGAGGTCTCCTTTAGTCCCTTTTCATCAGGTTGACTCACTTCCCATGCTGCTTCTCCCTGCCCCATATTTTCTGACCGAGAACAGAGCTTACTTTGTGCGATGGCCATGACTCCAGAGAGGGGTGTCATGATGAGGTTTTGAGATTGCTGGGGATTATGGTGGGACAGGCTGTGGATGTTCGTCAAGGTGCTGACGGGGGGCAAACCACCTCCTGAGACTGAGATCTGCTGGAGAGAAAAAACAAGAGCCGCATAAGTGAAATTGGGACTGCAAAGAGCAGTGTCCAAAATGACATTGCTTAGCAATGATTTGGCACAGTTAATTCATGATGGATGGATAAATTCATTCATTCATTCATTCATTCATTCACTCACTCACTCACTCACTCACTAAATAACAATTATGAAGCACCTACTGTGGGATAGATGCTGTTCTAGGTGCTGAAGACACAGCAGTAAGTAAAATAGACAATAATCTCATCCCTTATGATGTTTCCATTTGTTGACGATCTTTGCGTTACTAACCAGCTTTAGATTCTTCTGCCCATGGGTATTATTATATGATTGGAAATATCCTATGTTTTGCTTTATGCCTTCCATATTATTGGTGCTAAAGACATGTAATTGCTAAAAACAATAACCGAAGAGATGTCCTGGGAGTCCCCATTGGGGGCGGGTTTGGGATGAGGCAGGAGTTCAGGGAAGCTTTCACTGACTACAGTCTATCAAGCACTGCTCACACATTAACTCACAAACCTCACTGGTCCCATGAAGCAGATATTTCTGCCTTTCCCATTTCACTGATTAAAAAACTGAGGCTCAGAGTAGATATGTATATTGCCTAAGATCCAACTATTAGTAAATAGTACATCTGGCATTCAAACCCAGGGCTCTCTGACTCTAGAAGTCAAGTTCTTACCTTTTGTAGAGGACTTTCCCCCACTCCTGCAAGTGTTACTAAGGGTTGGGGGGAGATCAACCATTATTAAGCTTCTTTACTTTTCCCAAGTCTCCACTATACATTAATATTTTTTTTGTTGTCAAGGAGATGATATTTTAATGATAAAGCTACTAAATAAGCCTTGGGCCCCAGAAACCCCCATTCTGTTTCGCCATTATATTTTAATGATAGATTAGTATGAGAAAGCTACTGATTTTAATGCATTTACTTTGTATATGGCTACTTTGAATCCTTTTATTGAGAATTGAATACTTTTACTTATTCTTGACAGCATCTTTTCCATGTTTATTTTCTTCATTTTTCTAAGTGTATAATGGTGTCACGAGCATATATGCTGATAGGGTCTCTTCTGTGCTAGTACTAATATGTATACGTGACATATTGCATTAGTTGGAACTTTCTGAGTAGTATTAAACAACAGCTGTCATATATGTCCTTGCTTTGATTCTGATGTTATTAGAATTACTTCCAATGCTTGCCCATTAATTATAAGGAGCTATCAGTTTTACACACACACACACACACACACACACACACACACATATTTTTGTCATGACAAAGTAGTTTACTACTTATAGTTTTCAATTAATTTTTAAAATTATTATTAAGAAAGGACATCCCTCCTCATTCTGAACTAACCCAGACATTCTTGATGGCATCAGGAACCCTGAGAGATGCTTTAGGGTTAGGATACATACATCAGATATCTGAGTAGTCCAGGTTCCCTTCTTCCATCTCTTGTTACCCAGAGCTCCTCAAATTATAGGTCTCACATCAGCACGCAGGGAAGACTATCTCCCGCCGTGCCCTTCTGGTCAACCCCATAGCTCCCAAGGTTAATTTGAAAAAGAATGAAAGAAAAAAAACCAAACAGGTTTGTTTGTGTTTTTAAAATGAGCATCAAGAAATGAGTTAGGGGTCATGTGACCAAGAAGGAATTCCAGCCACATCAAACAAGAGAGAACCAGCCTGTTTGCTGGACTTGTTTTTCAAAATGTCAGAGTCATAAAAAAAAAAAAAAAAAAAAAAAATCAGTAACCTGCCTTCAGGTTTCCCTTGGGTAATGTAGTCCTTTGGAAAAAGTCAACAAAGTGAGAAGTGAGGACAGTAATCTCTGCCATTTCAATATTTGATTTTAATGGTGAAAGAGAAACAAAGATGCCAATTATAAAAGGAACTTAAATGTGTATGGCTTTAGAGTTTGTAAAGTGCTTTCACTGATTGTCCTTGATAGATAATGACACAAATAGGGAAGGCGTTATGATTATTGCCCCTCTGTTACAGATTAAGAAACCGATTCTCAGGACAGTTGAGAGACTAGCTCTATGTCACTTAACTAGTAAGTGAGGAGGTCAGAATTCAAATCCAGTTTTGCTGGAGTTTAAATCCCATTCATTTACTACGTTTGGGTAATCTTGGTCAATTCCTGCACTATAAAATGCAATCATTATTTTCTATTTGCCTCCAGGACGGATGGAAACCAGTGAGCTGCTGAGGATAGCAGTCATGATCCTTACACAGTTATTTGGAGAGCCCGAATTATATTAATGCTGCCATCTGCAGTCCTTTCACTAGGCTGAGTGCTTTATGTGCCTACAACCTATGAGGTTGCTGTTCCTCTCCCTACTTTGCAGGTAAGGAAACTGAAGTTAGAGAAGTTAAGAAATGTTCCCAGGTGGTAGAGTTGGCATTGAAAGCAGCTATCTGCCCTCAAAGCCTGAGCTTTTCACCATTAGGTCACACTGCTTTGATACTGTGAAAATACCCAGTGCATGCTTTAAAAAAAACAAGGTTCAACATACGCAGACCGTGACCCTAAACCTGCCCAGCTCTTTGTCAATGCATGCCATTTGGGCATTGGGTAGGGGACAGATAGTGCAAAAGAAAGCTCAGATGGATCAGTATTATTTCCAAAACCAATATCTGAAGGAAGGTCTCGAATGTGTGTCCTACTGAAACTCAACACAGAGATCGTCGTTCCTTGTACAGGGCTTAATCAAAGAACAGCAGAGCTACAAGCAGCCCTCATACCCATCACCCTTCATTTTACAGTTGAGGAAACTGAAGTTAAGCAATGTCCATCCTATCTCTAATAAATAACAGAGCCCAAGACTTGGGCATGCTGGGCCCTTTGCCTGCATCATTTTTACCCATATTCTCCTCTTGCCTTGGTGGACCAAGATCTGTAATGGATGTGTTACATATTAACAGAAAACAGACTCTTGAATTTGGGCTTTCAGTAACACTGACTTAACATATGAGCCAGGGTGTTGGAGACTAGTGAAAAGCTAGTCCCTGCAAACAAGCTTCCAGGTGTTTGCTAACGCTGAGGTGTGCTGTCTTGGTCAATCATCAATCCAATAATATACTGTCCACTAGGGCCTTGCCAAGCAGAACAGGAAGACAAAAGTGTGTCTACAGGCTGCCTTTGGAGCAGCCCTGGCCTGGGTGGGGCAGCTTGCCTCAGGAGAACAAGTGGGAGGGCTCAAAGGGAAACCTCAGGGACCTTCAAAACAGGAGTGGAGACTCGGAGAGTTCCATCCACCGAGAAGCCAAGACCTCTTCCACAGGCCCCTTTTCCAAGGAAGCCTGAGTAATCCTTATCCCTTCTTGTTTGGATCTCAAAGTGACTCTTGAGAACTCATAAAGACTTGTCTGTGCCTCTCACAAGGTAGCCAAGACAAACCATTCCTCATGGAGAAGCTTAAGGGATAAGGGGAGGGCAAGGAGGCTGCAAAACACCTTCCACAGGAGCACCCTTTCATATATTTTGCAGAGACCACTACCAGGAAGATCAGCTCAGGTTCCCTGATACTGGAGTTGGCTGGGCCAACTCTCCCATCAGAAACTACACTTTGTTTTTCCTCCACGGAGCTAGGGACTCAATCACCTGTGACTCATCATTCCTGTGTTGCCGATACAGTATACACGTCAAGGCCTAAAATGGCGTCTGCTCCCTGTCCCTTCCCCCCATTCCGCCCCTACTCACCTCTGGGTCAGACATCTTAAGCGTGAAAGCCAGGAACCTGCACCCTATCCCCTCTCCCCACCAAAACACAGAGCATGACCAAAGACTAAAGTTTTCCATTCCCGACCCTTACTAGTGTCGTGATGCTTGTATTCTTTCATAGGCTGCTCTCCCCTGCACTTGTATTGCTAGAGGAATAGAATCTTGAGAATTCAAATTCAAGCAGCCTATTTCTCACCAAGCGCTCTAAACTTTACATCAGGGTGTGGACTGAGGTTATGGATATAGAAAACTTCATTTTAAGGTAACGAACAACACTGACATTAATATAACACTGTCATTTAAATATTTACCTTACCAAACACTGTGCTGAGTATTTCCCTCATTATCACCTTTGTTCTCTCAACAATCCTATTGTTATGACCCCCATTTTATAGATGAGAAAAAGAAACGCGGGGTAGCTCAGGAACCTGCCCAAGGTTAGCTACACAGCTAATAAGTGCTGGAGCTGGGATTTGAACCTGGGTCGTTGTAACTTCAAAGTCGGTGTTTCTCACTCACACTGTAAGCATCACCCCACCCTATCTGCCATTTTGTGCTATAATCTTCATTAGCATGCCATCCAATGTCCTTCAGAATCCCAGATCAAGAAACCTCTCCCCACCTCCTACTAACTACTAAATCCTGACTTAATTACTCTCTTTGCCGGCACCAGGAGGTGGCGAAGAGAAAGAAGGGGCTTGTTTCAAAGTGAGGCCCTCTCTGAGTTAAAAAACTGACTTTGGAGGCCTTGGTTGGGGGTGGTAGTGAATGAACATTTTATCAACACAAATGTCATTGGCAGCCCCAAAACAAATAGTGTCCCACCCGGCTTGCTCCTTTATGAGGCATTCAATCAATAAAATGAGAGCAGAGCTCTGTCAGATTTATTGGCTGGGTTCAAACTGAACACCTCTTCTACCCGCCAAAGGCTGGGTCACCCGTTCTACCTTTCCGTTCCAACTCTGGACAGCCCCCATCTTCCCTGGAGGGCTACAATGGTTCATTGTTTGAGGCAGGCCTTGTGAGAAGTTGTGTTTGTTTTGCCTCTTATCTTATCAGCTCCAGAGCTACAATGGCCCAGGTGTACTCACCATTTTACCATCAGGTGAGAGGAGATTGTGGCCTGGGTCCAGGCTGGCTGGAGAGACTTGCTGTAAAACGGACTGGCTGGTCACCATGGCGCTGTTGCCATGGTGACTGATTGTTGAGGAGGAAGTGACCTCGTTGTTTCCCTGCTGGCTGTAGCGCACTCCTGCAAAACAAGGCAGATCCAATATCGAACATTAGTGTCACCAGGGCCGGGGAACACTGACTGACTGCTCCTCCCCTTGTTTTCGAGGGTGGAGGACAAGAAAACAAAGTTGCCTTCTCCTCCCCTATCTACCTATGAGAAATATTGACTGTTTTTTTCTCTAGGGGAAACGTGGCATGGCCTCTACTGAGTTCTGGAATGTAAGGTCCATGAGGGCAGGACATTTTTATCTATTTTGTTTTGTTCATTGCTATATCCCCAGCGCCTTGGCACTTGGTAGTCACTCAATAAATACATATCAGATGAATGAATAAATGTATTCCGCTTGTTGTTGTGTAAGTATAGTTCTTTTAGGATTTAAGGCCTTCTCTTCCTGGCTGGCATGTTTTATTCTTCAAAATGCCTTCTAGAAAGGTTTCCCCGGCATCTCTTGGCTATGTAGGGCTGCAAAGTATGAGTTGACCCATTTTACAAAGAGGCACTTGCCCAGTGACCCTTGTAAGAGCCACAGCAAAATATATCAGTCTCTGTGCACCACTGTTTTCACTGGGTCCAAGAGGCCTGGGGGGACACAGGCGGAGCAAAATGAGGATGGGGCTGCAGCTAGGAGTCTTTGCCTCTGGGACTCACATTCCTTTGATGGGGTCCTATTTTGTTGATTTCCACGGCACAGGGGAAAGCGCATCTGTCGGGCGGTAGGGCAAGCAGCACGCACAGCACCAATCACATTTACAACCTCACTTCTCTGACCCACCCTCTTGCTCAGGAACCCAAATTCAGGTTTGTGCTCAAGAAAGGGAAAGTGCTGGGCAGAGACCAGACAACTGAAGGAAGCGAAAGTGGGGCAAAGCACCTGGGTCCAGTTAGCAAAGTCAAGGACCTGCTTGATGTGCCCACAAAACAGCCAAAAACAAGGCTGGCACAGCCCGGCATTTCGTCCTGAGCTCAAAGCTTAGAAAGAGTGGTTCTCGTTTTGGATTTGACAAAAGAGGATTGGAAAACCCTGTTCCTACCTGCAAGGGAGGGAGGACAAATGCTCTAGGCATGAAATCATTTGGAGAGATGGGCCAACTATTTGGCTGTACTTCTCCTTTTGCCCAGTTTCCCGAGATGAATCATCACTGTATAAAATATACTGATTCTGCTGGTCTGTTTCCCCTGCTGCCCTGCCTCCTTTCTGAGGAACCTACAAAGTCCCTCAGGGGCCAAGCAAGCTACCATAACCCTAGAGCCTCCAATTCACTAGGACAAAGCTGGCCAAAAGGAGAACCAAGCTAGTTTTTCTTGGATTCTCTGAAAGACATTACCTAAGGCTGATATGACCTAGAACTTAAAAGAGCTGGGAAGAAGACAAACAAATGCTAAGGCAGGGCTCTAACCTTCAAGAGCAACTTGTTTGACTACGAAGTAGCTTAATGTACACTCTATGGGCTTCTTCTATTAATTGTTTCCCTGTCCGTTGATTTAAGGGCTGTTAGTGGGAGTGGTGTTGGTAATGGAGCAGCACTGGAATTTGGTGGCTATTGGTCTGGGGCATTACATTTTTTGGGAAACAGAAGCCATGAAGTTAAAAGGAGGAAAGGCTTCCATATCTCCAAACCAACACCCCCTGCCCAGTCCTGTCCATCTTCCTCTGCACCTACCTTCAGCTCCCTGTTTTCCTATTTGTCACCCTCTACTCCATCCCATTGGATTAAATTAGGTCCTTTTTCTACACTCACGTTATCTCACAGTGATGGAAGAAGAAAGATCTGAAACTTGTGAACTCAGAATGCAGAGCTAGGTGTAAGAGAAAAGAAGGAGGCAGATTTCAAATCAATAAAAGGAAGAATTTTCTAACAAGGAGGGACAGTGGAAAGACTGTGGGCTCTGGAGCTAGACAAACTCAGGTTCAAATCTTGACTTTGCTCTTAACAGATGTGTGATCTTGGGGAAGTTCTGTGTGTCTTAGTTTCCTCTCATAAAATGAGGAGAATGCTTCTTTATTTTTATATTAGGGATAATATCTGTAAAGCTCCTAGCACAATGTCAAATAAATGACTACTGCAGATGGGGATGATGAGAGGAGGGAGCTGATACAGGGTTGGACCCGAAAATATATGCCCTGGGATTCTAGAATTCTAGGCCACTTAGGGCAGATTCTAAGTACTGAATGAAATTATCTTTCCATGGAGAACTGTTTCCAAAGCATCCTAACCTCGTGGACCACTGATGCTTTGCTCTGGAAACGATTTGGGAGGGAGGCCTGGCCCCTGCCCTCTCGTTCTTTCCTTTTGGAGGAACTGGGCTTCACCCTGTTTTTTTTTCTTGCCTTCTCTGACTCCCTGACCAGCTATTTACCTCCCCAAGATGCTCTGCTCTTGAGAGAGTAGTGATAACACTGGGAGTCAGGTGTGTTTTCACCCCCCAGCCTGTCCCCATCATCGATTCAGTCTCAAGTCAAACAGACTCTGGTTTAGCCTATTTAATTTGGCTGAAGGAAGAGGGCCAGTCCCCTGATGATCAAATATGGGTCATGAGGAGTCTTCTCCCCTGCCACAGGCTACATAATTATTTATTTAAAAATAATTAACCAAAGATATCCATAGGAAACAAAAGCCTTCTTTACAAGGAAGTCTGGCAAGAGAGAGTCAAGAGCCATTTGTTAGAATCCAGGCAGCATAGCCCAAGGCTGCTGTGGTTTTCAAACCTGGTTTTCTCCCCCAGGAGAACTTCCTTATATAAGAAATATGTCGGTAGAGCTACTCTGTTTAAAGACAGGTGGCCCTAGACCTCTGCACATTCCTTTAAAGACCTCTGGCTAAGGGATAGCGTCTGGCTGGGAATTAGGGATCCCTATTTTGATCTCAGCTCTGCCATCATCGTACTGGGTGAACTCCAGCTTCCTCGTCTCCAAGCCAGAGGACTGCCCATTGTGGGGAGGTGGCTATTATCACTGCAGACTGTGATAAAAGCTCCAGATTCACCTGTAGCTTTTCCCACTGATGCTCATCTCACCAGGAATTTGGCAATCACTCTGGCCCCTGAGAGGGTGGCTGTTATTAGCCAGCTGCCTTAAAGCCGGTGTGGAGGTGGAGGGTATATCACAAGGTATCTGCTGGTGCTCTTGTTAGAGGAGAGACCAGGTCTCTGTGTTTTTCACAAACTCAGAAGAGCACTTGAAGTGAGAGCCAAAGTAGAATAGGCTCTGGAGCCAGATGACCTGGGTTTAAGTTCTGGCTTTACCTCATAATAGCTGTGTGACCTTGGGGAAGTTACTTAACCTTGCTGAACTTCGGTTTCTTTATTGTTAACAATATCCACCCTTTAGGTTTCTTTATTGTTAACAACATCCACTCTTTAGACTGATGAGTTAATGGATGTGAAAGTACCCAGACCAAGCTTGGCACATACCAGTTGCTCAAGACACATCAGTTCCTCCAACTCTGGGACTGTCTTTGTCTAAAAGACATTTTTCAGAAGGCTGACTTCACAAAACCTTGTTGAGCTCATATC
This sequence comes from Pteropus vampyrus, assembly GCF_000151845.1. Taxonomy (NCBI): domain Eukaryota; kingdom Metazoa; phylum Chordata; class Mammalia; order Chiroptera; family Pteropodidae; genus Pteropus; species Pteropus vampyrus. Next base: position 1,162,237 of record NW_011889139.1, on the reverse strand, counting down.
ATGTGCCAGGTACTGTGCCGGGAGCCTGTGTGAAGAAGTGGGATGGCGTCTTTCCTTCTGCCTTTGCTATTGCAAGTACAACGAGAGCTCTGTTTTAATGCTGACTGGCCAAATATGCCAAGTTAACAGCCTTAGAGGTCCCATAGGAGAAATAACAATGCCAGAAGGTGGCTGTGTACCTTTTACTCACTTCCTGGCTCAAGTCACTAATTGGCCATGTCCTCATCACTGGCCCTATGAACCAAACAGTAAGCATGTCCATCAGCGAAGGGCCTCTCAGCTGGAATCTAGAGACATCGCTGAGGCCCTGCTGAGGTTATCTACTTTCACCTGTTCCTAGTTCTCAGCATCATTAGTGATGATGCTATCTATTCCTGAATTCCTGACAGTGTGTGAACAGAAACAAATCGTTTGGTTTCTATCCAATGTGACTGGTCAGAAGTGTTGAAACATGAAAGAAGCGTATTATTCCAAGAAGCCAGAATCTCCATGCTCTTCCTTTCAGCACCCACGTGCATCTCCAGGGCACTTTGCACACTGCTCTTATTTGGGATTTCTTTCTAAAGCAAAATCATACCATGTCACTGCCCTGTTTGGAAACCTGTGATGGCTCCCCACTGCCTTCTGGAAAAGCTCAAACACCTAAGACTGGCAGAGTTGGGCCTTTGTGACTCTAGTCTGTCTTATTTGCACCATCTCTCACCATATCCCATACAGCCATGTCAGAGCACCTGTCACTCCTCACACAGGCCCTGCCTCTGGGCCTTTGCTTACACTGTTCCCTCTGCCTGGAAAGAGCTCTTCCCTTCACATCCTTTAAGAGGACTAAATGTCACCTTCTCTGTGAAGCTCTCCTTGATTCATCATGGTAGTTATCTGTTCTGTCCTGTGCATTTTACATGCAGTAGAGACTCTTACAGCAGGAGTCGGTTACCCATCACAATAACACTCTGATGATATCTACTTTTCTCTCCCTTTTGAACAAAGACAGCTTTTTACTTATTGTTGCATTCTCAGAGCCTAGTAGAGGGCTTGAAATTGTGACTATTTATTGAATGAAGGAATGAGTCCTCAGCTGCTTTGAGTATCCATGCCCCACAACAAGAGAGCATCCTTCTGGCAGGAGAAAATGCAGCCAGTTCTGTGGTAATGTTTGTACTGGGAACGTGGATCTCTTCCAATTCTACTGATATATTAGGGAATAATTTGAATGCAACATGAATTTCACATTTGAGGAATTCAGCAATCTGCACCCAGATGAAGGGAGCTACACAGGAATATACTAAATGCACTTGTGTGCATATACATGCACACACATGCACCTGTCAAACATCTACCACCTACCATGTGTTCACTGCATGTGCTATAAGCCACATCTGTCCACATCTGGGGTTACAACTTTCCTTCTGATTTCAGATTACTCTCTGTCCTCCATCTGACAGTAACTCATAAACTGCAACCTTTCTGATGCCCACCTCCATAGGCAAACTTCAGGAATTTTTCAAGGCAAACTGCCATATTTATTGTTGTACAGCATTTATGTATTTCCTAACCATTTAACAGATGTAAAACTCTGCTAATTTTTTTTTATTAGATTCTTATCTTTTTAAAAGGTATTACTGATGAAATTTTTGAGTGTTATACCCTTAACCCCATTTTTTTCCCACAAGCCCTGTGGTTTTTATTGTGTGGCTTTGCAAAGCATGGTGGTTTTTACGATGCATATATTGGGTTCCATGGAACTGACTGTGCACCTGTGTTCAAAGACAGACACCAACTGCCTCACCTGAGGACCCCAGAGGAGAGCTGCTTAGCGTGTAATTAATCACAGGGACTTTTCAGAAACCTGTACTTCAGAGTCTTAGAACCACATAGAGCCTGGGCATCTAATCTAGCTTTCTAAGAGCTTCAAAAAGCAGCTAAGACCCAATTCCACATTTCCAGAAATCAACTGGGCACTAACATCTAGACAATTTAAACTAATATTCTCTCTATCTCTCTGCTTTGACTGATGATTCTGGGCTTTTGGGCCTGATGTTATCATCATCAGCTTTTGGGCCTGATGTTATTATCATCTATAGGAAGGATATACAGACTCCTCTCAGAAGCCAGAATAATGAATGAATGAAATAAGATTAGAGAAGCACTGGGTTTTTCTGGGAGAGAAAGTGCCGGGCAAACAGAAGAGTAATGTCAGCCCAGAAAGCATGACCAGAATTGTTCTTTTAGTAAGAGAAGAGGGAGGTGGGGCCTCCTGGTCACTGAGAGGCTCAGCTTGCCCCCATGTGGCCTTTGGCACTGAAGCCTGGGGGTCCCTTTCTCTGGGGTCTGTGAGCTACACCCAGAATCCAGTGGGATGCCTTTCACCCTTGACATTTCAAAACCAATCTCCCATCCCTGATAATGCAGGAATGTTCCTCTAGCTAGTGGATCTCTGCCAGCAGAGTAAGCCACCCAGCCACTAACAGAGTAAACATTACTCAACTAGCCAGGGCTCTGTCACACGCATTCTTCCCCTGTGTTCCTAACCTCATGCAGAGCACAGCCCAGCCCTGTTGGGTCTGGAAACTGGGAGTAAGTCAAGCAGGAGGGATTGTGCAAAGGAGAAAGCTCTTCCAAAAGGAAACAACCACATCCATTAATCATGGGGGAGACGGGGCTGTCTTTCCTCTGAAGCCAAAATGTAGAGTTGGGGAGGGCACTGGGAGGAATCAGGCCAGTCTTGATGGGCCCAGCACTGCATTCTTGGAAACCCAGTCCCTCTTTTCCCAAAGACGAGTCATTTTCTTGAGGGGAGAGGTAGAGACACAAATGATTCTGTCTAGTGAACTTCTGAGACACTCACTCATTTGGGATAAAAGAATGTGAACCATTCCCTGGCTTGAAATTGGGAACTCGAGAAATAAGGCTTTCAAACAAGTTAGCGTTACCGCCGTGGTTTCCTCAGTGGTAAGACAGGACTATTGCCAATTCTTATTAATATTACCTCCTCTGTGGGGATAAAGATGAATGTTTGCAAAGAGTTTAGGAGATTAAAAATCTGGAAGCATGGGAGGAAAAAGCTGATGTAAGATGAAAGCAATTTAAACACTGGGCTGACTTCAATTCCAAATCTCTTTCTACCTGAGGTGGCTTAGTTAGGAGCCCAATTCATAAGAGGAGAAACACAGACAGGCCTGCGGGGACGGTAAACATTCTTGAACTCAAGGAGTAAAAGTTGAGTGATACTTAAGGGAAGCCCACGAACTGGTTTTCTTATAAAAATCAAAGCAAATGTAACCAAGAAAAAAAAAAGTCTTCCATCAAAAGCATCTTGGCTGAGAACAGAAGCTAATGTACACGGTGCACCTGAGAAAATTGCACATGTGAGGAGGTAGAAGGGACACCATCTCCGCCTGTCCTCCCCACAGGGCCTGCCAGCCACCATGCCTGGTCCTGACCAGGGAGCTAGTTTCTGCAGGCAAACATCAGACGGTTTGCAGTGAATACTTTGGCCTAGAGACGGAGGCTGTAGGGAAAAGAAACCAGGCCAGCATTCGAGAACTTGAGAAGTCTGCTCAGTGTGTCATAGATGCCCATTCGACAGAGTGGAAAGCTGAGGTTTGAAGAGAAGGAGGTCATTTTCACTATCTCTTGCTAAGGGCCTCCCAGCAAATTGGTGGTATTTCGAAGCTGACTCTTCTCCCTCTTCCCCATATGCCCCCAATTGACTCCACATACATTGAGCCTTCCGTCATGACCTACCAATAGTTTGAAATAATTTTGTTTATTTACTTGTTTCTTGGCTGTCTCTCTCATTGGAATATAAGCCCAATGAGGACAGGGCCTTGTCTGTCTTCTCCATGGTCTCCTCAGCACCTTGCACAGAACTTAGACCGTGCTAGGTTCTTATAAGTATTTGTTGAATGAGTAACTGATGGATAAATGACCTACATTTCAACTCCAACAAAGGGCTCCACACTTCCCTCACCTTTACTCTGTTGAGTTGAGCAGCAGAAAACTGAGAGTGGTATACATTTATCCTCTAACTCTCCCAGTTTTTCTGAGGTTAAGGAGAGGCATGCATTTTTAAGGAGAAAGGTAGGGAAGAATAAGAGAGAAGGAGAGAGGGAGATTAATATATTACTACAACGAAGAGATAGTACTGATACATTTGGGCAAGTTCACGTTTGAAGATACAAGGTGGGTGCACCGAGGAGTAAGTATGATGCAGCAGGACTCCCTTTTCACACCTGAGATTTTAGATGGTGCTTTAGTGTAAAAAAGGGCCGATGGGATGCCTGGGAGGAACCTGATCATTCTCTATTTCTTGAGGCCTAAGCATAGCACCCATTACCAAGGATGCTGTGAGAATAGGAATGGGTGCTTCCATTAGCACAGGCTTATCTCTTTAAAGGTTTTGGGTTGCAGGCAGGGACCCAAAATTTAGACCCACCATGTTAGAACCCAGTTTTAGGCCCACTGGGTTGATTTTGGGGTAAGAATTTACTGTGGTGACATGAGTAACTTAAATGCCTTTTTCTCCAAAGGAATCCAGAGTAAAACTAAGGAATCCAGAGTAAAACTAAGAAGGGTTAATGGTGGACATTGTTAGGCCTAAAGGCTATGGAGACAGACAGAGCCCTGCTACAGTCTGGCTCCTGGGGTCTCTTTCTGAGGGGCTGCCTTTGTGGGCAGGGGGAATGTGGCGGCAACAAAGGCCCCTAAGGCTTGGCTGACGAGGAGAATGATGTTTCTTGTGGGTCTGGGCAACAGGGGAAGGCTATAAAGCCATCAGCAGTCTGAGCCACTGGGTGTCCACACAAAAGTTAGGTCCTATAAACAGACATCTGTATTGTGACTAAAGGGCTAATAAAATTGCCTTAGAAGAGAGAGGTTTTCCACTGCAACCTATTCATAAGCAGGACCCTACTGGGAAGTGACACCAAGGGAGAAGTTCCTTTGAGGCCTGGAAAGTGTCAGAGCTACCTTATTATAGGGGTTTCCCTGGCCAGACCCCAGCCTCTTCATCACTGTCGTTAAGGGCAGCACCATCAGCATCATTATCACCATCATCACCATCATTATGACAGATAGCCACGGATCACTCGCTCATGGATGCTGGTCCCAGGGAGTATCAGGTGTTGGGCACTAAGACTTTGGGAGGTAAGTGGTTACTGGCTTCCATTAAACAGGAGACCAGTTAAGTGCTCAGGTAGCACTCCCAGAAAACTAGTGGCTGCCTAGAGCTGGGCAGTTTCCTTTCTGTCCCTTCAAATGACTCTGATTTGCAAAAAGTCCAGTTTCTTTTCTAGACCCTCAGTTCACTCAATTGACAGTCAGCGAGAGTTGTTCTAGCTCTTTGCCTGACCAAGAGATTATAAAAGAACATAATCTAGTAGAACAAACTAGTAGAACTAAACTAGTAGACTAAAGTAGTAAACTAAACTAGTAGAATATTAGAGAGAAAGAATAAGAATAAGAACATGTTCTTCAAAAACTTCCCAGTAGCATTTAATATTTTTTTGGTGGTGGGGATTGTATACTTTGGTTAAGCAGTATTAATGAAGGTAGAGCTGATGACATTGTTTCTAGAAAAGGAAAAATATACTTTAAATAATAATATATGCATATATTATGTAAAATGAAACTAATTCCATGCTCAGTTTAACTCTGAAGCTTATAAAATGAGATTTATGCATTAAACTTCTGAACGGGAAGCTCTTATAATCAATGTCTCCATTCCATAAATATATGTGCCAAGCACAGGGCTATGGACCTGAGACACAGGAGTGAAAGAAGCCAACTTGGGCTTAGATGCTGGTACAGCCCCCAACTCTACCATTTGGAACATGTGCACAGTGAGCTAGATTCTTAGAGCCTTCAGGGACTATCATTTTCACTGTGTTTCTTTTTCTTTGACAGAGAAGAATGCAAACCCTACACTTCACCTGCCAATAGGATACTCAAGAAGGAAAAGGCTCCATTCATAAAACATCTTGACACAAATTAAGCACCTATTTGTGCCCATTGTGCAAACTGATGTTACACAAATGAGAGATGCTGTTCAGAGAGCATCCACCCTTGCTGAGCAAGAACTCATTGGACTTCATTGCCAACCCCGTTCAACAAGTGCTGACCAGGAAGAAGCACCCTGCAGTGGGCAGGGCCAGAAGGCATGGGCAGGCAAGCTGCCACTCAAAGGCCCTGAAAGTGTTAACCTTCAGCAGTTATAGGTGTCTCCTTTATACCCATTATAAATCTGTTTATTGTGACTGGCCCCACCCAATCTGCTGGTGCTGTAAAGCTCTAATGGTCCCTAATAAAGGTAGAAGGCTTCTAACAGCACACAGTTCCTGAAATGGAGAAGGATCGAGGGAGAGCAGGAGGGAGAAAGAGGGATAATGAGCTTAACAATAAAATATCACAATTGCAAACTTTCCTCTGCTATTGGAAGCAGCAGAGTCCTGGGCCCCATGACTTGATGTTACATATGATCTTCATATACTAAACTGTCAGAGCTGAAAGGCCCAATCCCTTCATTTGCCAGAATCCTTGGGATATTAAGTGATTTGCCCAAGGTCACCCCTGTTCCATAGCGGTTCAGGTCTCCTGAATCCTAGTCCAGGACCCCTCACCCCAGCTGCCTCACCTTTCCTAGTTCAGCAAGGGGCCATCCGGATGACCGCCAACCCCTTCAGAACCCTCCTGCTCCATCTAACCTAGTGTGTCCAGCCCTGACTGTACATCCAAATCTCTAGGGAGTTTGCTGCAACTTCACATGCTTGACCCCCTGCCCCAAATTCTGATTCTAAAAGGTGTGGGTGAGGAAGCCATGGGTACTTTTAATGAGCTCTCCAAGTGCCTTCCATGGCTTGGGAAGGAGATTGGAGAACCACAGGCCTGGTTAATACTTGGGTTTCATTGCTTCTGATGTTGCAAAAGACAAGCCGCGTTCATGAAAAGGGCAACTCTTCCAGGGAGAAACTGCAAACCACACCCTGGTCAAGAATCCAGAGAGATCCAAAGCTCTTCCTCTGTCTGAGTGCCTTGAGGATTCAATTCAATAACACTTTCCCTGTCAGGCATCATGCTTGGTGCTGGGCACATTTCATCACATTTAAGCCTCACGACAACCCAAAAGGAGATAGGTATTGTGACCCCTGTTTTATAGATGAAGAAACTGAGGCTAAGTCACTTGTTTGAGGCCACACCACCAGATAGTGACAGAACCACAATTCAAGCCCAAGCCTTTTTGGGGTACTATACTTTGCTACGTAGACACACCCGAGCGTGGTCCTGACAAGGGACTGCCTATGACCACCTGGCCTCCGCAGATGTAGGCTTCCCTTAGGAAAGTCATTAAATGCTAAGGATCGTCTGCATAGTGCCCTCCAACTTGAGAAGGACATGCCCAGTACTGGTTCTGGGAAACTTGCCCCTTGACCTCCTGAAAGCATTAGAGAGACTGAGCCTCACTGGTCAGCTCCTCAGTGGCTAAACTCATACAGGTGTGCTTTTGTAGGAGCTGCTGAAGCCAGAGCTGAGGCAATGGAAAGGTGTCTTAAGCAGATGTATGCTCACAGGTTGAGGGAAACAGTTTCCAGAAAATCAGCCCTTGGGAGCTCCTGTGGCTTCCTGTGCTCACTACAGGACTTACGTCACCCTCTCCTCCTCACCGCTCTGTGCCTGAAGTTTGGGGGAGCTTCCCTCCTAAGAACAAAGGCCACTAAGCTTCTCAGATATGTCCTCCACCAGGAAAGTACCACGCCCCCTCCCCCAATTAGCAGGTTACGAGGGCTAATTACTAACAAGCAGGGTACTCACACCTCCTTTAATTAAAGAAGAAAAATGCCCTGTTTGGTATAGGAAATTCAGGGTCATCTTGTGAACCTGACCTCCTGCTACATGGTCATGAGCCCACTTCCCCCACCACAATACGTGGTGCTTCCCAGCTTTCTCTCACTGTTTAGTGTATTTGCACTAAATGCCTATGGCACTGGATATGACACTGGAAATGCCTCATGGATGTCACAGAGCAGTCCTTCTTGGAAGAATGAGAAACTGCCTCAAACTCCAAGTGCTATAAGAAGCCAGCCTGAGTCTGCTACAAATACCAAGATGAGTATCTAGTTGAAAGTACTTAAATTCTCTAAGAATTAAAAGAAACCTCCAAGAGAGAGAAGGAAAAAACAAAAAACAAAAACAAAATAAACAAGTCTCTGCAAGGAATAGTAGTAATACCTACCATTTATGACAGCCTGCTACATCCAGGATGCCTTACATATATTATCTCACTGAATCCTTCTAGCATTTGCATGAGGGAGTATCCTCGGTTTATGCATTGAGAAACTCAGGCTCAGAGATCCCAGAGATTTGTCCAGGGTCACACAGCTAATAAGTGGCTAAGTTGAGATTGGAATTCAGGTCTGCTTCTATAGCCCATGATTTTGTTGCTACACCCACTGGATTTGTAAAAGCATTGCCCAGAGGATCTTTAGTGTATATTAAATGTTGGGATTGTTGGTGGTTGGGCACCTAAGGTGCAGCCTGGGCAGCGGAATTTTTAGAAGCTCCCCAGTTGATTCCAAAGTGCAGTAAGGTTTAGGAACCACTGTCCTAGAGCGGGGGTCAGCCCACTGTGGTCCACAGGCCAAAGCAGCCAGTTTTTGTATGACTCATGAGCTTGAAACGGTTTTTACATTTTTAAATGGTTGGGGGAAAATCAAAAAAATAATATTTTGTGATATATGAAAGTTATAGGAAATACAAATTTCAGTCCTCACAAATAAAGTTTTTTTTGGAAGACAGCCATCTTCATTTGTTTACATATGGTCCATGGCTGCTTTTACTCTACAGGGTCGAGTAGTGAAGAGATAGTATGGCCTGAAAAGCCTAAAGTATTTACTCTCTGACTCTTTACAGAAAAAGTTTGCCAACCCTTATACTAGAGTTGTTATAAACAGCTAGGATGATAACCAAAACTGTATGCTTCCTTTGATTTTATTTTGGGGCTATGTTTCATATATATTATATAATTTTTTTCTTCTCCATTTGTGCTTGTACTTCTTGAAAAGTGAGTAGAAGCATAAAGCAAGATCTTGTGCCTTCCCATCAAACAATCAGATTCAAAAAACCTTGCACAAATTTCTGCCTCTCTCTGTACCTTCAGTGTTTAATTCTTTCCAAGTTCCTGTCAGTTCCCATCAAAACTTCAGCAAACAGATTCCAAGGGCCCTTCTCCCATTACCTGCAGGCCAGGCCTATGTGTTTGCAGGCAGCTTCCTTCCTCCTCAGAGCTGACTGGAGGCAACAAGGAGTCCTTGAATCCTCTAAGGGTCCTTCAGGGGGATTAGGCATGGCCAATAGGCTGCCTACAGTGATAGGACTCCAGTATCTCCTGGCCCCTTTGTGCAGAGGCTGGTAGCCCCACCAGCTCAGCAGCCAGGTTTCTTTGTATGCAGGCCAGGGTTGGTCCCCTATCAGGGAAAGGTTGCCGGCAGAATGCTCTGAAGGCCAAACCTCATAATCTCATTAATATCCTGATTGTCTTCCCCAATCTAGTGGCAGCCGGTGGGGGTATTACCACAAGATAAAATGACCTTCAAATTTAACAGATAAAATGACAGTCAGATAAAGTCTCTATGAAGGACAACATTAGGGCCATGTCCGCCACTGAGCTCTCAGTTCATATGAAAAGAGTTTCCTAAAATAGCAGATGTTCCAAGGCAGGATTTGTTTCTCATCAAACTGAAATAATCTGCTACATAGGGACAATGGGGCTTATTTACTATGGAGACTTTTGTTGCTGAGATGAATATTTTTACGACTGCCCTCATAAACCCCCTCCTCTTGTCTGCTGCCCAGGGAGGGGGCGGAGCTCCAGAGGTGAGCTGAGGTTCCTGCACTGTCTAAGAAGCCCCATTAAGTTGTTAAGACATTTAGTGCCCCAGACAGTGCTGACTGCAAGGGCAGTTCAAATCCCCTTCCAGATGGGGATGGGGCTGTGAAAGAGGGGGCTTTGATTTCTTCTTTGGGCAGCGCACGTAATCTACCTTGGTCAGGGGCAACAGTTGGGTGAGGGGAAGCAGTAAAGTAGCCAGACTGGGAGACCCAATAGTTGGGTGAGGGGAAGCAGTAAAGTAGCCAAACTGGGAGACCCCCACCCTTACCCTACCAACTTGGCCACGCTCTCCCAAAGCTCTCCCAAAGCCTTTGTCGTTCAGAGGGGAGAAGTAAGAATGTGAGAGAAGAAGGGCCTGTAGGGGGGATTTTTTGTGTGTATGTGTGTGTTGGTTTTCATGCCTGAAATGTTTTTAGCATCTGTATAAAGTTCTTAGCATCTGTGTAAAGCAAAAAGAGATGGACAGTATATAACAGCCCAAAACCTGTCTCTGCCGCTTATTAACTATATAAACTTGGGCAGATTACTAACATTCTAAACATCTCACTTTCCTTGATTGCAAAATGGTGATAAGGATACAGATGGTTTCTACCCATTAAGGTTGTTGTCGGGATTAAAGAAGATGATGCATGTAGGTACTTAGCCCAGGGCCTGGTACCCAGCAAGTGCTCAATCCACACTAGCTCTTATAACGATTCACATTTAGTTACAACCCTGCACTTTCGAGATATCCTTGGGTCCTGTGGATTTCAGCATTAGGGAAAACAATAACAACCACACAGATATCCTAGCCCAGAGTTTGATTTGTCCAAGACCCAGGGTTCGATTTCTATAGGTGACTTGGGAGATGTGAAAGGGGGTGGGGGGCAGGGGAGGCAAGACGCTCTGGTTTTCAATCTCGGATCTGATCATCAGGGTGATCAAGTCCATTGAGCTTGGGAGAGAGGAATAGAGTTCAAAGAGGGGGAGGAGTAAGCAGCCACTGAAATAAACATCTCTTCTTAAGTAAACAGGCTATGGTTCAAGGTAGCTGAAAGTTACCCTGGAGGGGCTTCTGCTCACCTCTGTGCCTTACTTTCTTTCCGGAGATTAATAAGCATTAATCTCCATCTCAAAAGGTGACACAAGAGTGAGGACATTACGTGTGAGGTGAATAAAGGCTAATGAAGACCTTCTGCTCCTCCCTTGCTGTCACAAGGCAGCCAGGCAAGTTTGCTGGAGGTGGCCAGGTGAGTTTGCCGCAGATTGGAGCAAAGGGTACAGAGAAGTCCACCACAGATCACACGGCCGGATCCCTGGCTTGGGTCAAGGCTAGCCCAGTTTCCATCCCACGCTAACTTCCTCCTCCTCCTTAAGCTGATCAATATGAGCACCAGTCTCCAACCAGTCCTTTTCCTTGCCACAGCCCTGCTCTCTGACCTTTTGGAGGCCTTTCTCTTGATTCCGCTCCAGAATGGAGGTAGGAGCCATCACTCCGGGCCTGCTCAATGGCCTCAGAATGGGCTGTCATGGGGTCTATAACCAGGGACAGCTCCTGCTGGCGAGAGTTGGAATGGAGGGGGGTACAGATAAAGGCTTTCCAGGCTGAAGATAAATGGCTGCCTGCAGCCTGCTACAGTAACTTCAGGCCCCCAAGAAGAGCAAACAAAGGGTGCCCCTGTGACACTCACTGGAAAGATGAAGGCCCATCAGCAGCAGCCAGGCTGGTTCAAAGCCCCAACTTAATTGTCAATTAAGCATGCATAAGGGAGACAAAGCCATGACAACCCTGGGCTGCATGCTGATGTGTGATTGTAAAGCCGGGAGGGGCAATGCTGAAAACAGCTGATTCTGCTGACAGTGTGTTTGTAGGGCACCTTGTAACCAATCAGCCGCTGACAGAGGCAAAGTGCTCCTCCTGCCACTCCTATTGTGCAGGACATTCCAGGACCAGGGTCACACTGTGGTCATCGTGGGCAAGTGGGCCACAAGGCACTAAGCGTGGCTGGGAGGGAAGGGGCACCGTTAGCACAGGGATGCTCTCCTCTCCAGAAAGAGTCTTCTAGGGAAAGATTTGTCTCTAAGGTGCCTCCAGTCCTCCAGGCTCAGAGACTGGTGTTTGGGGGATGGGGGTTTGGGGGCACAGGGATTGGGGCCTTGTCTCCTCAGCTCAGCATTAGAGGTTCCTATGCTGACTCGGATGTTGGTTTCCCCTCAGCCACCACAGAACTCTTCTTGTATTCTGCATCCAGTTACATTTTAGGCCAGGTTAGAGACCAAGAGATCTTACCTTGGTCGTGGGACCATGATGGGAAGTGTACCACGAGGCTCTGCAAACCAAGGCTCTGCTGAGCACTGGGTGCCAGCCTGCTGTCTGCCTAGCCCTAGGTGCATTCCCTAGGAGCCCTGTCACAGCTCATGTGCCTCCCGCCCTGGCAGCCTGAAAGGGGGACACAGGCACAAATGCCAGCACCCTACAACCCAGGTACCAGTCCAGCGGCCTCCTATGCTTCCAGTCCCAGTGCCAGGACACAACTCACTGCCTCTTAGGAATAAGGCCCTGGTATGTGAAATTTAAAAGGAAATAGCTTTCTGCTGCCTGTCTTTTTTCCACTGCCATTTGTTTAGTCCTCTGTAATAATAAGAATAATGAAAATGATAGTAGTTATGGTTTATTGGGAAAGACAGTGTTTACACATTCTCTCATTTAATCCTCATATAGACTCTAGGAGGTAGGTACTATTTCTCCATTTTACAGACAGGAAATTCAGACTCAGAGAAGTTATGTGAATTGGCCACGCTATAGTTATGAGAATTAACTCAGTCCAGAGAACCCAGTTCCTTGGTATGGACCAGGACTAGCTTGATAACTCCTGAGTGAAAATTAACGTAGAGAGAAAAGCAGCCACTGAAAACATACAGTGTCCCACAAACACGGCTCCATAAACAGCAGACTGTCCCTAGAAAAACGCACGAAGCTCCCAAAGATGACCTCAATCCCCAGCTGGTTCTATGGACTCCACGCAACTACATAATAAGCTCACAAGGGGTGATGCATGTGTGCCTTAGTCATCACAAGCACCATGTTGGGACTTGGTACATACTCATTGTGTACCTGTGCTGTGGACAGTATGGCATGGGAACCAACAGCCCCGAGTTCTAGTCCCTGTGCTGCCCATTGCTCTGTTACTTTGGAGGGTCACTACCTCTTTCTGGGCCTCAGTTTCCTTCTTCAAAGTCCCTCCCAGTTTTAACAGCCCATGATTTTTTAAAATGCCAAGACTTCTGGGGGTCCCAGAGAATCTGCTTCTAGTGGGATGTGCCTTCTCAGACCGATCAGAGGGGTCTCTGAACTGCCCGGTTTCCAGGACCTGATGTGGTCCCTCCAGCCTCCTTTCAGAACACAGAAGGCCTAAGCTAACGACCCTGTGGTGACCTCACCACAACCCCAGCTTGTCAGAAAGCTGCTGGGCCTTTGTTTGGCTTGCAGGCTCCCTGACTTTGGTGTGGAGATCACAAGTCCCAGCACAATAGCCATTGTCTTTTCAATAATGCCCCTTGCCCCAGCCACGCCCCCCCGCAGCTCCCAGATCCAGCTCCATGGATCACTGCGGGTGGCAAGTAAGTGCTCCAGTCCTGCTCAGTGCCGGCCACAAGCCGTTTGCCACTGCCCTCTGAACCCTCCTTTTAATATCCATAAAGGGGCTAAGTTTCTCTGCCGTCAGGCCAGTTTTGGTCTAGGGGATTCTGTGCCTCTTAAGCGCAACCAAAATTGCTCCCCAGGTGGCTGAGCCCTTCCCTTCTGTGGAAGCAGGATGCAGAGAAGCTCCGAGCCCTGGCCCAGGCTTCATGCTGGACAGTTGCAGGCTCCCAGAGACCCTTGAAGAGGTCATGCTATGGGAGGGCATAGTGGAACAAATGCTTGGATATCGCCCAGCTGGTGGTTCTGAACCTGTCCCCTGCAACACTTAAGTCAGCTCCAGATCTCAGGCCTTTCCCAGCAGAAGGGCAACCAGCAGGCAAAGAGGGGGACAGGTTTCACAACCACCCACTTCCGCAAGCCCTTCCCAAGAGCAGGCAGGACCATGGCACCCTTTGTCTACACAGTCACCAAACCGGCCTAAATAAGCACACCCATTCTGGGAAGCCAGCTTTCCTGGAAGAACTAAGCCCCAAGGGGAGAAATGCTCACCCCGGCCTATGCCTGATGCAGCGCTCAGTACACAGGGGTCCTTTCCTACAACGAAGATGTGGGACTCCATCCTGACAAGCCCTCCCTCCTGCCACACACACACAGCAGATACATCCTAATCCAGGCCAGGGCCAGGCACACAGAAGCACACAAAAGGTACTCAATCCATTTTGGCCAACTTATTACTGCACAGGTTTTAAGTGACTGACTCTGCCCTAACTCTGGCAGAGTGCAGAAGCCAACAAGCAGAGGATGCCCATAGAGTAGCCCTTCCCCAGAGGTCCCTAGGCTCCTCCTGTTGGAGCTGGACAGAGCCCTGAGGTGGAATGTGGACGGGGTTGAAGAAGGCCACCCTTCTGCCTGTAGTTTGGACCTGGCACACCAACAAGGCAGCTTTCTCAGTCTAATCTGATGGTAGCACTGACCCACTGAGTCAGCAGCCACAGAGGGTGAAGAAAGGGGACTAGAGAAGAATGGAGCGAAGGGCTTCCTGGAGGCTGAGAAAGGGCTCAGAGGAACCCCGGCCACAGTCACACACTATTTTCACAGAACATTCTGGCCGCAAGAGGGGACAGGCTCTTGGACCATCCCAAAGCATTTCCTCCTATGGAAAATCTTGAGCCAGATGAGACCCTTGGGAGAAGCAGGCAGGTTAGGTGGCCGGGGCAGTGGGGCCTGGGGCCTGCTTACCTGACAGCTTGTTTGGAGGAGAGGCGCTGGGCTGGTGGTGGGGGGAGCCGTGGGAGAGCAAGGGGTTCAGGCTGTGTGTCTGGTTGGAGCCGTAGGCATCCATGGCCAGCTTCTGCCGGAATGCTTCCTCTTTCCTGCGGTTTGCAAACCAGTTGTAGACACGGACCTCAGTGACCAGGTTGGAGCCCAGGCCGTGGGCTTTGGAGGGGGAGACCCCTCGCTGCAAACATTCTGCCCTGAAAATGGACAGAGGGGAGATGGTGAGTGAGGGCAGGCAGGAGGTGGATGGCTGTGCTTGGTCCCAAACACATAATCACAGTAGTCTTGGATAGGAGTACAAAGAGGCCCAGGAGAGAGTAGGAGCCTGGGGGAAAGCCTGTCTAGAGAAAAGGTAGTTCTCTGATGAGATGGCTAGAGTGGGGTTGAACACAGGTACTAAGCAAGCTCTGCTGCCTAGAAATCAGGGACTTAGCCTCTGATGTGGCTCCAGTGAGAAGAGAGCAAGCTGGGGACAGGAAATTCAGGGGGAAGGTCCAGACTGGGCTTCCTGACATCTCCTTATGTTGCTACTCTTCCATTGTACCAAAGGCAACGTCCTTTGCAGGCTGTCCGAGTAGAGTCCCTTCATGGCCCTCTAAAAAACTTCTGACCTTTTGGGGTTTAGACACCCCAAAAGGATGTCAGGGAAGACAGATCCATTACTTGCATGGCAGGTATTTCCCCCAGAGGGCAGGCTGAGTGAGGTATGAAGGAGGGTATGCAGAGATGGTTGGTCTCCAGTTTTATCATTGCTGATGAACTCCCAGTTCCAGGTGTGAGAGAGATTCTTAGACAACACTGGATATTGGCAGGGGGACAGAGCACAGCTGATCGCTTTGACTCCTCACTTTCTGGCCTGATCTCACTGCCACATCCTTCCACTGCCAGAGCCAGCCCAGCCCAGAGACAGAGAGAGAGCCCACAGGTCTTGGCCAGAGCAAAGAGCAGATATTTTAGAAAGTCACTGTTGGAGTCAGGGAGGATGAGGCAGGAATGAAGCAAAAAGAGATCTCAAAGACTTCTAATAGTTTTCTTTGAAATTACATGTAATTGTTAAGATACAAAAAGAACTCTAATCAGTGTGGGCAGAGTAGACTGAACAGATCTAACCAATTCTTGCTCTCCTGCCAAATTTCCTTTTGGACCAATGGCTGTACAACAATTGGTAGAGGTCAGAGCCAGTCTGTGGCTAAGAGATAGTTTTTCCCTGGTTTATATGCAGTCAAACACATGATTCTCATTTTGCTGGCATCATATTTTAGATCAGCCCTCTCCAGAGTATCTTCCCTGGAATAATAGTTCATAGGGGTATTCCCTGAAAAAAAAAAAGATTTCATGGTCAACAATCAATTCAACAAAGCTAAGTGGGTTTCTCGACTGCAGAACTCCTCAGAGCCTTTAATATATTAATGTATGTCATGACTCTCTAAGAGGAAGTATGCATATGACGTTCCTCAAATCTATTTATTAACGACTTGAAATTAGGATTCTGTGGAACACACTTTGGGAAGCCCTGATTTAGCCACACTTATCTGGATAACCAGTGTCTCTATATCCCAGGACTGAGGGGATGGATATTTGGTCCACGTGCTTGCCAGCCTGCTCGGGTGAGCTTCTTGTGGTGTTACCTGTTGCATTCCTCCACTAAGGCCTCCCTCTCTTCCTTGCTGGGGTTCTTTTGCCGGTCGTAGGCCTGGTACAAGATTTGCTGGGATGCGGGCCCCCATTTGAACCGGTTGCGACGCATCTTCTTGTTGGCGGGCTCAGAGCAGGCGTCATCGGACTGCCCAGGCCCCTGGCTCTGTTGACTGAACTCTGGAAAGAGAAACAGCAGCTGATCCTGACTGCTTTTGTCTGTCATATTTCCAGAACTCTGGACTGTCTGGTTGAATTCTGAAAAGAGAAAGGAGTAGATTTGATAGCGTCTGTAGCCTTCACTTGGCAGACAGATAGACAGACGAACAAAAACACTTTTATTCCTCTCCCTTAAGCTTTGTGATCTGCTGTTATTGTATATGAGGATGCAGAGGGAAGGCTCACGACAGGCCCCTCACTGCCCACCTCAGTTCACTCCACAAAGCCACCCCTGTCCTTCCTTTGAAGGAGCTCCAATGTTGCCAACCATTGTTTTAAGAGCAATTTATTCCGCCCCCCCCCCCCCCCGCCATTGGTTCACTGGCCTCAAACATGAAGCAATACTCTGTATTGAACTCTTGTATTTTTTCAAGGGGATGAAATCAACCAAGTCTCAGGTCTAGGAGGAAAGTACTCAAAGGTACAATTTGTAGTTAGACAAAATATTCAGAGACTGAAAGTAGCTCTCCCCACCCCTCCTCTCTCCTCATGTGTACTAAGAATCTACATTATAATGTTATACTCTTAGAAAAACCCAAAACCCAAAAAACTTTTTGACCACAGCTTTGAAATAAATATAACTGGAGTTTTATATTGGAAAGAGTAGAAGCTCTTCAGATCTAGATAATTTCAAAGGCAATGGGGTGTGTGTGTGTGTGTGTGTGTGTGTGTGTCCAGGAATCCCTTTATGAGGGAAAGGCCTTACAGACACACCCACACAAGCTGAAGATGGCAGACACAGGACTCTTCTAAGAATGACGTTTAATGAGTTGGAGAAAGATAAATGCAGAAGGAATGATGCTCCCTGTCTGTCCCTTCCCGGGACCTGGGCATATCATGATCCTCAATACATTTTGGCTGAATGAATGAAAAAAGACAGCAGCTTGCCCAGTGGTGATGCCCTAGCCTATATGGTTTAAGAATGATTTGATATTTGCTTATGGAGGAAGAGAGCTTTGTTGTTCTCTTCCTCACAGCTGCACGAAGCAGGGTTCATCGGGGTGATTGATTCCATTTTACAGATGAATAAGCATAGAGGCCAAGCACCCTGCTGAGCAAGGACACGTAACAGATCAATTTCTTAACTGCTGGTCCCCATGTTCTGGACCTTAATGTTTTTCTTTCTTGGTTCCTGAAGTCACTCCCACATGTGTGAGAGATGACTGGAACCAAAATCCTCAAGGTTCAAAGTCAGGGCACTACTTAATGCTTGAATCCCCTCTACCACATCCTGCCATGTGGTCCTCCAATCTATATATCCCCAGCAATGGGGAACTTACTATCATTCAGGGGATTCATTTCCATTTTGGTCCATCACAGGAGCAGTGGGTCACCTGGACTTAGGACCCCAGCTGCAGGTGGTATTGGGGTCTGTTTAATCAGTTGCTGACTGGCCAAGTCAATGAGCGGTCTCCCTGGTTGGCCAAGTCAATGAGCGGTCTCCCTGGTTGATGAACTGAACATGTCACTGGGGCCTTTGTTTTGGGTCCTATCCATTTTAGATGATTCTCAAGCCACTTAGGGCTCTGTTTTCACTGGTTCCCAAAACTCCTTTAGATTGTGGGAGAGTCTGTGCCAAGTTTACGGTCAGGAAGTCACTGACTCAACAGGATAATGTAGGGCCCCAGTCAAGTACTTCAATCCCCAGTCTCTCAGCTTCCCCATCTGCAGAATAGGACTGGATGTAAACCCAAGGGGTCCTAAATATCTTTAGAACATCTACCACTAGTCAGGATGATGATGATGACTCAAATTCCTATGGAGGTTATGCTTTTCAAAATGCTTTCACATCTTCTATAATATTGGGTCTTCACAGCAGGCATCTAAGTGCAGTTACTTTAGAGACAATCAGAGGAATAGAGAGAAGTTCCCTACTCCAGCAGTCTCCAACTTTTTGGCACCAGGAATCGGTACTCCTATGAGACTCTAAATCCTGATAATCTGAGGTAGAGTTGAGGGAGTGATGTTAGCACTGGGGAGTGGCTGCAAATACAGATGAAGCTTTGCTTGCTCCCCAGCTGCTCATCTCCTGCTGTGTAGCCCAGTTCCTGACAGGCCACAGACAGGTACCGGTCTGCAGCCTGGGGGTTGGGGAACCCTGCCCTACTCAGTGGGGGTCTGCCTCAGTGTCTTCTCTCCTCCCTGTGGACCTGAGGAATCACCATGAATAACAGCCAAAGCCAATATGGATAAGCCCAAGGACCCAGGATCAATTCGAGGTTCTCAATGTGAACAGATATAATAAGAATTAACATTTATTGAACCATTTCTATAGAGGCCAAGTCCTCTAAATGTGTCCCTTCATCTATTTCTCACATCCTTGCCATGTAACAAGTATTGCTATCTCCATTTTATAGATGAAGGAATTGAGGTTCAGACTGGTTAAGTGACTTGTTGAAAGTCACAAGGATGTGGGGCAGAAGCCATGATGTGAACCCAGCCTGGAGACCCTAAGGCTCCTAACCAGCAGCCTTTGTATCACCTCTTGCCAAAAAACAAACAAAACCATGCAAATAACACACCTGTAAAACCTTCAAGTCTGACTTAGGTGGAAGTAAAACTGACTCCTAAAGTTTCGTCTGTGGTGGGTGTGAAACACATTCACAACCACCCATACTGTGGGGGGCTGCCTATCTGTCCACTGCCCTTTGAGGAGGCAGCAGCCTGCATGGCATGCAGAACCTAGAGCATGCCAGAAACATCCAGGCTCTACCCACCTCAGGGCCTTGGCCCTTGTCCCTCAGTTTTTGAAGAACTAGACTTCCCATGTCCTCCAGCCACCACCAACTCTCTTCTCCTTCTTTCCAGATTAATGAGAGTGGAAGTGAGGGCAGGAAGAGAAAGAAAATGTTCACCACCCATAAAAATTAACTTGGAGAAGTTGGGTTCAGTAGCCTTTTTACAGCCTCAGAAGTTGACTTGAACAAGAAGATTCTATGTATGTAGATGAGCCCATGAATATTACCATTTATTATTTTTGTTTTTTTTTAAGAAAATTTGTAATCACATAACACCTTTTTAAAATTCTCCCCCATTCTTTCTCTTTCCTCCTACCCCATTCACTTGTGTCCCTCTTTTATTTATCTCACCTTCTAATTTTTACCCCATGATGGTATGTGTTACAGTCATCTGTCAGACTTTGGTTCAAATGTCACCTCCTCTAGGAAGCCTTTCATGATGTCTCCGGGCAGTTTAGCAATTCCTCTGCTGCCCCTTGTATATACCTTTACAGAAGCTTTAGAAAGCATTTGGCCTTATCTATTCACACATTTCATCCCTCCATTAGGTTGTGAGACTCTGGGCTGTGTATCCCACAGCCCAGCACAGTGCTTGGCACCTAATAGCTGCTCATATAATATTTACAGAATGAAGAAATGTTTCTTAAGCTTTATGTCTCATGTGATTTTTGAGTAATGATAAAAATAACAATTAAAAAACCCCTTGCAGAGACTATAGCATAAGTTATTTTATAAAATGTCCTTTCTCAAGGATCTTGAGAAATTTTCTGGGCTTCCTGTCTTTTTAGAAGCTCCCATTTGGTCTTTCCTACTTCCGTCTCCTTTCTGAGGGAACTGCCATTGAACACAGAGAGGCAACTCAAACTAAAAATGTCAAATGGGCCTTGGATTAGTGAAGGCAGGTTCCAAGGGTTCTCTGGCCTTTGGAGACTGTGACTCCTGATAATGGACTTTTCAGGAATTACAGAGAGTTGCTTCATGTCAGAAACACAAATTCTTGCAGACCTAGTCACCCCAGATGGTGGATCAACCCAGAGACTCCTACCCTATGCAGCAAAGAGCTCTTACTTTGCTTCTTCTAATCTATCCATTTCAATGCTTCCAACAAAAGAGAGAATGACCACAATATGAGATGAATGACTAAAAAAAAATCTTTCCTTCCACCATGAAAGCCTTTCCAGCCCATATACATTGAGACAATAAATACTGAAACAATCACTTCAGAGCAGTGTGTGATAGAAAACAAAAATAATTTTTTAAAAGTGACCATCTAGTGAGAGGGGGAAAAAAAACCACTTCAGAAAGTGATGGAAACTAATTTTCTTGACAAAGACAGAGAAGTCCATAGCCCAGAGGACAGTGTGCTGAAGAGTGAAAACTCATACAAAATTTTCCTAGGAAAAGGATCAAAATAATTAAAGTATAATGTAAAGGTATGCTTTCCTAAAATAAAAACAGTATGTCATTTCCTACTCTTGTCATTCAAATGAAGTTCAAACTTCCCTAGATTTCAAAACAAAAGTCTCTCGATATTATTAAGTGGAAGCGATTTGGGACAGAAAGGAAATCTGGGAATGGGAATGACCAGAATTGATTGGTCAGAGTTCCAAAGGCAGACACTTTTACTGTATCCTGCCTTAGCCAGAAGCGGCTTCTTCAGCTGATGTCCCCAAACTCTACCACCTTTGGTAAATGTGAGTAAGTGCTTTAAATTTCTTCAGAACTCAGTCACCACCCCCTCCCCAAAATAATAGGGTCAGGTTTTAAATATATCTATATATATATACAAATGTCCTATTTTTTAAAAAAATAATCCTCCCCCCCCCAAGAGGGGAGGAAAATAACAGTAATAGTGATCAATATTATTGTTTACTATAAAATATCTTCCTTGGCAACTCTAATCTGTGGTCATGTATCAAGGGGACCTGTTTGGCTTACTTTGGGAACAATATTCCACTGCTACACATTCAGTTTCAAAGAGAAAGATGTTGGAAGCAGGGACCATTGTGCACACTGAAGGACTTGTCAGAACGCCTGGCTGGGTAGTAAGGGACTGTGTAAGAAGAAAATGATATAAGCCAATTCATCGTACAGCAACTATGAAGGCCAAATCTAACTGCCAGCTTCCTTATATTTGCCAAGTGCCATGCAGACCTTCTTGGAGAAGGGGAAACTGAGGCATCCCACAGGGGTTAGAGTTAGGGCAAAGGTCACTCCAGGTTGAGGCAGAGGCAAAATTAAAACACTTACGTCTGAGGATCTCCCGTTGCTTTCGGACGTACCAGGTATACAGGGCGGCACGCTTCTGGGTCTTCATAGGGGTGCCCTTGTTGAGATGCTGGGAGAGGTGTGACTGGTTCAGACCCGTGACATCGACTACCTCCCTCTGGGGGATGTTGTGTTGCTGCATGTAGCCTTTGATCATTTTGGCAGCCCTCCAAGGATCCTCACTAGACATATAAGTAAACGGTTAGGATGCTGGTTGAAGACGTCTGGGGAGATATATTCTCTAAGTGTTTTACCTAAACTCTGTGAAAAACTCTGATCTTCACCTATGTCTCCACCTGTCCAAACTACATCCTTGGGAGAGATGTGAGGCCAAAATAGAACCTAAATAAAAGGGGAGATGAATGCTCCTAGATAGTACACTCCACTCCTTTCGTTTGAGATTAAGTGAGAAAAGATGAAGATGATTTCCTATTTTCAGGAATGGGAAAGCACTACCAGCACTGTCTCTTCTTAAGCAGAAAGAAAAGTTCCTTCATTTCCCTGGACTGAGAGAGCCTTAAATGGCAAGAGACCCACTGGAAAGTGGAGGTGCTATTAGCTTAGGGCTGGGCTGGCTGATCCAAAAATAATCGGGGTAGTAGCATCAGTTTCTAAATTCACCTAGACCTCTTTCACATTGTTTTCCTTCTGAATGCGTGTCTCAGTTTCTTGTCTTACAAAATAGGAATAAAAGATATATGTCTATCTCCTGAGACACAAAGATAACTTGTTAGCCACATGTTAAATGGTTTTCAGAATTTTAGAAGTTTTAAGAACTACAATGGCATTCCTCCCTGAGACTGAAGAATCACTCCACTGAGGTGAGGCAAGTAAAGTTAAAAAAAAAAAAAAAAAATCATCACAGCCACACCTCCAAAATAAAACCTAATGGGAGTGAATAATTTCAATTTCCAAATAGTAACGATTCCCAATGACTTGTTTTTCTGTATTTTTACATTTCTACTCTGATCAGGAAGAGTATCTGGAAAGTAATATACTTCTCTCAAATTTCAAGCTTGCATAAGACCTTGCTTATATTCTTCATTTCTCATAAACTAAGATGTACAAAAAGCTTCTTTAGAAGAATGTGGTAATGCCTTTGGATTTTATTTATTTAAAATGTTTTCAACTTTGACAATATTGTTTCTTATTTATTGAATAGGTGACAAAACTGAGAGATGTCATTTAAAACAAAAAAAATAAGAAAATAATGCACAGTATAGAACAAAAGTATTAAAGAAGCAGTATATCCACATATACTATTTGTTTAGTGTAGCCACATATTTAACTTAAAAAAATTATATGTTGATGTATATAATAGCCTAATAAAACATGAAAAAATGAAGGGAAAAAAGTTTCAGATGAAACAATAAAAAATAGTGTAAAGCAGAGGTAAAAAGGTAAAACCAGATACAGTGTTGCAAATTAAATACCTAATTTATTTTTAAATGGTGCCTATAATGTCAAATAAAATAGTTTAATAAATCAAAAGTCTAGTAATTAAACTGAGATATTTTGTAAGCATTTGGGTAACTATTTTAGCAAATTTTTGATATTAAATTTGTGAGAATCCAGGTTTTGATAGAGATGTTTTTGAGAAATGCAAACTTTTAAGATTAATTACATATAAGTTAACGAATTTCTCAAGTATTTATAAAGAAACTTCCAAGTAATACAATATAATAAAGTAACAACAAGAACAAAAAATGAGAAAGTGCGTTACAGTTTCAAACATGGAGAATTCACCCGGAGTAAGAGAAAAATAACGTGACATTTTGGACGTACCCGTGGAAATACTAGGGATCATTTAAAAGCTTATTTGTGGCGAATATTTCCACAGATATTTCTAGGGTGGAAAAACACTTTCACCAGATACGAACAATAGCTTTTAAAGTTAGAAAAAGTATTTGGATTTTAAAAATTATTATTTAATAGATTCTTTGTTTTGTTTTGCTTACAATTTTAATTTGTGTTCATTTTGTGTGTCTAAAAAATCTAGAGAAATAATGTAGTGTTCTAAGCGCTAAGGGTTCTGTGGAAAGAGTGAATTAGTTCAACAATTGGGAAAGTTAAAAAAAGAAGAAGACCAGGAAAACCCTATAAACCACAGCAAAGCTTTTAAGACCGCATTAAAGAACTAGAGTTGCGGGTAAGATGGCGTAGTTATACCTTTACAGTTCTCTGACCCCAGAATTAACAACAGATTCACCGAGAAGAACCTGGAGACCTGGTTACTTTTGAAAACTTGAAATACAGCTCATGTTCAGGGGTCCCCGACCCCAATAAATACACTATCTCGAGAAGCGCGCGCGGCCTTTGTGCTCCGAGCGCAGGTGTCAAACGCCGGACCTGGGCGCGCTCACCGTCCGCCCAGCAGGCCGCTTTCCAAACAATGCCTCTGCGGCCCACGACCAGAAACACCCTGGACCCCAGCACAGCTGGCCGCGTGTTGGTTAAGAAGCCTCAACTCCAGCTTCTTTCCAAACGCCGCCGACGCGCCAGGGTGGAGAGACCGGAGAGTGAGGCCGGCTCCACCCAGACCCAGGGACCCGGCAGCGCGCAGTCCCCGACCTTCCTTTTTCGCCTTCCTCTTCTAGGAGGTATGGAGAGCTTCCGAGCGCTCCAAAAAGTGACTTTTCCTGTTCTTTTCTTTCCGCCTTAGGGAAACTGGGTGGGCAAAAAACGGAGTGTGCGTCTGGCGCTCAGGAGCCGACTGCGCAGTGACCTGGGGACCGCTAGCAATTTCTTGAAAAATTTATAAGTCCGAGCACTCCCAAAGGTGGGGGAAGGAAGGCAGCACCCGTTTGGGAAGGGGAGAAAACCCCGGGGTCCCTCCTGCGTCCCCATCGCGGCGAGCGTCTCAGAACCCCTAGCCTCCTCGCTCGCAGCCTGGTTGGAGCCGGCGTTTTGCCGAGGGCAGAGGGCTGAGGTCCAGGACCCAGGGCCGAGCCCGGCTCTCTGCCGGCAGGGCCTGCAGGTGTTGGCGGCCCCGGGGCTGTGCCCGCACTGGGGGCTTGGCCAGAGCGCCCCGAAGTGCTCTGTGTGTGTGTGTGTGTGTGTGTGTGTGCGCGCGTGTGTGCGCGAGCGCGCGCGAGCTGAGAGCGGCGAGCAACCCCGCATCGGAGTTTTGATTTCCTTCCCTTACTAAGCCGCGTTTACAACTTCACCAATGAATAACCCGCCTCTCTTTTCAACCTAATCACGACTCTTTGTGTATCTTTCTGTTGATGATTTATAGAAATAAATTAATAACACCCTAACTCCACGTGCTGCAGTTTATGTTACATTTCTGCTGCGTCCAGCCCCGCGCTGGGCTGGGTGCAGAGGGGCGCCCTTGGTCGCCTTGGGCTTCCCAGACCCCGGTAGAGCCTGCTCACGGGTTCTTGGGCTGACGGGCCTAGGCCCGGCGGGCCCCAAGTGGTAGGCGGCGGGAGCTCGTTAGTCCACCAGGCCCTGGTCAACCTCCAGGCCGACTGGCTCCCTGGCCGCTCCTACCGAACCCTCGCTCCTACCGAACCCTCTCACCTTCCTGCGCACAAACTCCGGCGGGCGAGAAACCGCCGCCACTCGGAGAAATGATGAGGGAAGAACGTCAAACCTACGAATTGTAACTAAGTATTTGGGGGCGGGGGCGGGGGTTAGGGCTACAAGTCCCTCCTGATTGTCTTTGCTAGAGAGTAAGCCGCCAGGTCCCCAGATGGCAAATTCAAATGCAAGGTCATATTCCACCCCAAAGTGCCACTATGGACATGCAACTGAGGCTGCCCGAGTCCGGGTCGCGACTTTGGTCCTGGCCCTGCCTTGAAACCGCGGCGCTGAAGTGTCCGAGGCCACGCGAGGGGGTTCGGTCCTAAAGCGGAGCGGCTGGGAGCGACTTGCGATCTAAGGGAACCGCTCGGCTCCTTGAATAATTAGTAACCAGCTGTCAAAGCCCTAGGCCGATCGAAGAGGCCCAGGAAACGATCCCGAACCGGGAGACAGACTGCAGGCAAGCCGCCTGAATTCCCCCGGGAAGCCAGGGCGTCAGCGGCGAGATCCGGAAACGCCCTTTCTCAGGTTGCGACCAGGTCCTCTGCGAACTGGGATTTTAGCCGCATTTGCCCCTCGCTTGTTTAGATATATGGCTAATTTTGCCCCGTGAGTGTCTATCCTGACCCTATAACATGCAAACATTTCCTTTTGCAAATCTAAACCAGTTTGGGGGATTCCGGATAATCCTGGGCCTTGCTTGGGCGCTGCAGATGGGAGTGCCCACCTGAGAATTCGCCCCCCACTCCCCCACCCCCCATCCCGGCCTCGGCTGACGCCTGTTCTTTTGCAAAGAACAGTAGGACGCTGTACCCTAGGCCTGAGTTTTACCAGGACCGGAGAGGAGGCGCCCGGGAGAAATGCGTGGCCTGGGACTTGTGCGGCCCGAGCCTCTGCTCTTGGGAAACCACTGCTGTTTCACGGAACCCACTCACACCTTCAGTTGCGCGGGCAAAGGGCTCCGCAGCCCGGCCAGGAGGGACTCTTGGGTCCCGGGCGCTGCCCTGGACAGGGGGAGATGAAGCCTCAGGGCTCAGGGCCATCCAGTTGAGGAGTTGAGAGGGGTCCAGGTGTTGGGAGAGAAGCGGAGCGCCCCCCGGGGGACTTCTGTGGTGGGGAACAGGTATGGCGAGAGACATGGGCTCTGTGTAGCTTAGGCGCAAGGCCGCTCCGCTTCTCAAGGGGCTGAGCGCGTACCTCCGACCTCGGTCCGCACCCACCTGAGCATCCGGTCAACCTCCGCCCGCTGCTCCGCCGCCTCCTCGGTGTTGAGCGCCTGCAGTTCCTTGAGGATGGGAGGGGTGTCATAATCGTCCCCGTCCTCGGAGCCCTCGTCCCCGGATAAGCGGCCCTTGGCGTGGCCGTTCGTGAGGGTATGGAAAACCGGCTTGGTCTCGGGTTCGGCCCCGCTCCCGGGGGACAGAGGCAGCGTCTCCAGCTTCACCCCGAAACTCGGGGATGGCAGTAACTCTTCCAAGGCCTGGACCAGCACCTCCTTGGTGACTCCAGAGCTCAGCAGGGCGCTCAGGAGTTCTTGCTGGAGCGACGTGAGCTTGGACACCATTTTCCAAGGACAGAAAAAGAAGGGGGTGTGTGGGTGCAAGAGAAGAAGGAAGTGGGGAGTTTCACAAGCGAACCCCAAGTCCAGGAAGCCCCCACACTTCAGCCTCCAGACACCAGTTACTCCGCGGGGTCCCGGAGTCTCCTCCGAGAAGTCAGAAAACTTCTAACTTGCCATGATCGCCACCATTAGGCCATATAAGATATGCAAATTAGCAGGGAGGGCCCGGCTTTCGGCAAGATGCAAATGGTCGTGGGGAGGGGGGAAAACAGACAGAGAGGGAGAGTTTGTGGGGCAGACGTGGAGAGCTGGGGACTCCGGCGGGAGCGGGGCTTGCCAGGGTCCATTGTACTCACGCTGGGGGGCTGAAGACCTTCTTGTACTGGTTCTGTTTATCAGCTAAACTTTAGCTGACCTTTGGACTTGTTAAGCAAGTAGTTTGCAGCCTAGTGTGGAAGACTCCGGGGCTTTCCCACCAGCCTCGAGTCCGGATTTAGTCTGGAGAGAAGAAACTGTGCCTCGGGGGTTCAGGTGAGAGCTGAGGAAGTTGGGGTGTTCTTGGAAGGAGATGGAAGAGAATGGGAGAGTAGAGACCCTCCGAGGTGTCCCAACAGACAGGTGGCGGGCCAGGAGAGCCAACGGAGCAGAGGAGATACTGACCTATTGGGAATGGGCTCTGAGACCTGGGGAAAAGTGGGAGGTAGGGGAGGTGTTAGGCCGGGTAAGTGCGGATTGCAGGGACCCCGTTTAGTTCTACCTGGGTTACCACTCTGCAGACCCCAGGCCCTCATCAGCCGGATCTGGCGGTTCGCATTTGTAGAAATGCCGGCTCCCAGAGCGTAGGCGAGCGGGAAGGAGGCGTAGACTAATTTACGGCCAGGGGGAGTAGCCAAAGTTGAGCTCCCGCAGCAGCCCGGCTGCCCCCAGCACCCAGCCTGGCCAGGCCGCGGGGCAACTGGACGCCTGGGCCAAGCTCTCCAGTTGAAACCCGGAATATCAAAGCGCCTCCGCTTTCGGGGCAAAACTAGAATTGCCGGGCCTCCTTTCTAGCAGTGAAAGCAAAGTTTGCCTAGTAGCTGGATGGGCAGTTGGAGCCACGTGTCCGTCCCCTCCACGTCCAATGATTTCTGGTTTATTTGCAGCTCCAGGACATAAGCGGTTCCTGGAGCCAAGGATGGCGACCTGCAGACGTGAGGCTGCAGGTGGCAGCGGCGGTAGAAGCACAAGTTGAGAAGGTGCCCATAAAACCGCTGAGGGATAAAAGTTTTTTTCACCCGGGCCTGGGCCGGGAAGGAAGCCGGGAACTTTTCAGCACTCTATGAGTTTCACCTGCATCTCCCTGGGGCGCAAAGTGTGTGGGAAGGAGTCCCGAGACGCACCCAGATCTACAGGCTGAACCTGACCTGCAGAAGAATAGGGGAAGGGGCTTTTTAGGATTCCCGGCTCACAGATCAAAAGCTCCTGGGGCAGAGGACACCTCTTTCCCCTCTCTAAGCCTCAGTTTCCTCATCTGTAAAATACTGATACCTACAGTACAGGGAGAGGAGCCTTGTATGCATTGAATGAGACCACCTGTGAAACCTCTTAGTGTAATAATAGCGTTCACCCTTTGCAGTATAGGAAGGCAGGAAGCCACTTCCCAGTAGTAAAATCTAGGCTCTGGAGGCTTAGATTTCTCAAAACCAGGAAGATCTGGAACGGAGTTTGGAGGGACTGGGAGATTAGAAACAAAAATTCAGAATCCACAGGGAATTTGCAAAGGCTCTTCTAAGCAAATTCTCCTACCTTTCTCACCTTTACAAGATAATTAGGAGGAAGTTGGGCTTAGTTTTGGGAAGAGGAATTTCAATGTGGGGGAAGAGGAGTCAGCAAGCTCTCAATTTGCTTGATTCAGAATCAAATCTAGATGTACTCCAGGTGTATTGATTCAAGTCAGGTCGTTAAGAAGCTAGGCCGTCTCTTTCAAATACAGAATCAGCTACAGATGTCTGGACCACCTATGCTGAGAGCCAGAAAATAGCGAGGTGGTCGTGTGCCTGGAGCCCTGGGGAAGGTTTGCACTACCTCTCTCTTTCCCTGAGAAGGGGTAATAAGTTCATGGAAATGGGAGCCCTTCCTTTCACCTTATTGTCTTCTAGTTTGTTGTGACATATGGCAGGTCCTTGCCCCTCACAGTTTAGCCCACTACGAGAACATTCTCTTCCTCCCCAGTTCCCCTCAACCAGGATAATGAAGTGCTGAGAGTAAATGTCACTGGAAAACAACCTCTTTTTTTTCTGTTTCTCACTTGCTATCATGATAGAAGCAGTCAAGTGTAATGAAGATCAGTTTCTGTGTTTAGCTGGGAAAACCCATTAAAAAACCAGCAATCACTTCCCTTTTAACGACAAAGCTTTGATTTGTAGTTCCAACTGTTGTGTGCTCAGTCTGACTCTCGAGCTTCCTTATCTCTCAAAATTCAGGTGTCAGCAAACCCATTCTTCTCTGTACCTCAAATAAACTGTGAATGTACAAGAAGTTTCACAGAGTACAGGGAAACTTCCTGTGAGTGTCCAGGTACATCTTGCAGGTGATCTATATGTATTTAGCAACTTCCTGTAATCCTGCCCAGATCTGCCTTGTATATACCACCTAGTGCAATATGGGTGCTCACCAAGTAACTGCTACTATAGATCTGTGAACAGATCCAATACCTACCCCTTCCTATGGAAATTTCAAAAGAAAAGTATAAGCATCCCAGTAGAGAGTCCTTCAGGATATGAGTCAAAAATGCTAACTAAATGATTTATCAAATAAAACCCTTTAGTTAAACTCCCAAATAGAGGAAGCAAGAAAACAGTGGAAATACTCTTTGTTTATGCTTCACATAGGATAAAGTGGTGATGGACTGATATAGTAGCCCTATTTTAAAGATGGGGAAAATAAGACGTAGGACATTTGAAGGCGGTGTCTTGGAGCCATTGGAGCAAGTTAATTGAAGGGACGAGACTGGGGCTCAGGACTTTTGAACAGGGCTTTAGGAGGAAAGACAAAGGTTTTTAGCTTTTACTGATTTGGGAGATAAAAAGTTGAAAGCGAGGAGTCTATAAAGGAAAAGCAGAGGATTTATAGCAGAGAAGAGAGGGTAGATATTGGAATCAAACAGACCTAAATTTTGGTCTGAGATATGCTTAACCAGCTGTGTGACTTGAGCATGTTACATAATCTTTCTGACCCTCAGTTTCCTCATGTGGAAAATGATAATAATACGCTACTATATTTTGGGAAAGATTAAATGAGTTAGTACCCTCAGGTTCCTGGAGTGTGACAGGCTCACATGTTTAGAAAGAAGAAGCACATCATGAAAACACTTGAAAAACTGAGACAGCTGATATCTGGGCTCTTTGATTCCCAGCTTGTTTTTTTTTTTAAGAGTTACTGAATTTGAAAAGACTACCTTAACTTATTCTACTCGAACAATGAATTCGCAGTTCGAATTCCAAGATTTTTTATGGGAGATGCAGTCCCTGCTGTAAGATAATTTAAAATCAATTGGCTCATCACTCTATGAAGGTTTTTCGAGGATCATCTTGGAAATTTCACAGAATGACAAACCATTCCTGGGGACCCACCTCTCCTGTAACTTTGCAGCATAAGTGATATTCCTTTTTTGCTCTTGTGCATACAACCTTCCCCCTACTTTCCATGGTTACCCTGCTTTTCTTAGAGCCAAGAGTGCCTGGCCTTCTCCATCCTCTGCTACTCCACTCTCCAAGACTTTCCCATTGATTATGGAGTCTCTGGAAGGCCTCAAAATGAAATCATCTCTAGAGAAAAACATAAATATTGCCCTATCCTGGTCTGAAGAAGACCAGGGGCCTTCTTGTTAGAGAGTAGTTTCACAGCCTGAAGAACATTCTAGACTGCAGGGTTAGTAGCCTGAAGTTCTAGCTCTGGATACAACATTCCTTTCTGGATGACTCTTCACTTTCCTAAAGGCTTTGGTGAGCGCCTTCTCTGGGCCTTTGATCTTTTGAAAAATGGCCATTTGGCCTGGATGACTATTTAGCTTTCCTGTGACTTGAAAAATAAATGGTCCTAAATTACCAGGGAGTCCATTTTCAGGCCTTTGGGGCAGATGGTCCAAGAGCTCGGCCAGACCTCTATGTAGTGCTAGACATGGTACTTTTGATGAACCCATGAAGAAATACACCATAGGCAGTAAGCTCCACAGGAGCAGGAACCATCTCATGTCTTACTCTTCGATGCCTGGAGAAATGCCTGATACATAGCAGTTGTTCATTAAATTTTTTTTTGCTTAATTGACCAGTTGTTCTTTTTTGGTTATTGCCTTTAGGGTTTTTTTTTTTTTTTTCCCTCATTTGTACTTCTGTTTTCCAAGTTGTTGGCAATAAAGTTGTAGAACACCATTCCCACCCATAAAGGAATACATACTGTGTGATTCCATTTATATGAAGCTAAAAAGAAAGAAAAACTAATCCATGGTGATATAGGTTAAAATTGAGGTTACTTTGGGAAATGTATTCATAGGGGTGGGTCAGGAGAGAGCTCTCTGGCATGCTAGAAAATTTCTATATTTTGATTAGAATGGTGGATACATCATCAGCTACACATTTAGGATCTGTATATGTTGCTGTAAGTTATAACAGTAAAAAGTAAATGAATAATTTCAAAGTACAAAATGTAAAGAGTGGAGATCACCTCCTCATTCCCTCCTAACTGCTACTGTCGATGTGTGACCTTCAAATTCTTTTCCATTTACCATGCATAGTTTATCATCATTAAAACTATAGACCTATGTATTTCAGGGGCTAGCAAACTTTTTCTATAAAGTGCCAGATAGTAATATATTAAAATATGGCTTTGGGGACCATACAGTCTTTCTCACAACTACTCAACTCTGCTAGTATAGACAATACATAAATGAATATGCGTGGCTGCATTCCAGTAAAACTATAAAACCAATTGGCTGGCTGGATTTGGCTCATGGGTCACAGTTTGTCAACCCTTGGATAAACATCTATGTAGTCAGAAATAAGTTACTTAATTTGAGTCTTTATATTATCACCATATGTAAATGGTGATAATAATGGAATTTATACCTCATAAGATTATTGGAAGAATTAAATTAGGTAACAGAGAAAATCGCCTTGTATGGGCTGGCACAAACAGCGCTTGGGTTCACAAGTGCTTTCTCGATCACACCACATGGCTCAGGGGCTCCTTTCCTTCTAAATGCACAGCTTCTGGTATAAATTCACTGACAAACACTATCAAATGTCTGCTGTGTGTGAAGCCCTTTGCAGAAAGCTAGAAGGTAATAGCAAGCGGGTGGAAAATCCCAAGCACCAGCAGTCAGCTTCCTTTCTAGAAATCCCTTGCAGCTCTGCTTTTATTTCCCAAACATGCTGCTATCAGATGATCTCTGCCAGGGAACCTCCTAAGGGTAGAGGAGATTTCTCTCATTTTGATTCAATAATTCACATCCTTCTATTGGGTCATTTTTAGAAATAGGGTGTTCCCAGTAGTTTGTAAAAGAT
This sequence comes from Pteropus vampyrus, assembly GCF_000151845.1. Classification (NCBI taxonomy): domain Eukaryota; kingdom Metazoa; phylum Chordata; class Mammalia; order Chiroptera; family Pteropodidae; genus Pteropus; species Pteropus vampyrus. The sequence continues at coordinate 1,129,965 of NW_011889139.1, read as the reverse complement.
TAAATTAAAAACTAGTGACCTAGTATGATATTAAACTAATAAATACTACACCTGGCAGAGAGATCCTTCACTCCAGAGCAATAATCTATTCCTTCTCTACGCCCATAAAAAGTGAGATTGGCAGTGGGCCCAGCACATAAATGTTTACTGAAAACTTAATATGGGCTAGGCTATGGTGTTTAGGGAAAAAAGCAATGCCCTTTACTAAAATGTTTTGGAATCTGTTTTCAGATTAATATTCAAATAAGTTAGTGAAGTGCCCTTGCTACACTCTCTCTTTTATTCCTCCTCACAAATCTGTGAGGTAGACAGTATCATCTCCAGATTAATGATGAGGAAATGGAGGCTTTAAAGGGTAAGGATTAGCCCAAGGACCCACAAATAGTTAAGTGGGACCTTGAACTACAGATTGCCCAGTCCCATGCAGAGTACTTCCCTTCTGGCTCTTCCGCATCTTCCCAGCCCTCTGCTCACCTAAACAGAGGGGAGCACATACAAACACCCTGAACAGTCTCAGCACAGAGAGAAATCTTGTCATTATGTGTGTGTGAGAGAGAGACCAAAGTCTTTCCTGTCTACGAAGATACCTGCCACATAAAGACCTATATATTTGTTCAGTGTTTTATGGTGTGCAAAGATCTTTCTCTTTTTGTTTGATCTTCAAAATAGTCCCACAAAGAAGGTAAAGTAGGCATTAGTATGCACATTTCACAGATGAAGAAACTGAGGCTCAGAGAAGAAAAATGATGCCCGGGAGATGCCAGAATCACTATCTATTGACCCAAGTCTTCTGAATCTTGACTCCACTGTTTTCTCTACAACATTGTTTGTATAATGACAACATTCTCACAGGTGCAGCCCAGGAGCAGATATAAGACCTGAGAATAAGACATGATAAGAGATCCCATTTCCACTCCCAATGTCATGCTTCTGTGATGGAAAAGCTGTAAAGGATGCCAAGAAAGGCACTGGGTCCAATCAATGAGTCAGAAACTGCTACCCGCTTGAGATTACACTGTGCCTCCCCTACCAATGTCTCCTCAACTCGCATCTTAGTTTGTAGTTATAGAGCAGGAACAGGGTGGACCCTGCCCCTGCCCTATCTGCTTGTGCCTGATCAGGAGTGCTGTCCACGACATGCACCTTGAGCATGAGGGTGACCGCTGGGCCTCATGCTAAGGGATGATATCCTTTAATGCTCTGGTGACTAGGCAAAAACCCTCTTTCCAGGCCTAGGGGTGAAGAGCTGTGCAGGGCTGCTAAGTCAATGCAGCAAACATTTATTAAGCACCCAGTATGTGCTGGGCACTGTAGTAGATGTCCAGCGCTGGTGGGATGAACAAAATTCCATTCTTGCTCTGAAATGACTTAGTTATACGGTGAAAGAGACAGACATTTACTTCTATTGGTAGATAGAATGGAGCAAGCTTTAAAATAAGCACTATGCTGATTGCTTTACAGAAAATATCTCATTTACTCCTCATAACAGTCCCATGAGACAGTATCACTATTCTTTTAGTTTTCTCAACTGATGCTCAGAGAGCTTGAGTTGCAGAAAGCCTCTTGTTGCTCCTACTGAGTTGAGATTTAAAAGCAGCTAACAGCTCTGTCTGGCTTCAAAGATTTTCTGTCCTAGCCAAGAGGCAGATGCAATAAGGGAATCAGTGTGGGGCTTGGAGTCATGCTGATGTAGGTTCGAAATCTGTCTCTGCCACTTCCTAGGTGTGACTTTGGGCAAGGTGCCACTCTGAACCTCAGTTTCTTCTACTGTGAAAAGGAAAACAGTGTAGAATTTGGCAAGAAAGATAATATATGTTAACCACTTGGCATAATTAATAAGTAGGAGCAAATGCTAATAATAGAGGAACCAGCAAAGTTCTTGAAAGGTCAGAAGGATTTTGATAATAAGTCAGAGAGCATTTCAGGCAGAAAGACAAGCTGAGCAAAGCCTTAAAAGCCAAACCAGATTCTATAACTTATCACAAATTTGCTTTAAAATTTGTGAGCTGCAGGAACCTTTCCTGACTACTGCCGTCCCTTCTAATAATTCCCACTACCCCCGCTGTGAGGTAGAGCAATAGCCCTGGAAGGGTAGATGCCTGGCTTGACTGTCATGCCTTCAGCTGGAGTACAATTCACAGGTCCGATGGCTGGTCAGAGGGGGAGACTGGCAGATGGTGGGCTGAATGCACATGTGCACATGGAGTTACAGAGTGGGGTCCCTGGACACCTATGAGGGTTTGCACTAACCCTGCTAGCATCCACATTCCCCAGGGAATGTGATAACAAGTAGCAAATAAAAAGTGAGAACAAGAGCAAGAGTGAGAGCGAGAGAGAACAGACCACCGAAAACATGAACTATATCTTTATACTTTAGTATTTTTAATGATACTTTTTCTTCCTGCTTTTTGAACAAGGGATCCCACATTTTCGTTTTGCAGTGGGCTCCACAAATTATGTAGTTGGTTCTAACGTCTAGAGACATTTTTAATTGCTATGGCTAGGGGATGATACAGCATCAAGTGCATAGAGGCCAAGGATGTTTCTAAACAGCCTACCACGCAATCTAAAACAAAGAATTATCAGGTCCAAAATGTCAACAGTGCCCAGGCTGAGAAACCTTGGGTTATGTGCTCCTTCTCTCTGCATCCAGTATTTTCTACGCTTCTCTCTCTCCTGACTCTTTACTCATGTTGTCAAAATGACCACACTACCTGTCTAGACTGGAAGCTCCTCAAAGGCAAGATTGCATTTTTATTAATCTTTGTGCTGCCAGAACCTAAGGCAGTGTTGGCACATAGTAGGTTCTCAATATTCATTGACTGGACCAACCAGCAGGGTGTACAAACTTACCTTTTCAGATTTTAACCTATCATTTTGCACTACATGTTGAAAGCACGAAACTGCTTTTAGCTATTCTAAGGCTATATGATTCTTTGTTTATCTCCTCTAGGTGGATTATAAATACCTATAGCACAGGAAATAAACTTTTTAAATCTTCTGTGTGGCTTGGTGGTGCTTAGAACAGTACACTGCATGCGGCAGGCACTCTGTAAGCACTTCCTTGCTGATTCACCTTTCTATATGTCCAAAGCCCAGAACACATTCATTTATTAATTCAACAAACATCTATTAAGCATTTACTACATGTGAAACGCTGGGGATTTAAAGATGTTAAGGATACAATTCCCACCCTCACAGAGTTCAGTCTGGCCAAGGAGTCAAAGAGTGTTTTAACTCAGCATAATTAAGCATCCATCACAGTTGTGAAATTAGCCTTCAGAAAACTAAGAATAAAAAGGAGAGAGGATCCAGTGACATTTCTAAGGGAGTCCCCTTAGGGCATGTTTGGTCTAACTTAGTCATTTGCAGCACTTAGTTTGTTCACTCACCAAGTGCTTATCTGTGTCAGGCACGATTCTGGATTCTGGAGATGAAGCAGGGACTAAAACAGAAGGCCCTGCCCTGGGAGACCTTTCACTCTAGCAAGAGTGGGAGACGCACAACCAGTGAACGAACGAGTAAATCCGTGCTATGTCGGGTGACGGTGTGCGGCGGAGAAAAATAGAAGGGCAGGGAAAGCGGAAAGGGAGTGTGGGAGATGCTGTTGTAAATGAGGGTTTACCCAGGGAAGACTTTTCAAATAAGTGACATGTAGCTGAAAATCAAACTAGGTGTAGTTTCTCTGTAGTGACAGCATTTTTTGGGGTGTCAAGTTTCAGCCCTCCTCACTGGCTCCGATCCTATGTGCGCCCGGAATCCTCTGGGAGAGCAATCAAAGGCACTGACTTTAAACAGCAATGAGTTGAATAAAGTGTTATTCAATGTTTAAGGGGCTTTTCTCTAAAGCAGGAATCTGGAAATGTTTTTCCCAATCGCTCCTCTCAATTAAAAAAAAAGTTTTAGCACCTGAATCTCATTATCTGTATTAATTAATTAACTTCCTAAATGTGCTGCAGTCCTAATATTTTATGCTCATTATTAAGCAAACATGAAAATAAAAAGGGCATGGAGTCAACATAAATATAAAAATAAGACCTAATATTTTCAGCCTGTACCCAAAATATATCACCTTGTACATTCCACTTTGGGACCCCTGTTCGAATGCATAAAAGTGCTAATACATTTCATTTCATTTTATTTTATTTATTTTATTTTATTTTATTATTTTATTTTATAAGTGAAAACTTGGCTAGAGGTCACCAGATACCTGCCTCTTAAGAATTTTTTAAGATTTGGTTAAAAAGGGAAATTGATTGAAGGTACAGGCTGAGAAAAAGGAAAAAAGGAAGAAAAGGGAATAATGAGAAAAAGAGATAAGATTAATAAAATTTTAAAGGAAAGGAAGAAAGATAAAAAAGGGAGGGAAATGAGAAAGGAAAAAGAAGGAAAAAAAAAGGAAGGAAGGAAGGAAGGAAGGAAGGAAGGAAGGAAGGAAGGAAGGAAGGAAGGGAGGGAAGGAAGGAGGGAAGGAAGGAAAGGAAAAGAGAGTGAGAGCGCGTTTGAGAGACGAGTAAAGGGAAAACTTCCCCAAGACGGCAAGGGATAGAGGCAACGTGGCTGTTCTCTGCCCTCCCTTTGCCCAGACCTCACAGCGTTGTAAGAATGTTCTGTCACAGTCTGTAGGCTGGACCTTGGCCTCTTTCCACACACTCAGGATCACCAGCTAATGAAGTGGATATTGTTTTCTGGTCCATCTCTCTTACCCTATGGCTAGTTCCCCTCTGTAGCCCTCACTTAGCAGTGGTGTCAGGAGTGATGTAGAGCCTGGCCTTTTCCCATCACTGTCCCGCACACTTCATTAACTCCTCCTTGCAGCTGGAGATGACTATTACGGATTAGAAAAGCCGGTAGGTTCTTTAGAGAGCAGAGGAATCCGCAGTTTCCCAGAAGTTCCTGACCCAGTTCTCTCCTGCAGGACATGGGAGACATTCTTCTGGTTTATACAGCCATCCAAAGAAAGTCATGTTTGAAGCTCCCAGAGAACTCTGAATTCTTTATTTTTAGAGACTTGCTTTAAAAACAAAGGAATGAGACAGGGTACTTCAATGTAGAACTCATCAAAGACAGTAAAATAAAAGAATACAAAGATACTAATAAAAATTACACAAAATGAAAATTCAAGCAATATTTATTGAATGAAATGCTCTTATTTTGAATTTGATCTAGCCCTGGGCCAGGAGGCATGCAATATTTATTGAATAAATGAATAAGTGTGTGGTGAATTTTCATAATAATACTGTGATGATATAAGGTGGGTAGTGCCTTCATGTAACTGAGGAGACTAAGGCTCAAGAAGTTAAGTGTCTAAGATCACTCAGTGAGTCAGCAGGTGTCAAAGTCCTGTCCTCCACTGTCATCGGGGCCCTGCTTTCATGCAGTCCTTTTGTTACCTTTGGGACATTTGTCATTTGCCTAGATGCTCTGCTGAAGTCCTTCCTTTAATTCATATATATTGAACACCTACAAGAAGACAGGCAGAGTGTTGGGCACTGAGCAGGGTAGAAGAGAAAGCTGTAAAGCATTATTCACGGTTAATAAAGCATGGAAGCAACGCAAGTGCCCTTCAGTCTATAAATGGATAAGCAAAATGTGGTATATATGCACTATGGAATATCATTCAGTCTTAAAAAGAAAGGAAATTCTGACATGTGCTAAAACATGGATGAACCTTGAGGACATTATGCTAAGTAAAATAAGCCAGTCACCAGAAGAAAAATACTATATGATTCCACTTACATGAGATACTGGGAACAGTCAAATTCATAGAGACATAAAACAGAATGATGGTTGCCAGGGGTGGGGTGAAGTGGGGAATTGTGAGTTTGGGCTTAATGGTTTCAGAGTTTCAGTCTTGCAAGAAGTTCTGGAGAAAGATGGTGGTGATGGTTGCACAACAGTGTGAATGTATTTAATATTCCTGAACTGTGCATTTAAAAATGGTAATGATGGTAAATTTTATGTTTATTTTACCGCAATTAAGAAAACCTAACGGACATTATAAAAAATTCAAACAATCTGAACTCGTATAAAGCCAAAAAGAGTCTCCTTTCTCATCTATTTACTGCTTAATTTCCAATCCCTAATTCCCTCTCTTTCTCTAAGCAATTGCTATTCAGTTTGTTTCCTTCCTGTATGCTTACACAGATATGTGTGTGTGTGTGTGTATTTTTCAAAACCAAATCAGGAACTTTAATTCCTTCTTAACCATTATATACTCCTCAAGGGCAGCCGGAGGAGCACTTAAGCACATAGGCAGTAAAGGCTGACGGCCAGGTATGAATTTCCATTCCAGCCCTCACTGACTGTGACCATGGGCTAGTGACTTAACTTCTCTAAATCTCAGTTTTCTCATCTGAAAATGAGTACTCTATTATTGTCAGGAGATAATAAAAAGAATGGCAGGTGCTTGGCATATAGGAAACATGCAGTAAGGGCTGACCGTGGTCATTGTTCTCTGGAAGTTTCTCCAATGACCTGCACCCTGAAAGCAGTCAGGGCTCAGGGAAGTCTGCAGCGAGGGAGGGAAGGGAGGATGTGCTATGCTCAAACTTGCAATGTGTGTGTCATCTTTCCACAGACGGTCTGGCTACGAACAAGATATTAAGAAGGCGTTATCTTTATCTTTTCAGCAATCGAGAGCAGCTATTACAATACAGCTATCCTTTTCAAAACAGTAGCTCCCTGGAGTGAAAGCTTATACTGTAAACTTTTAAGAAGTGGTGATAGAGCAGAATCCAGAAAATATTTAGGCCCTGGGGAACATGGATAGTAATTATAGGAAGATACTGGAGTAGTGGAATATGGGCAGCACTTGGCGTCAAGTGACCTGAGTTCAAGTTCTGCCTTGTAGATATGTATAACCTTGAGTCATGTATACTATAAACTGTTTGAGCCTCAGTGTCCTGGCCCAAGAAGTGGGCATCATATTACACATCATATAAGATTCCTGCGAGGATCAAAGTGAAGCAGTATGCAGAAGTGCTCTGCCAACAACAAAGCTCCAAGTAGGTGTAAACGATTACTACTACTTGTATCGATGGATTTGTGTCAATGTTCTGCCACATGGGCCTATGAATTACTGGAATCTTTTTTTTTTTTTAATAGAAATAACTTCCTTTTTTTTGTTGTTCTTGGTACTATGTAATTATTGTAAAAAAAATAAAGCAAAATGAGAAAGCAGAAGTTTCTTAATCGCAACTGTTATTGACACCTTTTAATCTTTATTTATTTAAAGGTATCTCAACATATTAAGTGAAAAGAGGCTTCAAACATTTTTATAGTGTGATCCTATTTTTTTTTCATATATCTGTGGCTCGTGAATTACTGCCAATCAGGTATTAGTGATGAGAATAAACATGCAAGAAACTACATTTAGATCATATGATCTTTGCAGCTTTTATAATCCTGAAATTCTAACAGTTATTTCTAAACAGCCTTCATGTATTTAAAATAGAAGAGTGTGCTAGTCAGGGCCTAGGTTCTACATGGGTAAAAATAAAGATAATATAGTGTAATTCATAGTTTTAGTGACAATTAAATTAGATAATGTACAGTGACGTCACAGAGTGAGCCTTCAATAAATGTTAGTTGCTATTGTCAGTAATAATAAAGTTATTTTGTTTCCTGCTTTTGTCAAAGGACTCACCTACTGATTACCACTGAGTGGTTGATTTGATTAACCTGTGATTACCTGAGATAAAAGAGGTAAACGTTTTTAGGAACCAGTATTCTCAATTTATAAGATTTGAAGGTGGAATAGTAGTAAGGATGATTGTATAAAGACGCTTTGGAGATGAGGGGTGGTGATGGTGATGGGTGGGTGGTCTGGCTAGGTGATGGTTCTGGAATTTCTAACTGTGGTTACCCACTGCGGCTTCTTTGGTCTAAACTTTAACTACTATTATAACTGAAATTTCAGGTGACTTTCTCTCCAACTTCCTGTCCAAATCTTCTGCCAGATTTGCTACTATGAGAGGAAATAGTATTTTATTTTTCTTTGCCAATGACGAGAAATTTACTATGTGAACCATCTCATAATTCCTGAGCAAAATTTTTTTCCATTTCATCAAATTCTAAAGTCTTTTCCCTGACCCTATTAGATAAAGGGATTATTCCAATGTTAAACGTGCAATGCTTGGAACAAAACGAGAGGCATGTGGTTTTTTAAAGTTTAAAAGTTACTTTTTAAAACAGCATTTGCTACCACAGAGAATTTCTTCTGTATCATGAAAAAGCTGTTAAACTATATACACACACACCCCCACACACCCACCTCCCAGCTTTCAATGAATGGTATCAATAACAATTGTGACTTTAACCACAACAAAAATGTGTCACCTTTTAGGTGGTCTTTGAGGTTTACCTTCTAAAAACTAGAGGAGCCAAGTTTTGGTTTTGTTTTTTTCTCTGATCACTGCTGACTGACTAAGGACTTCAGGCTGTTTACATGGGAGGGCTTTAGATATGGTTATTTGTGTGGCATTGTATCAAGGCCTTCAAATATTTGCCGGGAGATTTGGTGGAAAATGTCTAGACCAGCGCAAACACTGCAGGCCCCAGAGAAATCCAAGAAGCTCAAAGGACCATTCAAGAGCCCCCTGCTCTGTCTTGTTGTCACTACAAAGAAACCTTCTGAATCTTTGTCAGACTGGATGAGCCCATTGGATGGGTCCAAGTCAGTGAAAGAATTCTGATTTCTGATTCTGGTTCTGATTTCACCACACCAGTTTCATTCATTCTATATCTATGACAGGTACAGTGGAAAGCCAGGGACCTAATAGTCAGGAATGCTGAATATCAGCCCTAGACCTGCTAGTCACTTGCTGGGTCACTCTGCCAAGTCACCAGCCCTCTCTGGGCTCTGGTTTTCTTAGTTTTAAAAGAAGATGATGATCTCTAAAATCCCACTCTTTGATCCTATATGTCTGTGAAGTACCTCTTGGGGTGCAGTCATTGGACCAGGCTGGCAGTGAAAGATACAAAGAAAAATAAGATAAAGTCCTTTGTCTCTAGTAAGTTTGTTTGGATGTTTAACCTCTTTTATTATTTCTCAGCTCCTAACAGTCTCCTGGAGGCTCATAATCTCAGAGTATACACAGGATGGTCATAGGCACATAATAAATTATTTACTGATATTATATTACAGTGCATGATGAAATAATATTGTCTATGTTTCCAGACTTTATGGCCACCCTGAATTTCTGTACAGGTGACCACACATTCAAAAGGCCAACACACAAGTAAATATACATACAATAGCCGTTACTTTCATGTGTAATAATAGCCATAATATATCGAACACCTAATAGGTACCAAGCTCTGTGCTAGATGCTTCATCTCGGAAATCCTCATGACAATTTTGCAAGGTAGGCAATGTTATCTCCATTTTACACACATAAGAAATGAAGACTTTAAGAGGTTAAGAAACTTGCCCAACATCAAATGTATAGCTAGAGGCTCCAAATCCTGCTCTCTCTGGTCTCAGAGTCTGGTCTCGGTGCACTGTACCTCTGCCTCTGGTATAATGTTTTGCATTTTACAAAGCACATATATACAACCAGATTTTGAAGATGAGTGAATTGAAGCACAGAGAGCTGAAGTGACGTGCCTCAAATCCCTTGGCTAGAGAGTAGCAAACATGGGACTCGAAACCAGGTGTTCTCACTCAAAAAATCAGGGCTTTCCCCACTTTGAAACATTGCTTGTGCAGCATGCCCTGGCTGACTTGGTTTTGTAAGATTTTTTTGAACTTCCCCCCTCCCAGGTGGGGCAAGCACACCACATATGCCCCTCCCTTTCTGTTGTTTATATATGATTCCTATTTCTGTCCTCAAATCTGCTTTTCCTGTAATCATTCCCACTTCCATAACGGCAATTCCATCTTTCTACGTGCTCATGTCCCAAACAAGAACTCAGCCTTTTCCCTTATACCTGTATCTAATCCTTCAGTGAATCCTGTTGAATCTTCCTTTAAAATAAACCCAAGATCAGATCACTTCTTGGCACCTCAATCAACATTCTCTCAGTCCCACCAGTCATTCTTCCTATCGTCTCATTTGGTCCCTCTGCTTCTGCCTTTGCTCCCTGGCCTATTCTCTCATCGCAGCCAGAGGGATTTTGTTAATTCCTGGAACAAACCAGACACATTCCTACCCCAGGGCCTTTGAGCTTGCTATCTCCCTGCTATGTTAACATCTTCCTCAGATATCTGCACAGCCCACTCCTCACCTCTCTCAAGTCTCTACTCATTTATCATCTTCTCAGTGGATCTTTTCCTGCCCATCGTTATTATAACTGAGCCCATTCCCTACTTGATATTCTCTAGCCCCATATCTTTGTTTTTTTCTTATTCCTCAAAGTGTTTAATCATCACTGACAGGCTATGTACTGAATCTATTAATTTTGTTTATTGTCTGTCTCCTCAACTTGATGTAAGCCCCATGAAGGCAGGAATTCTTCTGGGAAAGGTGGGGAGGTCTGGTTCATTCACTGCTATAATGCCAGCATCTAGAACAATGCTTGACACTTAGTAGGTCTCAATAAGTATTTTTTGAATAAACAAATGAATGAAACTTCCCTGGCCCCTAAAGGTATTTGAATTTCAGCCCTGCTCATCTTTTCATGATCTTCGTGATCTGCAGAGCAGATCATTTTTATCTCGGTCACATAGCCATTCTTCCAAAGGATGGTTCATTTATCACTGCCTCTTCATCTGAGCCCAGCTCCTAAGAAGCTCTCCAAAGAGACTGAGCTGATATGCTGCAGTTGGGTTGGCTTCTGACCTAATCTCACATTCTGTGAATTTAATGAGGGGCATTTACTTAGGTGTTGTCCCAGACTCCTCCATAAGACACTGTCTTCATGTACAATGCTTTTGTTTTTAGGAGTTATCTAGCTGCTGAAGGTCAACCTTTCAGCTCATTGAATATTAATTATTCAAATGTATTTGGTCTTATGGGAAATGTTCAGCCAGCAATGAAATGAGGGTGAATCAGGGCAAGGGAGAGAGCCCATATTAATGTCATTTTTTTTTTCTCTTCTCTAATGGGGTAAATGCCCTCTAATGAGCCCCTGTGTTTCTGAGTTGAAGACAGGCAAGCAGCACAGGAGAAGAGGCAAGGCTATTCACCGAGTAATTTGCAAAAAAAAAAAAAAAGAGTTATTTATCAAAGTTACTTCTTGATATGTTAAATGATAGAATTTTGCCATTCAAAATTTCTTTAGAGGTAATGTTGCTGATTAAAAACAAAGGATGTGCTCCCATTTTGTGAATGAGAAAACAGCCGCATGGAGTAAGGTCATGGTTTTCCAAGGACAACAGCAACCCAATCAATTCTATCTTTCTATCAAGGGTTAGTCATGTTTGTCTCCATCTACCTGAAGTGTTCCCAGACCGTCTCATAATGAAAATTACCTACCACTGAGAGAAAGAAAAAGAATGAAGGCCACTTACTTACTCAAGCCCCCAACAGTATTGAATCAAGGGTGAAAGTAGAGTAGGCAGAGCCGAGAAGAACGTTAAGAGTGGCATAAGCTGGAATAATCCTTAGAGGTCACCTAAAGCAACCTTAGAGGTCATTTGCACATGGAAAGTTTGAGGGCCTGGGCACGTGGGAAGTTAGTGACTAGAAAAGAGAATTACCCCACCTCGAGTCTTCATGGAACTTTTATCTAGGGTCCTCAAATGACCCAAGTGACTCTGGTCTTATACTCTCATTTTCCAGATGAGAAAACAGAGACCAGTAATGCAGAAAGAGCAATGAGGCCAAGGAGGACTTAGGAGGCGAGAGGAGATACTTTAAACGAACCTTCACCCCTTTGGATTCTCGTGAGTTTATTTAAGCAGGACTTTCAGTTCTTTCTTCTTTTCCATCAATGTCAGAGTAACTTGTACATCAATTTCGTCCAGTCCCTGAGGAAATAGACTTGTGAACTTGAAAAACAAATGCCTAAACTCACTGAACCAAGTTAGTTTCTTGTACTGTCCCTCTGTTGCATGTCAGTGTTCCTGCCCAGAGTGGGGTCAGTTTGGTCAGAATCGGGGTAAGAAGTATACTAGACTCCCCCAGAGCCATAGTTTAGCAATGAGGAAAGAGGCACTTAGGACAGTCTCCCCAAAGTAGACTATCCCGGTGTTCTTGGCAGAGAGCGGATACTTAAAAAATGATCGTTGGATTACCTTGTTAGGTGCCACTCTGGAAAACTTGTAAGTTATCAACTTCACGATTGACCAATGAATGAACGTATTGATCAGCTGACTACTCTGTGTCCAGATTAATACATGGAATTGTGCATTATGTGTGTTTTTAGTCTTACTCTCAGGGGCCTTAAAAAATCCTATTGGGAAGTCAATTCTAGCATGTGTGAAAACAATTGAGCAAAATACAAGACCGTTCCCGTGTAAGACCATATAACATTGATAGAGTTGTGGGAGTGGATTTAAAAGCAATCTCTCTTCATCATACCAACGTAATAGTAATGACAGTAATAATAGTAGCTGAATTCTTTGAGGAGTTAGTGTCGTTACTGCTAGGTACGTGCTAAGCACTTTACAGATATTGTCTCATTTAATCCACACAACAATCCTACTAGGTCGGGTACTGATATTATGCCCTTGCCCAAGGTCACATGTTAGAGTGTAGAGCCAGAATTTGAACCCAGGTCCGCCTTGCTCCAAAGCCATGTTCTTAGTATTGATACTACAGCCCATACTCAGCCTTCTGGCCCACTCGAGGCCTCTATGTGTATGTGGTTTCTTTAATATGACTCCAATACCTTTTCAAGTCTCTCTCCTCATCCTTCGGCCACCATATCTGGTCCAGAGGAGTGGTTCTCAAACTCACACAATAGGGTCCAAATGAGTGAGAAAGAAAGAGGAACTGTTCATAATGAGTGGCCCATTTACTTCCATCACAGCTGGGAGTAGGGGCACAAGTGAACCTCATCCCAACATTACCAGCCAGGTGGAACAAGTCGAGAACCACTGTTCCTGACCATTCCCTCTTCCTCTGTTTCCACTTTGCCCATGCCCTTCTTGCTTTCCCATGTTTAACTGTGCTTGCTCTCCTGAAGTCTGTCTGAAATGCTAGTGATAACATCACCTCTAAAGCTCGGGTAGCCAACTCTCCTGTAAGTCTCCTGGGTTCCTCAGGGTATTCCTAGTTCCTATCCCAGTTATTTTTCCCTAGAAGGGGTCAGACATTATGGGTGCTGAATCACTGTTCCACCTTGTGGTTATGTCTGGGAATTGCAGCTCTCTTGTTCTGTAATGGAGCATGAGGACAATTGGGCCTGAGCACAAAGCCTTCATGTTTCAATTACACCTTTCTCCCAGGCCTATATTCACTTAGACAGCCTTCTAGTTTACCATGGTGTTGAGAAGCCCATTTGACCTCCTCGAAATACTACCTCGGCTTCTGGGTACCTTTAAATTAAAATCATCCTGATACTACAATTCCTACTGCTACTGCTACTACACTACTACCGCTATTATTACTAATACTATTACTGTTACTGCTACTCCTACTACTGCTACAACTACTGTTACTGCCACAACTACCACTATTATCAATATTACTACTACTGTTTCTACCACTATTACTATTACCACCACAGCTACTACCACTATTAATACTACCATTACTACAACAATTACTATTACTATCGCTGTTGCCGCTACTGAAGAATTGCTGTGTGCTTGGCTCATGGTATTTCACTTAAATTGTCTCATTTAATTCTCACATTGACCCTTTATCTAGGAAATATTGTCCCTATTTTACAGGTAAGATAACTAAGCCTTGGCAAATCCCATGAATTGTCAGAATTCCCATTGCTAGTAAGAGGTGAGTCAGGCTATGAATCCAAACCATCTGACATCAGAGACCATGCACTCAGCCACTGTGCTTAAATGGTCTTCCAGTGTAAGGAGGTGGCATTGGCTTTGGAGTCAGGGAGACCTGGGTTAGACACCCCACCTAGCTGGGTAGCAAGGCAAGTTAGTCTTATCTGTAAAATGGGGTTTCCAGTTGCATGTTATTTTGAGAATTAAATGAGAGGATGTATATAAAACACATAGCAGAGAAGCTGTACCCTGACTCCTAGGAGCCTAACAGACCTATCTTGTGACTCTCCTCGCATGGCCAACAATAGGTCCTCGGCAAACGTTTCTAGAATGACTCACTCAGGTCATACAAACTACTCGTTAATCATTTGTTTGTTCGTTCTTTAACCCATCTATCACACCATTATTGAGCACCTACTAATGCCAGGTATAGTGCTTGGGCCCTGGGGAATAAAAAGGTGAGAAAGCAGATATGATTGCTGTCCTTGCAGAGTATACCCTAGTGGAATTTTCTGTGCGTAGATACAGAGTATGCAAAGGACAGTGTAGACAGGCAAGGCACGTAGCACCTGAGTTTGGAAAGAGAGGTAAATCAAGGATATCAATGACTAGGCACAATGAAGATTAAGATAAACATTTTAAGAGACTGAGGGAATGGATAGCCAATTGGGAGAGAATTTCCATCAAAGGAAAGAGAAATCCCATTGGTGGATGGATCAGGAAAAGCTCGGTAGCATCAATGTGAAGGCAAAGAAAGTGGCCAAAGGTAGCAGCCTGGAGGTGCACCCCAGGTAATCGGTGCCTTATCATCGAAGGCGCTAACCAACTATTCTTCCACAGCAGTCTCACCGTAGAGGAGAAGACCTGGATATTAGAGGTTCCTCTAGAATCAGTAAGAGACAGATTATTAACCAAGTGAAAATACTCTCACCGAATGCCAGATACTGTGCTGGACTCCAATCCTCACCAGCTGCGTGTGGGCCCTTATTTCACAGATGAGAAAACTGAGGCTCACAGACATTCAGTGACTTACTCAAATTACTGAATGTGGATGTCAGGATGCAAACTTGGATCAAATTCATTCCAAAAGCCACACTCCTTCCATCACAGGACACATTGACTCTTTTACTGAAAAGGCAAGAAGCCTAGTGAACTTTCACTCGGATCTGAACACCCAGGGGAGGGGCCTCTGATGCAGTGTTTCTTGTGAACCAAAGGAAAGGCAGTGTTCTCAATATGAAGAAGGCAGTACTTGGTGCCACACAAGGTCATTGACAGGAATGGAACAAGAGCCTTTGGGCAGTGTGGTTTAGTGGAAGGCTGCAGAGTACAGCATTGATGTCAGGTAGACTTGGGCTTGTATTTCAGCTGGGCAAGTTTTTTAAACTGCTTTAAAGCTTCAGTTTCCTCTTCTATAAAATAGAAGATAAACCAATAGTATCTACCATAGAATTAAATCAGTAACTACAAGGGGAGCCCCACCAAATGCATGTATATAATAAGTTCTTAATGCATGTTAATTTTCAGCCTTATTTTACTAGACAGGCCTGGGACAGTGGTAAGGGCATTCTAGGTGTTCAGGATACAGCTAGTATACTTCTTTTTTTCCAGGGCCTGACAAAATCCTGGCCCTCTTACCCCTAACTATAAGTCAAGTGGGTGTTTCATAAGCTTATGAATTTTTATAAGGTTCTATTTTTGCTATTTCATGTAATGCTCCAGTGCCATAGGACACGTCAGCTCCTGACCTTTCGGTTGGTGAGGCACTTCCCATAAACAGAGCCATAAAAGCCCACTGGTTTTCTCCTTGGCATATGAGTTTATTTGGTGCTCTCCCTCTCTCCTTCACCATTTGAATAGTGATGTCATGTTCTAATATCCTCTCACCTCTACTGAAAAAGACCTACCCACGATTCCCTTCTAGGGGCTCAGCAATTCCCAGGGGGGAAGTTGTGGTTTCAGTAAGGTGCAGGCATCACGAAACCGAGAGAGAAATGGTAGGGTAGAAGAAAACAGCCATGTCTTTTTATTAAGTTCAAGTCTATGGCCAAGTCAGGCTTTTTCCTTGTTGTTGTTTTTTAAGGCTTGCTGTTAAGACATCGCTATGACAACATTTAAGGGAATATAAGTGGAATAAAGCACCCAGCCATTTCCCCTCCCCTCAAATGCTAGCCCAGCTATTTTCCTCCGTGACTGTTTTCAGTTGTTACACATATGTTTATGAAAATTATAATCATACTGTACATTTTAATTTGGAGTTCTTCTCTGTTTCCCTTAGTATTATTTCAAGAAGGCCTTTGATACATTGCTGCACTGTCTTTGTGCTTAGTGTAAAAGCTATCATACCAAGGTTCATTCCTGAGACTTATTGCTCCAGTGTCTTGGTCCCAAGCAATCCTAGGGATGAGTGGGACAGTCACAAAACCTTCGGTTCAAGCCTTGGTTTGTCCATTTGCTGGCCATGTGACCTTGATTCTTGATTCATTACTGCCTTGTGCTCTGAGCCTCAGTTTCCGCATCTATAACAGAGTAGCTGTGAGGTTTAGAAGCATGTCATGACCTGTCAGAGAATTTCTTGAGGAATGGCAACGGATAATCGAGATGTACTGTTTGCCTTATTGTTGGATAGTTCTAAATAACACCAAAATGGGAGGCTTTTGTCTCCTTTTAGATTTATCTTTTGGGAAAGAGTCCCAAGAATGGGATTATCTAGCCCTATGCTATAGACATCTTTGTGGCTTTTAATATATGCCAATTTGCTTTCTAGAAAGCCGATAGCAATTCACGTAGTTGTTGGACATGTAAACTGTATCTGATCCAAAGCTAGCAGCAAAAGATGGTGTGAGGACTAGTAATATTAGTAATGCAATTCAGCAAGAAGCAGGTTCTTCAGGAACCAGGATGCAGCAGTTAGTGGGATTTTGATGTTGGAAGCCAGGAATTTGCAAGATAGCAGTATGGAGGTGATGGAAACTAGCCTGAGCACAGTTACAGCCCTACTAAAGGCAGATGTTAAAGCATAAAATCCAGCAGGCTCAGGTATTTGATATTAAAATGGGACTTTTTCCAAATTCATTTCTGGTTTAAAGCCTGAAACAGAATTGCTGCTCAAATCTTACATTTATGGCTATCTTTCTTCCTCTAATTGCTGCGTCTCTTGTTCTTTTCCTGGGGAGTTTATTAAACTGTTAAAAACGAGTTGCATCTATTTTTGATTTTTATAATACATTCAAGCTATTGCTTTGCTGGTTTTATGTTCCACTTAGTGCACAGGTACTGTTTCCATTTGGGGGTGGTAAAGTTCAGGTCTATGATATTTTCATTCATATTTTATGATTTATAACACACCTCTTCAGTGGGGTGCAGAGAGCACGGAGTTCAGAACTGCTTGATCCGGGTTCTCTCACTACCTCATAATGTAATTTGGGGCAAATCACTTCCCTTTCTCCAAATTCTGATGCCTCCTTCTATGGAAACTTATTACTGTAGTGACCATGTCAATGGTGACTGATGGGAATACAGCCCTTGGACCAGAGCCTTCTTAAATTATTTTCCATTTCTAATTGTTAAGATGATCTGATTTCCTGAGTTCAAGGGCGTGGTTTCCTTGACTCTGCCCAGTCCATCAGACACCTATATCATTCTATAGCCCCAGTAGGAACTCCTGCAGGAATACACATCTTTAAGTAGAAGATATTGAACTACATAATATTAAAGGTCTCCATCTAGCTCCTATTTCCAAAAAAAAAAAAAAAAAAGATTTAGTGAATATTGAAATTAATCCAGGAAAATTACTTGAGCATCGAAAAGTACCTAGGTCAACATTCATTTTCTTAAGTTTGATTTATAGATGATAATTGGAAACAACACAAGTGTCTAACAGTGGGGAATAGTTAAGCAAATTCCAGCACATTCACATCATGAAGTGTTTTTGTGGTCATTAAAAAATATAAGAGTTTGAAACAACATGGAAAAAGACTTCTGGGATAATGTTCAGTGATAAAATCAAGTCTGATGTCATTTAAGTAATGAAAACATGATTGTGTTTAGAAAAAAAATTAAGAGATATATCCAAAGTACTTATAATGCATTCAGATTTTAGATGATTTTATTTTTTCAGCTTTTCTATACTTTACCAAATTTTATATAATTTATTTCTATTTTTTATGGTAAAAAATTTTATTCAGGCTTTGCAAAATTTTTGAAATTGCTTTCATCTAACCAGAAGTCAAATTACCCAAAAGTTTAAAACATTCTAGTAAGGTAAGAACGGCCAATTAGGACAGTAAAATAAATATGTGAATGAGAAAAATGGGCAAAATTTACCTCTTTGGATAAAAATGAATCTCCTTAGCATGATATATGAAAGAGTTTTGAATTTAAGTCAAAGAACATGGGTGCAAATTTCAGTAGAATTCTGGATGAATATGACCTTTGGCATATTAATATTTTTAACCCTCAGTTTCTTCATTTATAATATGTACCTCTCAGGATTGTTGTAAGATTAAATGAGATGCCTGTAGAACTCTTCTGTAAAATGTTAAATGTTATATGAAAGGTTAATAACCGAGGAAAAGAAGGGAAGGAGCCCTTCTCTGCTTTCCTTCATAAGGAAAATAGCAGTGTTTTTTAAACAGTGGGTTCTGGCCCGTTAATGGGCCATAATATCAATTTATTGTTTCATGAACAGAAAATAATTTTAAAGGATACAATTGAAAATGCCAATATGTGTTGCAGACTCTTATTGTAATGCCAGAGTGTGTTATAATGTCAATGTTTTGTGAAACATACTTACCAGGTCATGATATAAAACATATTTCTTATTGGTCTACAGACCTAAGATGACTGGGTAGGACTAGAGAGTATGTCTGCTTCTTTGAGGTCAATACCTATGGGAGACCAGAATATCAAAGATTCTTTTCTCTTGTTCAGTGCATGAAACTCAACAAAATTGGTGTCTGGTGGCTCCGTGAGTGTTTCAGGAGGAGAGGGGAAGTTAAGGAGGGGTGGCTTATTCTATTGCATGATATTATCATATTTATATTGTATCATGCCCCACCATTTGTAAATATTTTAGTGTGCAGAATCCATCCTTCTTTCTTTCCAAAAAAAGTATTTATTAGGCACCTAGTATTGTGGACTGAACTGTGTCCTCCCAAAATTTACATGCTGAAGCCTTAACCCCCAATACAATTGTATTTGGAGATAGGGCCTTTAAAGAGGTAATTAAGATTAGATGAAGTCATAAGAGTGGAGCCCTAATCTAATATGACCAATGTCCTTATAAGATAAGGAAGAGATACCAGGGATACACACACACAGAGAAGAGGTTGTGTGTGAAGACACGGGGAGATGACCGCCATCTATAAGCCAAAGGGAGAGGCCTCAGGAGAAACTAAATGTATCGACACCTTGATCTTAGACTTCCAACTTTCAGAATTATTAGAAAGTAAGTTTCTGTTGCTTAAGCCCTCAGTCTGTGAAGCCCTAGCAAACGAATACGCCTACTATGTGCCAGGTGTGGTCCTAGGTCCTGGGGGATCCAGAGATGAAAAGATCAAGTTCCTATCTTTCTGGAGACAGAGATACAAATAAGCACTTACAATGCAGTATGTTAATTGCAATCCAACGCTAAGTGCAGCTCAAAGTCCAAAGGGGCTCAGAGGTAGCTGTCTCTAAGTCTTCCCAAGGGAGTTGGGAGCAGCATCCCCGAGGAGGAAACTCTAGAGACTTCAAGGATAAACTTCATTCCTCCTACTTTTCTGACATGGTTAATAACAGGTCTTAGATCAGAGCACAAGTCCCTGATTTGGATACCTTCATGTCTGATCTCTGGTTCCTAATACCCTATAACAGACAAAAGGTCTCAGATTGTAGGTGTATCTGCAATACCTATACAGGAACTGCAGTGATCTTAAAGGGACATGTGAAGGGGACCACCAAGAGGCTCTAATGGAGGGAATTCAGGGGTAATGCAGCTTGTTGGAAGTGGAGAAGGTGCGGAAGTGAGAGAGACGGCTCACAGAGACATGGCTCTGACCTGCTCTACGAGGGGAATAAATGTTTGCCCTCTCCGCACACAGTCCTCTGTAAGCTGCCAGAGATTTTTCTTCATGAGTGACATGTCTCCCCTTAGAAGTGTTTAGTTTTAGGTGGCAAAGCCCGAGATCACTTCCAAAATCCTATTGCAAATATGTATCCTCTACAGGAAGGGTCTACAAGTGCTCGCTGGTAAAGAGCAAGACAGTACATACTTCTGGCTTTGAGCACCATACAGTCTGTGTGACCACTGGACGCCGCTATTGTAGTGCAAAGGCAGCCCAGGCGAACATGTCAACAAATGCTCGTGGCTGTATACCAACAAAATTTTATTTATGGACACTGAAATTTGGATTTCACATAGTTTTCACTTGTTATAAAATGTTCTTTTTCTTTTATTTCAACCATTCAGAAATGTATAAACCACCCTCAACTCACGAGATATACACAACAGCGGGCTGTAGTTTGCCCACCTCTGACTTACATGAATACATACATTTTTCATGAATTTGGTGCTTTTTTTCTCCCAAGAGAACCTGGGAAATCCTAATAGTATCTAAGAGAAAGTTAAGGATGGTCGAGTTTGCTTCACAACATTTGAGCTTTCATAAATCATTTCTGAAGTTCTCTATGACAATATGCCAAGGAGATTTTAATAAAAGAATTTATTATATTTTAATAAATGTATTTAAAATATCCTAGGGATATTTGCATGGTGACTTGGGCATCTCTTCCCCTCACTAGGTCTTGGTTTCCACATTTGTAAATGAGGGGGTTGATTTAGGCAACTGCTCAGGTCTCTCCCTCCCTCTCTGAAGACCCATAGTATCTCGAAAGTGCCCCTCACCCTGGCCCCACCAGTGCTAATGTTAAGAGTCCATATCTCGAAAGTAAGTGCCCCCCACCCCGCCCCCACCGTGCTAACACTGAGGATTGGTACTGCTCTGCTCGGCCTCCACCATGCGCTTGGGCCTGTGGACTTTGTGGCGCTCTGTCCCGTGTAGCTGCTTTCCCCTGGTTAATCTTTAAGAAAGGAAGGATTACATATACAGAATTGGAGAGTTGAGGCCTTTGCATCTTTCTTGGCAACAAAATCTGGATGGCCCCTTCAAAGAACTTCCTTCCTCATCTTTTGTTCTCTTTCCCAGCCTATCCAAAGAGCCATTTGGAGAACTAGGTGTCAGATTTGGCGTGCCCATCCCAACGGGGAACAGTGCAGACTCTGGGTACCCACGCAGCTCTGTGCTGGCTGGCTCAGGGGACTCCATCTCAGTTTCTCTGGCAGGAAGTGACTGCAGTCTGAGGGCCCCAGACACTATTTATAGGCCACATTCATTGCCAGTGAAAGAAAAATGCCCAGGGCAATGTAATTAAATGTAGATGAGATTATTACTGGAACCACTATTTTTTCCCTCCTCTTAAAAAAAAAAAGAAAGAAAAGAAAAAAAGAAAAAGAAAAAAAAGTCTGTGGAGTCAGAGTAGTATAGTAAAGATCTCTCACTCTTGAGCACAGCTATATGTATGAAAACTAATAGGCAGATGGCCAGCCCTTCTTTCCCCCTATTCCCAACACCGTACTAAGAATCCAAACATTCACAGCCTGTCTAGGACAGTTTTCAAAAAGCAGGTGGGCTCGGAGGAACCAGGGAAGCTGTAATCTGATTAAATGACCTGGTCTAGTTATGGCCCCAAATGCTGCAGGGACCTTTGGGGTATGTGAAAGGACGGAGGCTGCCTTGTTCTAGTTTTGCTTAAAGACTCAGAAAAAGATATTGTTGGTATTAGTCACTAGAGAGTGAAGTGACTGTCCTACAAGGAAATATGTTAAAGTTCATTTTCTGTGGTTAACCCAGGGAAATAATTGGTTCTTCTTTTTCCCACGCACCTAGAATACTATGTACAGACAGACAGATCTTCAGCATAACCACATAGTATTTTCCTATAGTCTCTGAGCTCTAGCGTTGAGTCTGGGTCTTCTTTTCTTAAACTATGTTACTCTTTTCCAACTTATCACCTCCAGTCCCCATGGCCTGTGTACAGAGCACAGTATCTGCTTCTGTTGGACCCTTGCTAGTCAAAGTGTGGTCAGTGGACCAGCAGCTCTGATGTCAACTGGGAGCTTGTTAGAAATGCAGAACCTCCAGCTCCACCCTGGATCTCCTCAATCAGGATCTGCAATTTAAAAAGTTCCCAGAGTGACCCGTGGTACATTAAGGTCTGAGAAGCCCTGAATTAGAGAACAGATGTTTGGTGAGCATATAATGTCAGGGAGAATCAAGAGACATGGGTCGTTGTCTTGCTGTCACTCTCTTTGCCAGTCTCTTAGTGTGCAATCATTAGTAAGCCATTTAACAGCTTTGGGCCTCAACTGCCTTTGGACTGGATCAAATCTTATAAAAGTAATTTTTAGGCAGACCTTTATAGGGACTATAAAAGATGAATCAGGCATGAATCCTGCCCTCCATGGGTTTAGATTCCAGTGATGGAGATAAGACAAATACAGGGTGAAAAGTGGCAGGTGCTCCGGGAGAAGTGCAGAGAAGAGGCTCTGAAGCTTCAGAGAAAGAGGAGGCTCTTGCAAGCTTACTGTAAAATTCTGCCTTTCTATGGCTCCAAAGGAAAAATGAATTTCATGTGGGGGCGCTAGTTGAGACACCCCCACTCTCTACAAGCTACCATGAGCTGCAGTGCTGCCACTGCGGGAAGAAGGAAAATTGTTTAGGAGGAATGTCAAAGATTCTCAGTAGGTAAATAAATAAAAATAAAACTAAAAAAAATGAAAATAAATGAAAAATAATCACAGGAAATTTCTTATTTCTCATACATGTTCTGTATCATCCATACTGTTAGTAGTGGTGGGGTGGCGGAGGGGGTGGGCAGGGCCTCATCCTGTTTATCTCTGTGTCCTCAGGGTGTGGCACAGTGCAGGGTCCACAGCAAAAGCTCAATAAACATTTGTAGGACCGAACCAGACTGAATTGATTTTCATGGGCAAAACATGTATATCCTGGGGACAGAGAAACATAGCCCTGTCTTGAGCAGTTTCAAGGCTATGAACAAAATCCTACAATGTAGAAAGTTATTATCCTGTCTTCATTTGAGAAAGGCATTTTCTAGAAAGTAGTTCCTTCAGTTGCTTGGGCATGAATAAAAAATTTTTGAGGACTATGTTTCAATTTCTCTCCGATAAGCCCTGGGCTTATTTGTAGTGACATTTGACTGTTAGCATTTGGGGGGTAAACTACAATACTTTTATATGCAAAGCTCTTTAAAACAATTCTTTAGGTATTCTAATATACCACAAGTTAGGTCAATAGAATCGCTTTTATTTTGAAGAACAAAAGAGCTAGGCATATTTTCTGTCTATTGTCACCAGATGTAACTGGGAGAGAACCTTACTTTATGTACTAAAGCATGTGTCCACTGGAGTCACTGGGTCTTGTGTCTATTTCCACAGAAAAAGAGATATGGAAAGATGAACAGGGTTCTTAGATTTCTATTTGTGATATTAAGCTTCTCTTTTGAGTATATTTCAAATTATAGACTTTATAACCTGAAAGAACTTTGGATATTCATTCATTTAGCATAAAGAAATTTCTGGAGATTTCTGGTTAATGAGATAGACTGACATGGGCTTGTTTCTTTACACAGTCATAGAAAATGTAGATTAAATAGAATGAAAAAATAGTTTCAAAATACAATGTTGAGCTGGGAAGAAAAATAAAAAGAAGGGTTCAAAATTATAGCAGAAAGTAAGTGCTGACACCATGATGCTGACATGGGTTTCAAATTCAGAGATAGGCTTTAGGACCTGGAGGCTAAGTTTAAATACTAAATGAATGTGCAGAAGAGAAACTCTGAGGACAGGGAGAGGTAAGGAAATAGAGTGAATTCTAAGGATTCTGCTGTACATGAATGGGAATTGGAAAACTGCTCAGCAGCCTAGAAAATTCTCAATACCCACCTAGAACTATGGATGGAAGAATAGACACCCATGAGAAATGGTAAACACAAGGCTGTGATATACGTCGGTATAGAGTTTGAATTTATAATGTCCAGGTAGGACAGTATGAGAACGAGTTTAAACCAGTAAAAACCTAGGGCCCTAAAAGGCCTGTGTGAAACTGCACAAAAGATCATCTCTGCTGAAGACGAGGCCACAATAAAAAGTGACAAACTACACTAGAAAATGAAGCACCACGAAGGAGAGTTAACAGAGGCTGTAAGTAGGAGTATTAGTATCCACAAAACTGCAGATAATAGAACATTGCGAAAGAGATTATAAAATATATGTGCCTCAAATCTTTAAATATGTAAAGGGTCAAAAATGGGATACTAAACAGAATAAGTAAATGTAAAAAAGTAGAATTTTAAAAAATAAAAAATATAATCATTGAAACCTAAAACTTAATAGATGGGCTAGGTGATAGAATATCTACAAGTGAAGAGAGAATTAGTGATATGAAATATGAATCTAGGGAAGTCATGCAAAATGAAACATGGATAAGTAAAGAGATACACATTTTGGAAGGAGTTTAGGAGACATAAAATACAGAATGGGAAGGTTCATCATATTTTTCATAGAGATTCTACAAGACAGCCTAGGGAAAATGTAGAAATGGCAATATTTAAAGAGATCCCGACTTCCAAAATTGAAAAAAGATATGAGTACTCAGGTTAAAGGAGTATACTGAGTCCCATGAAGGATAAATAAAAACAACTATGCACTTAGACACATCAGCGTAATGAAGCTGCAAAAATTATACAGATCAAAACAAAATAAAACACAAAAACCAAAAACATTACAAGCTACCAGAGATAAATAAAAACACATTTCCTATACATGAATGTCAGTTAAACTGAGACATGTTTACTGGCTTTAAAGTGCTCTCAATCAACAACCAAAGGTGCCAGAACATGGTGGAAATAATCTCCAAACTGCAAAAGAAGAATAACCATCAATATAGAAATTTATACTAATGTCTGCAAAATAATGATATCATCAGGAAAAGGCGGAGACTCTATCTGTCACAAACCCTCATTGAAAAGACTACAAAAGGATGCACTTCAAAAAGAGAATTAGCCCAGATAGCAATGGTGTTGCAAGAAGCACTATCAGCCAAAATAAAATAAAGTGTGTATGTGTGTGTGTGTAATCATTAATAATCATTGACTATAAAATTTTTAAAAAGAGCGATTTTGCTGAGTTTAAAAATAAAATGAAATTGAAATACTAAGACACAATAAGAATTTGGGAAAGACACATTTGAAGTGTTCTAAGGTTCTTATACTTCAAGGGAAAAGGTAGAAATAACGATTAATTTTATAGTCATTAAGACAAGAATTTATGTTAAAATTTTAAGGGTTCCCACTAAAAGAATGGAAACAAAATATAATCTTCTAAACCAAACAAAAGAAAATAGAGAAAATGCAGTCAATTTGGTAAAATGCAAAAAAAGAGAAGAAGTAAGGATAAAAAGAAAACAAGTTCACAAACATCAGTAATCACACTGATTCTAATTGGATGAAACTTAAAATTTCCGAACACGCACTTGATGTCAGACACTGTGCTATGCACTGGGGATACAAAAATGGATGAACTACACTTCTGTCTTCAAGAAGCTCATGGTGGAGAGGAGGATTGGGGTAAAAGGCAATAATAATTATAGGCTAAGTATTGTAACAGGAGACAGAGAGTGCTATGGGGCTAAAAGGAGGGGCGCCTAACTCAGTTTGTGGGGAGAGGGTTAGGAAAGCTTTTTCTGAAGGTGGTGATCCTTCAGCTGCATCCAGAAGGATGAGTGAGAAGGCAAAGGGGATAGAAAGCATATACTAGGCAAACATAATAGCGTGTGCAAAGGTACGAAGTGTGAGAAAACATGGCACGTTCTGGCCCATCCTTCTTTCGTTATGGGTGAGGAACTTGAGACCCAGAAAAGGTGAGGAGACTGTCCCAAAGTCATCCAGCTAATTAGTAACAGAACCAGGATTTGTACCCGACTCCCATCTTCTTTTACATCCCCCTTTCTACTGTACCACAGTGCCTTAGGTTTGCAGCGGGAGGTTCGGTGACTGCATGTGGTTGAGACTCCAGCCGACTTTGAAAATGAGCTGCATCTGGGTGTGGGGGCTGGATCTGTCTCTGGCTTGTCCTGGGCTGGAGCAGAGCCAGGAACTTGGCAGTTTCCAGGGTTGAGCAGCCCAGCTCACCCCAAGGAAGCCATGGCACTGATGCCCAGTTTAATTATTAAT
>NW_011889139.1:1070584-1103781 GCF_000151845.1 Pteropus vampyrus | reverse complement strand
GAGACTCTATCTGTCACAAACCCTCATTGAAAAGACTACAAAAGGATGCACTTCAAAAAGAGAATTAGCCCAGATAGCAATGGTGTTGCAAGAAGCACTATCAGCCAAAATAAAATAAAGTGTGTATGTGTGTGTGTGTAATCATTAATAATCATTGACTATAAAATTTTTAAAAAGAGCGATTTTGCTGAGTTTAAAAATAAAATGAAATTGAAATACTAAGACACAATAAGAATTTGGGAAAGACACATTTGAAGTGTTCTAAGGTTCTTATACTTCAAGGGAAAAGGTAGAAATAACGATTAATTTTATAGTCATTAAGACAAGAATTTATGTTAAAATTTTAAGGGTTCCCACTAAAAGAATGGAAACAAAATATAATCTTCTAAACCAAACAAAAGAAAATAGAGAAAATGCAGTCAATTTGGTAAAATGCAAAAAAAGAGAAGAAGTAAGGATAAAAAGAAAACAAGTTCACAAACATCAGTAATCACACTGATTCTAATTGGATGAAACTTAAAATTTCCGAACACGCACTTGATGTCAGACACTGTGCTATGCACTGGGGATACAAAAATGGATGAACTACACTTCTGTCTTCAAGAAGCTCATGGTGGAGAGGAGGATTGGGGTAAAAGGCAATAATAATTATAGGCTAAGTATTGTAACAGGAGACAGAGAGTGCTATGGGGCTAAAAGGAGGGGCGCCTAACTCAGTTTGTGGGGAGAGGGTTAGGAAAGCTTTTTCTGAAGGTGGTGATCCTTCAGCTGCATCCAGAAGGATGAGTGAGAAGGCAAAGGGGATAGAAAGCATATACTAGGCAAACATAATAGCATGTGCAAAGGTACGAAGTGTGAGAAAACATGGCACGTTCTGGCCCATCCTTCTTTCGTTATGGGTGAGGAACTTGAGACCCAGAAAAGGTGAGGAGACTGTCCCAAAGTCATCCAGCTAATTAGTAACAGAACCAGGATTTGTACCCGACTCCCATCTTCTTTTACATCCCCCTTTCTACTGTACCACAGTGCCTTAGGTTTGCAGCGGGAGGTTCGGTGACTGCATGTGGTTGAGACTCCAGCCGACTTTGAAAATGAGCTGCATCTGGGTGTGGGGGCTGGATCTGTCTCTGGCTTGTCCTGGGCTGGAGCAGAGCCAGGAACTTGGCAGTTTCCAGGGTTGAGCAGCCCAGCTCACCCCAAGGAAGCCATGGCACTGATGCCCAGTTTAATTATTAATTCCAGGTTCACAGGGCTGGAGCTGAAAAGCACAGGATCTGGGGAACAGTCTGGGTCTCTAGGGAGCTAAGAGAAAGATGGCTCTTGAGATGGGAAGGAACCAAAGTTTAGAATGGGGTCTTCCGTCCCTGAGTGGATCTGGGCTCAGGAATATGGGCTCTTGCTGTTCCTTCCAATTTTGTTGGAGTTCACCCATCGTCTTGTTAGCTTGATTTCAGGGTTCTCTTTCAGTGTTCTTAGTGTAGTATACTTCCCTCTGTCACAGCCCTTATCCTGCATTGTCTTTACTCATCCACCTCCCCTGCTACAGTGACCTCCTGGAGCACAGGACTCAGTCTTTTATCTCAGCATCCTCAGTGCCAGGCTGTGCCATAGTGGGTTCTCATTAAATATTTGCTGACTGGTCGAATAAATAAGACCCTAATTCTGCCTAAAAGTGTTCAAAAGCATATGCATTTTTCTTTTTAATTAAAAGAAATGGAGAGTGATTTTGCATAAAAAATTCAACAGAGGTTCACAAACATCTCTTGAGATACTCTGTGGTATCTTAAAACATATAGCCGAGATGAGATCCACCGGTCTAAAAGAGATGGTATGTTCTTAAGAAGTTCAGTCTTCTCCTTTTTATCCCTTACCGTTTGGAGGACTGCAGAGCATATTTAAGGCTGTTTTGGCATTCTTGGGAGAGGGGCGCTTGCTATTCAAGCAGAAGGCAACATTTTATTGAGGAAGCAAAAGCCCCGTGGAGGGCAAATTCCACCAGCACAATAAAAGCAACTGCTCTTTATAATTTCTGAACGCTGCAGCCCGTAGTTGGAAAGCCTGCATTAGCAGTAGCATTTCCAAGCCCTGAGCATGCAACTTTAAGGGAACTTCTGGATTCCACAGAAGAAAACGTCCATTGGAAGGTGAGGTGCAGGTGGCGGCACAATTTCTGATTTTTTCTGGTGAACTTGATTTTCCTAATCTGTAAAGTGGAGGTGGTCATCTCTTCTTCACAAGGCACTTCACAAGGCACTGAAATG
This sequence comes from Pteropus vampyrus, assembly GCF_000151845.1. Lineage (NCBI taxonomy): Eukaryota > Metazoa > Chordata > Mammalia > Chiroptera > Pteropodidae > Pteropus > Pteropus vampyrus. The sequence continues at coordinate 1,101,520 of NW_011889139.1, read as the reverse complement.
ATGGCATAAGGTCCTTGGTACCTAGAAGATGCTCAGTAACGGCGCAAATATCTTCTCTCCCTCTCTCGAAATTAAGAATCCTGAACCTATATAGAACCAGAGATATGGAAATCAATTCTGCTCTTAGAGGCCACGTGACTGTTGCCCAGCGATTCAGCAGTCCAGTCTGGAAAAAAATCACTCTGCTTTAAAGTGCAAACATTTGCCTATAGTGTTGCTATAGCACTGGAGGATGCTGGGAGAAGAAATTTCCCTTGCAGGAACAGTTGCTCCCCTGGAAAAGCCAGCTTGCCTGGTTGGAGCTGAGCCAGAAAGGCAGACTCTCACTAGAGCAGATCCTCTATCACTCCAAGGTTCTGGATACTCTGGGAAATCTGGGCAACGTCAGAGAGCTTCCTTCTGTACCAGCCTCTGAGTTCTGGTTCATTTGTTGGCTGGTGGCATACAATACAACCAGTGTGCATTCACCTTTCTCCACCACCTGCAAGTTCTCCGAGTTCTGTATGTTCTTTAACATTCTAGCACTCAGTGATTGTTATGCTGGGAGAGAAGTTCTTTCTTCAGGAAAGATCACGGCCTGGATTCCTGCAGCTTCTCACTAGTCCTTGGTCCCAGGACTAATCTAGAGCGAATCGCCCTTGCAGGGGACTAGAAGACACCGAGCTGCTCTGGTCACCTGACTTCTTTCCCCTTCCCCTTTCCATTTCTCTCCGCTGCCCCAAAGAACTGAGATGAAATGAGAAGTAAATTGCTAAGGGAGATCCTCTCCTGAGGCAAATTTCCTGTCTTTGCTTATGGGCACGGAGACGGAGACAAGAGGCCAGTTGCAGGGCACTCTCCCAGAACCAGCCCTGGGGTGACAGGTGCAGGCAGCATCCACTGTTTCATTGGTGGGTGGGTGGGGGGAGGTTTCAAAAGAGAAGGAGGAGAAAGAAAGACTGCAGAAGATCCCAAGGGCTGCCCCTATTCCTCTACTCCGCCTCCAACCCGAAACTGTCAGTCTCCACTAAGTCTCAGAGAGAGACAGAGAAGTGGGGGTGGGGAGAAAGAGACAGAGGGGGGAAATCAAAGAAAATTGCAAAAGTCAATGGCCTGGAACTAGAGGCAGCCTCAGCAACTGCAGTGTGACTTTGATTCCCCTATCATAACCCTGAATTAAAAATTCAGGCAATTATCTGCATGGCTTCCTTCTGATTAGAATGAGCCGGAGTCTCATTAATGCATCAGCACAGAGGAAAGCCATTAGGGTCTGTGAAATGGAATGTTTCTCTGAGAACAGGTTCCGCTTGATGTAGAATACCCAGCAAAAAGAAATTTCACACATTTTTGAGCTCAGAGTCACAGGACAGCTCCCCGCTTCAGGGCTGCAGAGCCCGCCACCATCGTCCCCTCTCAGCCGGCTCTGGGTGAAAGCCACCTTTGTTTCCCAGACTCTCTCTGGCACCTCAATCCACTGGAGTCGTGTGGAGGGAGGGTGAGGGAGTTGACGGGCCCAGAGAGACTGCCTGGCTACTCCCTTTGCTTGGTCCTAAGACACCAAGTTGGCCTAGATGCCCCGTCTCAAAGTCCTTAAGCCATGAGGCACAACAGAACTTCTTGGGAATTCACTGCCCTCCTTTGCTAGAAGAACTAGAAGCAAGCTTGTCAAAGACAGAGAAGGCTCAAGACCCTAGGAAAGATCAAAGTATCTGCATGTCCCCAACAGTCTTGGTACTTTCCTGACCCATGTGGTGACTAAGGCGGTCCAAGCAGGATCTGGTGAAACTGAGCCAGCCTTGGGGGTTTGTTGCTTAGGAGAGGATGAAGGGTTGGAGGTAAGGGGGGCCAACCATTATTCATCCCTTATTCTCAAAGCTCCGAGCTTTCAGAAATGCAAATCTCCTGCCTATCGCTACAGTATCTGGCATCCTGGAGTTCTCATGCACCCTCTTTGGGAGATTTCCAGGGTGCATCGCTTGCAGAACCCAAGAGCAGTTTTCCAAACAGCAACTCTTGTAGCCCTAATAAGTTCATCTCTTGGGAGGATTGGGCTTAACCCAGAAATATCGTCTAGATTTTCTTTAAGCCAGTGACTGAAACTCGGGTTCCCCATTTTGGTCGGTTCAACATTCTTCTAACGCAAGGATTTTCAGAACATCAAACACTGATCCTTGGGATTTAGAACAAATAACTTCTTTAAGAGAAAAGCCAGTCTTACATAGTGAAAACTGAAAAAGGTGAAAAAGATTTTGTAAAATTGGAACTAGTTACAGTCAATAGGATGCCAACCAGGAAAATGTTATCCTTCAAACTGAGTAAGCCACGTTTTCCTCCTGGCACACCTGTTAACTATGCAGCTAAGAACCAGGGCCAAGTGTCTGAGCAAAACTGTAAACACAGCTGAGACTGTAATCAGGGTAATGGAGTCAATGTATAACTGATATAATTTGTACCAATGGCTCCCCCTACTGTACACCAGTGAAACGAGGCAACCAGTGGTAATTCAGGTTTTCAAAATGTTTTCAGTCACATCCCACGTTAGAAGGGTACATTCCTGGTCACCAGGGAGTTTTTATGAAGCATATTTTCAATACTGCAGACAGTTTTATGGGTGAAGGCTCCTAGAGTTTACTTCACCCTCCAACACAAACAAGATGCTTGATGACTCAACCATGTTCTTTGTGGGTGTCTGGTCTTTCTAGCACTTTGCTCTCACTGGACCAACACTCAACAAAGGTACATGCAATTGAAAATTAGTTGTGACTACAGACGATCCCTGTGTAAAGGGCTGACCTAAGGCACCCGAAGTCTTGAGTGGGTGGAGGTTATCTCTCTAGGTTCGCCAGCTGGTATGAGAGTGGAAGCAGCTGGGCAAAGGCCAGGAATGTGGGTCTTCTAGAGAGGGAAGCTGTTCCACCGGCTCCACAGCAGAGGCCGTCTTTCTGCCATTGGAAATGTCAGTCTTCAGTACCTTCGTACCATCCACTGTATTTCTCAATATTTTAAACATAGATTCTCTTCCTAGTCTGGTCATTCTTTTCTTCCCAAGTTAACTCAGTTCCTACCTTTGTAACTTGTCACTCCTATTCATTCGACAAATATTTTTTGAACAACTATTGTGTGCTAGACATTGTTCTAGGAACAGGACACTGTAACGTCGAACATAAACAGATGAAGTCTCTGCTGTCATGGAACGTACAGACAATTATGGAAAGACAAACTGGCATATCAGCGGTGTGAGTGCCATGAATAAACAAAGCTAGGTAAAGGGGTAAAGAGGGAGGGAGGGCTGCTTTATATGGGTGGTCTCACTGGAAAAACTTTGGGCTCCACTCTGGCAATCTTTTTTTCTCTCCTTCGAAACTGGGATTGCCTCTTTCATAAAACACTCCTATTTGACCTTCTCTCCATCGACATTTACTTTGGCTCATCTCTGTTCAAGCTTCTTCATCCTTGGAAAGATATAGGGTTATGTCTCTGATTATAATCTCCTGGAGAATAAGGGTCCTGTCTTCTATTTCTTTGGTTTGCTACCAGAGCAGGGGGTGGGGAGGTGGGGAGGAAACAAGCATTTCTACTACATGCTAGAAACATTAACACATTCATTCATCTAATCTTCACAAAACTCCTGCAGACTCTGTCTTATTGTCCTCATTTTATAAACAAAGAAAGTGAGGTTTAATTTATCCATGAGCACACAGTTGCCAAGTGGTGGACCCGGGATTTGAACTCTGATCTATTATCATCGTAGCCTGTACTCTTCCCTCTCCAGAGCACAGAGTGTTTGTGAAATGTTGTCAGTGAGTGATGAGTACAAGGAAGTGCTGAGCTCTAGTTCTCAGAACAGCCATACAAAAGAAGTGATTAAACTCCCCCGTGTGCTGGATTATAAACCCTTCCTTTGCTACTAACACCCCCCTCCCCAGGTAAACTGAGGTTAGACCAGATGATCCCCCAGGTCTTTTCCATCTCTGACATTCCAAAGAATATAACTTTCTGCAGGGGATGGGGGAGGGTGAGAAGAAGTCAAGTGACTTCACTGCATCAAATCTGAATTTTTATTAAGAGACAGAACAAAACACAACCGTTTGTTCATTCAATTAAAATTCAACATATACCGAATAGCTACTATGTCCCAGACCCTGGCATGTGCTAAAGATACAGAAATAAGCTTTTAAAACATTGTCTTTACCCTATAATGTGTGTAAAGAAAAAGACAAATATGAAATTATTGCAATAAAAATAATGGCTAATATTTCACATGGCACTCGTTCTTTGCCAGAAATTGTTCCAAGCATTTGCATTTGAAGCCTTTTAATTCATTTTAATCTTCCCAACCATCTATGAGGTGGGTGCTATTATTATTCCTACGTGTGTATGTACGTATGTCAAAGAGGTATTGTGAATGTTAATAATGCATGAAAAGTGTTTATTCACAGGGCCTGGGATGTAGAAATAATAATGGCGATGTTGAAAGCGAGGTATTATAATGCAATGTTAACTGGTGGTTTTGTTCCCTTGATATTTCTGTTATTCCTTGCTTGACCCTTCTGACATTTAGGATCAGCCACACACACCCGGTTGGAGGGGAGGGATTTTTTGCAAAGAGCGGAGAAAGCTTTAGTTTTGAAACTCAAAACAAGTGGTTGTGAAGTAACTCAGGACATAAACAAACCTGTTGAATTAGAGCCAGTTTTCCTGCCCCCAGGGACCTGGAGAGTGAGGAGGGAAAGAGGCATGCAGAGATCCCCTAAGAAATGGAACACTAGATCCTGCTCCCCACTCGAGCTGGATGTCCAGCGAGTCCTGGGGACCAGATCGCAGAGCAGGAATGGCTGGTATGTGTGCCCGACGTGGTCCTGCAGGTTGTTCCCTGAGCACTGACATGTGAGCAAATGTGCCCTGGTGTGAGGGCAGTTGGAAGTAAAAGGGATCTTAGTCCTTTGGAGATCATTGCTTGCATTTTAAATTAAGCAGCTTTCTCCTTTATCAACGTGTTTAGTCACAGAACAACTTACCTCTTACCTTGTCTTTCTAGAAGAGCACAGTCCTCCAGGTGAGTTATCATTTGCAAGGGCTACTGATAAGAACTCATATTTAAGGTAAAGACGACAAGTCTAGAAAGCAGAACTATGTCCTTCCCTCTTTCCACTTCCTCCTCCCAAAAGAGCTCTGGGCCTTCCTGAAGACATCCAGTACAAAGAGTTTTATTTCTTGCTAAAATATGCTTTCCTGAGGGTGAGTGATAAATAATATCATTAACTTTTTATTTAAAAAATACTGGATTTACGTGGCTTCCCACTTATTAAATGCCAATAGGTGACCAACTGTCCTACTTGCCTAGGATTGTCCCCATTTTAGCACTGAAAGGCCCTCACCCTGGGAAAACTCTAAATCCCAGACAAAAATGACCTGAATGTCCTGGACAAACACTAAATGTCAATAATGATTCAGCTGGATTTGTCAGCCTGAAGCAGCATTTGGAGATTTTTTTTTTAATGGGCAAGGAAATGTATTCTTTTGAAATCAGAAGAGCTTACTTCCTAAGTGGGAAAAAGAAATCTGATCTCTCTCGGGGCTCTTTGTATTCTGCTTGGTGTTGGCAAGCCTGGCCCTGAAGATCCTGCAGAGGGAGACGCACCCTGCCTGGAAACAGCTGATTTGAGGGCAGAGAGAAGACTGTTTCAAATAGGGCCACCAGACGAGCTTGCAAAGCCTTGTCTCGGCATCTTTCCCATAAAGTCCCTCACTTTAGGTCAGGCTCTGGAGCCCCCAACAAATCCCAGTTGCTGCATAGAGCAGTTCCCTGTCTCTGAGTCACTGTCAATTCTATCTGCTTGTGCAGAGCCCTGTGGTTTGTCCCCATACAAAAGAGCAGCACAGGCATGAGGGTTCCCCTCAGAATACATGGAGTGGCCTCCTGAAGCCTCTGTGTGCATCCCTTTTCCTCGGACCAAGTATCTTTGGTTGTTTTCGTGGTGTCCTCAGACCTCACAGAATTGGCCAATGGCATGCAGATCAAGTTTCTGGTTCCAGAGCATGTAGCACAGCTTGTTTCTGCACCTTGTGGGTGAAAGGAAGGGCCTATGAGGATTAAGGACATTTGGAGTTGAGGCTTAATTCCTGAAGCCACACTGCTTCTTCCATGGATCAGAGTCTCTCAAGATATTGCAGTCAAGATGTTGGCCAGGCTGCAGTTATCTGAAGGCTTGACTGGGGCCAGAAAGTCTGCTTTCAAGATGGCTCGTCACATGGCTGTTGCACAAGGCTTCAGTTCCTCGCCATGAGGATCTCTCCATAGGACTGGTTGAATGTCTTCGTGAGAGTCAACTCCTGAAATGAGGGATCCACGAGGGAGAAAGCCAGAGGGAAGCCATGGTGCCTTTTAAGACCCAATCATACATCACCATTTCCTCCACATTCATTTGTGAGAAGAAAGTCACTAACTCCAACCTGTACTCAAGGGGAGAGGAGATGGGGAGAGAAGAGCATCGAAGGATTTGTGAACGGATTTTTAAACTGCAGTTTCCCAAAACATTAAGTGGTTGGACCATGGATGAATTTTCACAAAGGGTAGTTCCGGTAGTAACATGGTGAGAAAAACATGGGCTTTGAGTCAAATTATAGTTTGAAACCAGGTTTTACTCCTTTCTAGTTTGCAGGATCTGGGGCAAAAGGATCATCTCTAAACCTTACTTTCTTCATCAGTAACATGAAGATAACAATAGTAATTCTTATAGAGTTATTATAACATTTAAATGAGATTACCCATGCAGGGACAGACCCAAATTGTATGGGGCCTGACACTTTTACGTTTTGACAGGGCCCTCTTTAAGAAAAAAGAATGGAAATTACAATTATAAGTTAACTACAAAATGAACATTGATTTAGAATTAGAAATGGCAAAAACAACACATTTTAAAAGCTGACAAATAACATAAATATCACAAAATCAAGAAGAAAATGACAATTAAAAAAATTAACTACCTAAACATATCTCTTTAAAATACTTACTTTGCTATGTTTTGCCTGCATACTTTTTGATCACTCCTCAACATGACAACAATTTTGTAATATTTTCCATAGTCAAAAGAGAAAGATAATTCTGTCTTCCTTAGTATGCTTGATTAAAATTTGTTTTTTATTATTGAGAGCTTATTATTCAGCTTCACAACTCATTTATAATATCAGGTACTTTTTTAGGGTTGTTGTCAAATTTGGAAAACCTCTATCAGGTTTCTCTTATATATGAACTCAGGATATTTCAAGTGTTTCTGTGTAGTTAATTGAAGGCACTCATGACCCAGAGCCGGAGTCTGCATAAAGGAGGGGCCCAAAGCTTCAGCTTCCCTGTAAATCTTCCCCTGGAAGCAGGTACGTGTCAATCATGGAGACTGGCATGTACTAGATGCTCAGGAAATGAGTGAACCATGGAGAAAACCTTCATCTTTCTTCTCCATTGCCCCAGGCAAAATCAGGGATTTCCTAACCTTGATTTCACCTTCTTCTATCTCCAGTAGCCCTTCTGGGGCCCCACAGAAGGCAGGAACAAAAACATAGCCCTTGGTACGATACAGTGGAAAGAACACTGAACTCAGAATGGAAAGACAGGGGTTTGCGTCCTGGCTTTGTCACGTATCAGCTGTGTGACTGTGGTGAATTACCCAACCTCTCTGTTTTTGTTTCCTCATCTCTGAGATGGGCACAGCTATGCCAGCTGTTATAGGGATGAGTTGTTACAGGGATAATGACAAGATATAAGTAAAAAGGCTTCATAAATTGTACAGCAATTTTAGTAACATGTTTTTATTTTGGCGCCTAGAAGTTACTAAGGAATCAGTTTGGACACTATCCAACATCTATGAACGTCAAACCTTCTTTGTTCTCTGTGGCCTATAGGATTCGAATTGGGCTTTAATCAAATTTGGCATAAAGAACAGGACAGCAAAGTTGTCCATTCTTTCCACAAAAAGGTATTAAGCTCCAGCTATTGCCATAATTTGTGCTAGAAATGGGGATTCAAAGGTAGATAAGCACAATCCTGGCCCTTCAGGTATGTAGGGCAGGTAGATGGAATTCCAGACCGACAGCTGGAGTTCAGCTCCCAAGCCTGCTGGGTTCACAGCCTTGGCCTCCCTGTGCTTCAGTGTCTCTTTCTGCCAAAGAGCATGGCTAACTGCCAAAGAGGGATGTGCAAACAAGTGAACAAAAGCCCACAGACATTGGAGAATACTCGGACAGTTGTCTAACAGAGCCATCAGAGGGCTACACAGAGCCCCGCGGAGACTGGCTGTTCTTCTTGGGGAATTTTCTGGAAGCTTTGAAGTGTCGCCAGGGCTAAGAAGGCTGGCCCATCCAGGAAGTATAGTCACTTGTAATTTACTCCTCCACGTGGGCTCTGGAGCTCCAGTCTCATAAATTCATCACCCACTCAGCCCCGCCCTGTATAAAGGAAGAGTGACAGGAGGGGGGATGGAAGGGAGGAATCGCTAAATTAAGAAGGTCCCTGGGAGTGACTGGCCTACAGACACGACTGAGTCCCCTGGGTTTCTCTCTTTAAAGTATAAATATTTCCAACTAAGATCACAGACTCCCTCATCATAAAATCAATGAAACCACACACAAAAAAAATGACCTCCCGCTTGACTGCACCAGAAATATCTCAAACGAAGTCACTTCCCCTCCCGCAGAAGCAACTGTGCTGGTGCTCAGGATTTGAAATCCAGGCACTGCTGTTGAGAATTTGAGGCTAAGAGGAAAGCAGGTGGGTTGGGTGCATGTCTGTCTGCTTTTACTTGCTATGTTTTGTGATGGCTGCTGTGGAACTCCTGCTGCAATATGAGATTTTTTCCTGGAGGCACACCTGGGTTCAAGCTCCAGCTCCTCTAATTACGGGCTGGGTGTCTGAGAAAAGCAGAATCTCTCCAACCCAGTTTCTTCATCTAATAAATGGAGGATAATAATGCAAGTTTGGCCGGCCCTACAGGGGAGGCGACAAGATCAGGAGATCTGTCCAGGCAAATGCTATGTAAACCACAAAGCTCTTGATAAATAACGGATTTCTTATTAAAAGATAAAAGCACCAATCCTGCTAATGTACCTGTTGGAACTTCTTATGCTGATTGAGATGAGGGCTAGAATTAAACAATGTCACCAAGGGCCAGCTCCTCCTCATCTCCCACAGTGTCTACAAGTCTCGTATCTTAACAGACACCATGCAGAGGAAGGGGGGGCGCCGTCTGCTTTCCAGTAACTTCTGTGGAAGAGAGATGGAGAGAGAGGAGTGAAGAACTCTTCTTTTTCCAGACTTAACATACGTATCAAATTGCATTGGCTTTCTTTACATAGCCAGGGGATGAGATATGCCGATTGGCCAAAAAGAAATCAAGGCCCATACCCGGATTTGGAGGAATTTTCACAATGCCAAACAAATCACATTTGGACGAGTTATTTTTATCAGAAGAAAAGTGAGTGGATGCTGAGTTGCAAAAACAACATCGATCCAGTACAGTCCACCCCTTTTAACTATTCAATATTCACCTATATTCACCTATATTCCCTTAAATATACCTTCAAAAGTTCCCACTCTCTACATAAATATAAAAAACCTCTTTTCCCAAAAGCGATGAGCCACAGTTTCATTCATTCTGGTTGTCTGGGTGATGTGCAATCATCATATGTGGAGCTCTTATGATCTTGTGTGGTGTAAAGGCTAAGTGGTACATGGAATCACCTCTGATGTACTCAGAAAACAGGAACGGAGAGAAAACAGGGTAAATGCGGAGAAAACTCTCATTTGGAAAAGGAAAGAAAAGGAAACAACTGTCAGTGGTCACCAGTCCACAGCCCATGTCATATTTTACCAGGAATCACATGGACGTCCTGCACAGGCAGCAAGCATGTATCTTCCCTAGGTTTGCCCTCTGGAAGCCGCCCTTTGCCCTTTGCCCTCTGTGGCCCCTGCTTGTCTCTTCAGAAAAAAAAAAAATCTCTCCTGTGGATTGTCCTTCATGGGCCATACGACATGTACATTGAAGAGGATGGTCCTTCTGGGGGCTGTTCTGTTTTAGCAGCTCTCTACCTGCTGATATGAGTTTGGGAGTCTGGAAATCATGATCACAGACCACTGTGGGCCAGATTTGAGGTTTCTTTGGCAAAATGATGCCCTAAAAAAATTAATGGGTTGTGGCAACATGGATGGATCTTGATAATATCAAACTAAGTGAAATAAGTCTGACAGAAAAGAACAAGAACCATGTGATCTCACTCATATGTGGGATATAAAACAAAAGCAATACACAAACACACCAAACAAACTCATAGACACAGGCAACAGTATGGTGATTATCAGAGAAGAAAGGGTGGGTAGAAGATGAAAAGGATAAAGAGAGTCAAACATATGGTGATGGGAGGAGACTAGACTTTGAGTGGTGAGCACACAATGGAATACACAGATGTCGTATTATAAAGTTGTACACCTTAAACTAATATATCGTTATTAACCAATGTTACCCAAATAAATTAAATTTTAAAAAATGTTAATGAGATTCCGGTTAATTTGCTTCTGGCTAACACTATGAATAGTAATAAGGGTCAGAGATCTTACTGGATCATGGTCTTTGAAACTAGAACCTGCCTAAGAATAGTTATCTCCTAGCAATAGGCCCAGGTGCTCTGGTCATCCCTTTTGCCCTCACTTTAATATTTCTATCTTGTCCTCTACCTGAGAATAATCTACAATGACAGGTTAGGTGGGGATGACTCACAAAACTACCCCTTCCTCACAATGACAACAAAAATATTAGGAGTAACATTTATGGATTACTTACTGTGGGGCAGGCACTGTTTTAAAGGTTTTGTGTGTATTAACTTGTTTCATCCTCACAGCAACCCTATAAGACAGGAACCATTATTCTCCTTTTGCAAAAATTAGTCATGGAGTAGTAAAGATCTTGCTCTTAAGTGCAGAGCAGGGATTCAAACCCAGGCAGCCTGGCTCTATAGTCCTGCTCTAACTACTCTTCTGTGCTGCTCGCAGACTGCATCCTGCTGCATCTTCCCAAGGGGACTGTTGACTTCTTTGTTCAAGGCATAACAGGGGGTGCTTGGGAGGGGTCTCTTCCAGGCCTTGATCTTATTTCCTGTTGGGTTCCTATGTTCCCACCTTTCTTCTGCTAACTGTAACTTGAGGGTAGAGAATTGAGATTTTACTGTATTCCCAGACAACTGTAACTGCAGGCCATTGGCAAAAAGACAACTCTTAGCAAATCTGTACTTTCTTCCCTCTCACTGTTGCATAGACTGGGTTCAGTTTGTCTCCTTCTTAGAAGACCTCGCTGAAGAAAGTATCGGCACACTCTAAGATGTGAGATTCTCTTACAATACCTTTTAATGTTAAAGCCTGAATCTCAAGGTGTAACAGGCAATAGATTAACCAGCTGTTTACTATAACATAACAAAGAATTACTAAATTCTCATATCAGTTCTTTCCCTTCACCAAAACGTCTCTGCTTAGCCTTACAAAATCCCACTTCTGGTATGAGATTATGTTTCAGTTAAAAACTTTTGGTTTCAACCTGAACTAAACTATTTAAGCAGAAAATACATTTATTAGAAGGCTACTGGGGTCTCTGAGAATGGACGGGAGCCTGGGGATCATGGTTAGGAAACCTCAACAGTGATGCCCTTGGAGGAGGCACCAGGTCCGTGCTGGCCAGGGGGATGGTGCTGCAGCCAATCCCTGTTTATTTGTTCCCTGCTCAAGATTCCAGTCCCAGGGAAGGAACATCAGATTGGTCAGCCTTGGGTCATCTGCCTACCTCGTGGCTAGGAGTAGGTAGGACCCACCAGACTATGCTTGATGCAGAAGAGATGATTCCAATAAAGGAAAGTAGGGTGCTGTTACGGAGAAGAAGTAGATGCAGAGCAGCCCAAATCCAGCAAACTCCCCTTATACCTAGCAGTGCTGAGCACATGGCAATGTAGTTAATCCAGTTTAGTCAAGATAGTTGGATCAAAATGAGAACAAGCTGGATAGAGGCCGAGAGGAAATCAAATAGCAGTTAGGTGAACGTCAGGGACTATGACTGTTCCCAGCCAAAATTTGTCCTTTGATGTCGTCTTCAGGGACAAAATTCTACATTCAATCTGATTTACTGTGGTACGACTTAGGCTCTTAGGGGTTAAAATGTAACAAAACAAAATTTTGCTTTAATCAATGTTAGTTTTGTTTACTTTGAGTGTTTGTATCTGTAGGGCGAATACAAATGCATTTGACTGTCAGCATGTGATTAGGTTCTCGGAAGCTAGTGATTCACTCCCTGACTCATTCATCATTTAACAAATCCCTTAATGAATATTTATAGAGCAGTTTCTTAGTCCTGGACACTGTCTAGGAGCTAAGGAGATACAAACATGGATGACATACTTTCTGTCCTCAGGGGCTTCATATCCATGTGGTGATAGAATAGAAATACTTCAGTCTACTTGGAAGGAATGGTTCAATGTAAAGGCTCTGAAGCCAGACAGAAAAGTGCAGCATTGGGTTTAAATCCTGCCCATGTGACCTTTGGCGAGTTACTTAAGCTCTCCAAACCTCAGTTTTCTCATCGTTATACTGGAGATAAAATAGTTTTTAATTCAAAGAACTGTAACTGTCTTCAAATTGATTAATAGATTCAGTGTAATCCCAGCATGTTTATTTAAAATGGAAATCGATAAGCAGAGTAAGTCTAAACTGTATATAGAAATACAAAAGGCCAAGAATAGCCAAGACAATCTTGAAGAAGAATGAGCAAGAAGGCTCACACTACCGTGTAACTTGCCTTATTGTAAAGCCAGTGTAACTAAGACAGTGTGATATTTTGGCCCAAGATTAGACGTATAGGCTAATAGAATAGTCTAGAAATAGACCAACATGTATAGATCACTTAATTTATTAATTTATGAAAAAAAGATGATATGCAGAGCACAGGGGATAATTTTTTTTTGGTAACAATATTTGTCTTTTTGTGTTCTTTTGCTTATTTCACTTAGCATAATGTCTTCAAGATTCATCCATGTTGTCGTATATGTTGGAATTTCATACCTTCCTAAATCTGAATAATATTTTATTGTATATACATTCTATATTTTGTTTATCCATTTGTTCATTCAGGAACATTTGTGTTGTTTCCATCTTTTGGCTACTGTGAATAATGCTGCTTTGAACTTTGGTGTACAAATATATGTTCAAGTTCATGCTTTCAATTATTTTGCGTACATATTCAGAAGTGGAATTGCTGGATTATATGCTAATTCCATGTTTAATTTTTTGAGGAACCATAATCCATTTTACATTCCCATCAGCATTGCACAAGGTTTCCAATTTCTCCGCATCCTTGCCAATACTTATTTCCTGCTTTTTTTTTTGTTGTTTGGTTTTTGTTTTTGATACTAGCCATCCCAATGGGTGTGACCCAATTTTTTTAATTTACTTTTTGTACTGCTAAATGAGTGAGTGTCTCACTTTGGCTCATCATGCTTACTGGGCACTATTAATACTATGAATTTAACATTTAATAAGTACCTTCATGTAATAGGAACTGAACTGAGTTCTTTAACTTATGTTATTTAATCCCCACAACAATAATTTTTTTGGCAAACTTAATTGAGATATGCCTACAGGAAAGTGAACACATCATAAGTGTACAGATTAATAAATTTCACAAACTCTACATATACCTACGTAACCAGCACTTAGATCAAAAGCTAAAACATTACCAGCACCCAGAAATTCCCTTTGTGCTCTCTCCCAGTTCTACCCAGTCCCCCAATCCCCACTTACTCACAATAAAAAGCAATGATAACTAACACCTTGGCTTTAAACCCATTTTATAAAATGGTTCATAATTTTATAAAAATTTTATAAAATGGAATTTTATAAAAACGGAATCGTAGAAAAAAATCTTTCATATTTCTTTGATGAATAGTGAAATTGAGCACTATTTTCATGTTTATTAGCCGCTTGGATATCTTCTTTTGTGGGGAGTCTGTTCAAGTCTTTTGCCTGTTTTTCTATTAGGTTTTCTTTTTTTCTTTTTAAATGTGCAAGTCCTTTATATATTCTACAAACGAGTCCTTTGTGTGCTGTATATTGCAAATATCTTTTCTCATTTACCTTTGCACTCAGTGGTGTCTTTTGATGAACAGAAGTTTTAAATTTTAATCTAGTCCAGTTTATTGTTTTATTTTAATGGTTAATACTTTTTGTGTTCTGTTTAAGAATCTGCCATCCTCCAAGGTCATGAAGACATTTCATATTTTATTTTAGAATATTTATTAGTTTTTCTTTTACATTTAGATTTATAAGGCATCTGAATAAATTTGTATGTATTAGATGAAGTAGGAATTTGAGATTCACTTTTTTCCATGTGGATAGCCAATTTAAAATGAATAAGATTATGAATTTGGCCGAATACAAACTCCTTTATGAAATTCTCCTATAGAATCCAACTTATTAACTAATTAGTTAATTTTAATTAATTCAATAAACACTTTTTGCCCATCCAGTATTTGCTAGTTTATCTGCATTGCTAAGGGAAGGCCTCTCTAAGAGCTGACATTTGAGCTCAGACCTGATTAGTGAAACAGCCACGAGTGGAGTTGGGGAAGAAAATTCCAGGAAGAGGAAACAAGTAGGTAGATAAAAGCTTGACACATTCAAGGTACAACAAGAAGGCCAGCGCGGCTGAAGTACAATGTTCAAGAAGATGCGGAGCACAAGATAATTCTTTCGAATGTGAGATCAAAGGGAAGAACAGACTGATATCACTCCAGACAATGGAGCAGTGGCTATGAAGTTCTGAGGGAAAACGTTCTTCAACCTAGAATTCTCTCAATCGAGAGTGAGGGCAGAATAAAGTCATTTCCGACTTACAAGAACTTTTACCTATAAAGCAAAGTTTCTTAGGATTTTTACATGGCGATCTACTCGAAGAAGGTGAGGAGGGCAAGAGGGAGAGAGGAGCCGACCCAGGAAGATGATGAGAAGAGCCACCGTGAGAGCAAGTGTGGGTTCCCGGGGGGAACAACTGGGTCAGACTGGAGCAGGTCTGGAAGATGTTCTGAGTATTTTCAGCTGCTATTTGTGCCCCTTCCAATCCATTTTCCACAATGTCGCTCATGTAAACTTGATAAAGTTTTAGATTAGCTTCCCCCCTCAGTTTAAAATCCTTTGATGGCTCCCCATAAGTTTCAGAATAAAATTCAACGTTCATCGCAATATAAAAGGCCCTTCGTTACTGACCCCCGCCCAATTCTCACCACTCGGCGTGGCCACTCAGTCCCTCGGCTCCAATCACTGACCTTTCAACAGACTTCTAAAGCTACTTGCCACATTGGAGCCTGTTTATCCGCTGTTCTCTCTCAGCAAGGAAACCCTTCCTCTTCTCTTTCCCTGGTAGATTCTTCCTTGTTTTTCAAACCTCATTATCTTGGGGAAACCTTCCTTGGCCACCCTGTGCTCTCTTCCCACCCACCACTGGCTTAAGTCTCTGTGATTCTACTGCATGATTTCTCTCTGTTGCTCACCTCCAGTATCATCTGCCTCTTATTATTTATTTATCTGTTCTCACTAGATTATGATCTCTCTGAGAGGAGGGACTGCATTTTAATCATTGTCGAAGTTTCTAGAATGGCTTCTCTTAGTCAGACTGCTTAGGTTAAAATCTCAGCTGCATTACTTGCTATGTTGTCTTGGGAACGCTGAGTCTAGTTCCTCACTTGTAAAATAATGTGGTGTTTTTATCTGCAGCACCTGGCATGCAGAAGGGATTCAGTAAGGTGTGTGGAATAAATCCATGCAGATGGGCAGAGTTCCCCGGAGTGGGAACCTCTCAGCAGGGGAGTAAGGATGACTCACTATCTTGATTCCTCCTCTCCCCTCCCCTCCCTTGGAGAAGTGCTCAGCTTCCTCTCTAGGACCGTTATGACTTGGGGGTTATAAGGAAAATCTGAAAAATGCAGGCTCTTTTCCTTTTCATGTTTATCCATGTATCGACCTAAGGAATTCAGTTATCTCACAGAACAAAAATTTCTAAAGTGTGTCATTGTTTGACCTTTCTTATGAGGCTGTCTAAACATGGTGCTACTTAGGACCCAGGTAAAATACAGGATACCCAGTTAAATTTGAATTTCAGATAAAAAAAAAAACATGTAATTTTGTTAGTATAAGTGTGTTCCGTGCAATATTTGTTTATCTGAAATTCAAGTTTAACTGGGAATCTTTTTTTATTTGCTAAATCTAGCAGCCTTACCTCTGATTCCCTTCTAGTCGTTGCAAAGTGAAAATGCAGCCCCACTGCAGGGCTAATGTTTTGTAATGTGCACCATCTAGCGGTTACATGAACAAAGAGCACACCAAGAACCATCTCCAAGACAACCTGAAACCAGCATTGCGTGAAAGCTGAAAAGAAACAATTCTGCTTTAATTTTAAAAATTCTTTAAAATTTTTTAACTTACTTCTTTGGATGTGGTGTCTGTGATCAGATCAGCAGCTTAGAGAGTCCAGCGAATATGTGAAATCCCTGGTAAGCCGCCCAGTGTTTAAATAGCAACACTCACCCGGCTGAGGCCTTGGGCTCTGTTAACATGTAAATGTGAATTAAACAGCTTTGTCCTTCATCTATTGTAGTTCCTAGCATTGCTAGTGATTGTTTTACAATAAGCACATGGCATCCAGAAGTATCTATCAAGTGCAGTAAATGTCAGTTGGTGCAATTTTGTAAAACCCAATTGAACCTGTAGGGAGATACAAGAAAGCAGGTATCTCCTATTTATCATTTTACCAAGGCGGTGTGGAGTTAAGTGCAAAAGGGAATCGGCACCTTCCAGTGGGTCTCTGGCTGCTCACTGGAATCACCTGTGCCTTCCCCTTCCTCTCTCCCACCCCCTCCTTCTCGTCTTTTCCTTCTGTTTAAACCATGTGAGTTTATACATCTACATGGTGTTACCTTAAAGTAGTGCATTGTGCAATGCTGAAAACTTATTAAGAGATGGACAATAAAATCAGATTTCACTTTAAAGCTTGAGATACGTTAGGGATAAAATCTGTCATCCTCTGCATATCCACTGAGACAGAGAGGCTCTTCGTTTTATTTTGTTTTGTTTTGTAGACAAGGCTGAAAGGCACAGGAGCTTCCCTGTCTCCAGTTTCTGTGGTTCTGTGATTTCATCACGAATACTCATTATGAAACGGTATAGACACTTTGTTTAAAATTTAGCCAGGATAAAAACCCAGAGCTCAATTCGTTCTTTGGAGAGGTTTAAAAATAAGCTAGCGGGTGAGTGGGAATTTGGGGATGAAAATATATTTTCAAATACCATCCAAATTGACAAGGTATTTCTATATAATTGTAATGGCAATTGTGATAATAATGAAATAATACCTGCAATTTATTGAGGGTCTCTTAATTGCCAGACATTGATCTGGATGGTTCCCATACGTTGTCTTTTTGAATTGCCGAAGCAACCCAGCGGGCTAGAGACTATGTTCCCATGTTATACACAAAGAAACTGAGGCTCAGATTTTGTATTTTCTAAGATGACACAGCTGGTAAGTGGCAGGACTGTTTTTCACACCCAGCTTTGTCTGACTGCAAATCTTTTGCTCTTCCTACTCAGATATTCTGCCAAGGCTACGATGCATAGTTCTGCAGAATTCTTTCTCCTCTAAGCTCATGCTTGCAATGGAGAGCTCTCTGCCAAGTCCCTCACATGTCAATGACACTCAATTTCCAGCCACACGGCCTGGTATTTTGAAGTCCTTGAAACCAGATTTCAAAAAATTCACTTCCTTTTGGCTGGCTCTAAAAGTCAAAAGTAGTTTTCATTTTTCATGGCACTTACCTTTGAGTAGCTGAATCACCTTGGGAGTCCTACTGGGGCTTCAGGGATGACATTAAAAACTGAACAGTCACACCTCGGAGATATTGTGGGTTCAGTTCCAGATCACCACAATAAAGCAAGTATCGTAATTAAGTGAGTCATTATCTTTTTGCTGGTGGAGGGTCTTGCCTTCAATTTGTAAAAAATGCAACATCTGTGAAGCGCAATAAAGCAAAACAATACAATGAGATATGCCTGTATCTAAGGCTCTATGGAGCTCCCCTGGGAAGAAGGAACAAAAAAACTATCAACCATTTATGAGAGGAACAGGTGGAGATATACCAACCCAGAAACAGTGTTTCAGAATCAATCCATTCCTCATGCTTCAAATTCCCTCATGCTGAGATGATGTCATGCTGGGAAAGCTTCTATGACCTGCCTCCACCCAGATCCATGAGCTGTTCCCTCCAGGCTCCCACCGCCTTCACACATGCCTCTGTTCTCGCTCTCAGCACACTGTATCGGAAGCTGTGGGTTGCGGGGTGTGTATACATACACATCCCTTTCTCTAGGCTGTGGGCTCCTGGGCAGAGCAGAGCTGCTCTACACTGGCTCAAGCTTCCTCCACGAGTTTGTGGGTATGCAAGAGGAAAGGGTCCCAGGCACATGGAGTGGGCAGTGAGCTACAATGAGGTACCTTGCAGGGCCTTGCTTGGGGACTCAGGACTGCATGGGTTAGTCACTCCAGAGGGTTCTGACAACCTTTATGGTGTTATTGTACAGTAAATCTTGTCCACATCACAGCCTGAGCTTTTTCTGAGCATCCTAGGTTTTCCTGAACATCTTCAGCCTCTTTTCTGTGACTCCATAGCTGGCATAGGACTTAACACATCACATTTATTTTTTAATTCATCAAGTACTTCTTGAGAGCCTGTTAAAGGCTAGGAGCTGGGTGCCAGGAATACAATGGTGAATAAAACTATCATGCTCCTGCCCCCAAGGAAAAGAAAGATTTACAGTCACTGGTACTGAAATTCTCTCCCCCAATACACCATGAGTTCCTTGATGGTGCAGATTAGGTTGTATTTACTTTTTAACATTTTCACTTTATTTTATTTTTTAGTTTGTTATGTAATTCACACACCATAAATGCACCCTTTTAAAGAGGACAATTTGGGTTTTTAGTCTATTCACAAGGTTTGTATCTATCACCCTATCTAATAGCAGAGCATTTTCCTTGACACTCCCCCTCCCCAAAAGAAATCCTATACCCATTAGCAATCACTCACCATTGCCCCTTACCCCAGGCCCTGGCAACCACTAATCTACTTCCTGTTCCGTGGGTTTGCCTTTTCTAGAGATTTCACTTACACGGAATCATGCAGTGTGTGGTCTTTTATGTCTGACTTCTTGCACTTAGCATATTATTTCCATGGTTCATCCGTAAGGAAGCATATCTCAGTGCTTCATTCCTTTTTATGGTCAATAATATTCCATTAAATAAATATACCACATTTTTTATGCAGTCATCAGTTGCTGTATAGTTATATTTACTTTCGTATTTTGTACTTCAGTATCTTCCTCCCTCCCTTTGCCCTCAAATATTTATTATTCCACACATAGCACATTACAGGCACTGTAATCAAACATCTGAAAAAGGTCCCAGTCTGAGGAAATTGAAAGGCAACATTTTATATATCTTTAAATAAGTGCTTTATTTTAAAAGTCTTAGATTTACAGAAAAGTTGCAAAGATAGTACAGAATTTCCGTATACCCATCACCCAGTTTCCCTTGTTGTTAAAAATCTTACATACTATGGAACGTTCGTTCCAACTAAGGAACCAGCATTGTTACATTACTGTTAACTAGACCCTACATTTTATTAAGATTTCACTGGTTTTTCCCTAATAGCCTTTTCTTGTTCCAGGATCCCATTCAGGATATATTGCATTTGATCGTCATGTCTCCCTAGGCTCCTCTGATCTGTGACCGTTTCTCAGGCTTCCCTTGTTTTTGATGACCTTGAGGAGTACTGGTCAGGTTCTTTGTAAATGTCCCTCGGTTGGAGTTGGCCTGATGTTTTCTCATGATTAGACTGGGGTTTTGGGTTTTCAGGGGATGGCCACAGAAGAGAATAAAGACGTCATTCTAAAATTGCTGTGAGGAGCCCTGAAACTAAGAAGTGAGACCAAATCTGCCAGATTTTTCAGAAAAATCAGAGAAATTTTACTTTTGAGAACTTCAAGTGGTAGAAGTGGTGGATGAACCTTTATCTGACGTATAAACACAACTTGACATTTGTTTTTATCTCTCCCCATTGGTTCTAGAGTGTGATGTTGGAACAGTCACACTTTTCTTTTATCTTTCTTGGTATCTATACAAATTTGGAGCTGATGATCTCCAAAGCCTCTTCCCACTGAGATAGCTTATGATCTAAGAGATGATCCTAAGTTCCTTCGACATTCAGCAAATTCCTAAGTTTGGCTCCCCCCTTTCCAATATCAATCCCAAGCTGTTGTATTCAGGTGACATATGCCTCCAAAAAATATGCCCACTTCAATTTCACTTTTATTTTATTTTTTTTAAAAATGGTAAGTAGCTTTCTTTCTTTTTCTTTTTTCTTTTTTATGGTGACATTGGTTAATGAAATCCAATAAGTTTACAATCCCACTTTTAATACCTCCCTTGCAGATAAACACACTAAAAGAAAACAAACCCTAGACCTTTGCCGTGTGGATCTCCACTTTGAGGAGCCCAGTGAGCATTCCAGAGCAGCAGTGCCCAGAGCAGGACCCCTGTCCTGGCTGTCCCTGATCCGCTGCTGACACAGCACAAGGGCCAGAGTGATGAGGGTCACAGGAAGATCCACACACCACACAACGCTGGAGACTCTTTAACCCCAAGGGGCTGTTTTGGTTCAGCAGCTCCTGTGGCTCCAATAAGTTAATCACTGATGACAAGAGATTAATTTATAACCGCACAGCAGACAAGATAGTTCAGGCTTCGGTGGGGTGGCACTGAACTGTGGCATGGGGCATTGCTCAGAAGGTGCCTGGATGTGCAGCTGGGTGGAGAGGCTGAGAACTTCAGATCCACATTGCTTCCTAGAGGCCACCTGGTCCAAATAGAGAGGGAAAATATTCGCTGGTCTTAAAAAAAAACACCTGTCCAGGCAATAGCCAGACACATTAGGAAAGCCCAGTTTAAAAAGTCCAATTAAGAGGGAGCATCAGAAAAAATTTAAAAAGAAGGAGCATTGGCCTGCCAACCCACCCGGGGTCCCCTGACCAACCGTGTAGGAGGGGAGCAGGGAGAGAGGAGGCAATGGAAAGATGGAGAAGAATGGACAGGAACTGGGGCATAAGAAGTCATTCCTACAGCCTGAAGCACCAGCTTGTGAATTGTTCCCTCTCCAGTGAGGGCAGGTCTTTGAAGATCTGCCCTCTCATCCCACATGCACCCACCTCTTCGCTCTCCTCCCTAATTCTGGGCCCAAAAGAGGTGATGCACAGGCCCCTCTGGGGCCTGATTTTTATGCTTCAGACATTGCTTTTACATCAAGTAAAATGACCGTTTTCTGACACATTGATGAGCATGGCTGGAGACGTAGGCTGTGGATGCTGCCATTTTGTCAGCTTCAGTAACCTCTTATTTCCAGCCAGGATAGTCCTTAAGTCAAGTCTATTCATCAGGAAAGCCTCTGACAATACTGCCCTGATGGAACTGAGCTCGGAGGGCTATTCGTTAAGCCACAGTCTCACTAGAGAAAGAAGATTTTAAAAAGCAATGTAAATGGAACTAAAAATAGGAGTGCAGCTTGCATTACAAATGGGGGGCACAGATAAGAGAGGAAATCCTCTGTGCGTTGCTAAAATGTGGGCTTCCTACCCAGGAGGATTCTGGAAGCCCAGGTGAATGATAGGTGACTTATGCTTGATTTTCTACCAGGAGCCTGATTCTCATCATTTTGATTCGATCCCACTGCCCTGCCCTGTAAATGCATCCCATGTAGTGTCCTGTCTCTGTTTTTGTTGATGCTGTTCCTTTGACTCAGAATGCCCTTCTCTCCTTTCTTCACATCGTTCACTTTTGTCAACCATCAAGACCTGGCTGAGGCATCATCTCCACCAGAATGCCTTCCGTGAAACTTCAGGTTGGACCACAGGTTCCTTTGGTTTTGTATATAAGGTTTCTTATATCTATTGCAACAGTATCTGTGGGTTCTCAACCCTGATAGGTGGTTTAGCATCACCTTGTGAAAAATACAAATCCTAGATGCCCAAATCTCCTAGGGTGAGGTTTGGGAAGTTGTGTTTTTGTTAGTGTGTTTTGGATGCCAGGCCAAGGTTAGGTAGTCTTTTCTATTCTATGTCCCCTGGGCCTGGGCACAGGGCTTAGGTCATGAAGACCGTGTGTTACTGTGCCCAAATAGCCCTTAGGCCTGGTAGGAAGAGATACGGAAGTGCAAGGCCCATGCCCTTTAATTTTCACCTTTTCATCTATTCATAGCTCCTGCTTTGTGTCCCAGACCCTGTGCTGGAGACACAAGAGCAAAACCCAACACTGTCTGCCCTCACACAGCCCTCACACAGCTTACAGTCTAGTAGGGGAGATGCAGGCAAATCAAATTACTTACACATGAGTGTGCAATACGGGTGTTGACAAAGAAAAACAAAGCTGCTCTGAGAACCTATAACGGACTTTGGCACAGGCCGGGAGGCCAGGGAAGGCTGAGCTGAGCCCTAATGAGGGGTAGTGAAGGATGGGGAGGAGCAAGGAGCCATCTGTTACTGGGCTCTTCTCAGAACTGTGTTGTTTTGGAAGCCAGCTGGGAGGCATTGGGTTATAAGCCCCTCTAGACACCCAGATGGTCTCCGAGGGGAGCTTCTCCTCATACCCGCCTACAACCCAGCCTTCATGTCTGCTTTTCTGCCATCTACTCTTGCCATGAGCCTTTGGGAGATGATGTATCTGTAAGCAAAGAACTATTTTTCCTTGCTGGGGGCTGCCTGCTAACATATACAGTGCCTTTGCTGAATGACAGAAAGGTGCACCTCCTTGAACTGACATGATCATGCATTGAGCGCATGGCTTGGCTAGTGGAGTGCAGGTTGGATTTAAGCCACCCGCCTCTAATCCCTTACCCTCACCCCCATCAGCTGAGCACCCTTGTGCAGAGAACAGCTTGGACAGTCTGTGGTGGTCCTGCTGCAGTCTCAAGCAGAACATTCTGGGTTCTTGGCTCTTCCTCATAGCTGGAAGATTCCTTTATCCTAGGAGAAGATAATTACATCTTCCATGGACATAAATCTCTTTGGACATTTAGAAAGGAATTTATATGTATTTTCTGGAGAACTGGGTGTTTTTCTTATCTAAATTGAAAAGAGGATTCTTTTCAATACGATCCAAGAGAGTTCTTTCATATGGTAATTCACACACACTCTGGCTGATAAGCCCTAGACTTGGCATAAGGTTCAAAGCAGAAATTGTGTTCAGATGAGGCACAGGGATGCTTTTTGATCTGATTTGCTTTTAGTTGCTGACATTGGGATAATTTTGGCCTCCGAGTAGCAGTAGGCCTCAAAAACGTGGTAAAACAAGATCTTTTTGAAGAAAGTCTGAACTACCCAGAATGGATGGAAGAGTCCTCGTACATTTGGGAGAATCATTTTCTAATGAATGATAACTCTCATCGCATACTAGCCAAGCTGGAGTGGCCCTTGAGAGGCACCTCATCCAGAACCTTCCTGTTACCAGTGAGGAAACTGAGGCTCAGAGAGAGAAACTGGGTTGGCTTAGGTCACACAGTGATGGCAGAGCCAGGTTGACACCTGACAAGCGCTTTCTTCTGCACCTGAACCTTGTTAATAGCCAACGTTGTCCAGTATGAGGATGGTATGAGCTACACGTGTGACTGAGTAGGGGGAAGGTGAGAAGGGAACATGCAGGGATGGAAGATGTGATGTCTCACCAAGACCAGTGCGGCCTCTCCTCGTTCAGATAGGAGAAGCCACATTTCCTACTTAAGAGGAGTTAAGGATAAGTGTTATCTAGAGAAGATAACACTAGGAGTAGGGTGGGAACTGGGAATGAAAGAAAGGGAAGATGGAAGCTCTTCTGTCTCCAGTAGAAGACATTGGAGAGCATACAGTGAACCACATGCCATACCACTGCTTCACAAGTGATTGTGACAATCGGTTTGAGGTGGCCAAGAGCTGGGTGTCCAAGTGACATCCTACCTTGGGTATCATATCTTTCCATGTCTGACATTAGTGAAAACACTTTCAGTTGTGAGGATAAGATAATCTAATAGGTGCCTGGCACTCAGTGGGTGCTCAAGAAATGGCAGCATCTCTCAATAGAGATCCTGCTAAGGAAAGGGGCCGAGAAAAGGAAGAGATATAAAGGGCAGAGAAAAGAAAAGATATACGTGTTTTCTCCTTTAATTCCCTCAACAATGCTTTTAGGAGATATGATTCTTCCCATCTCGCAGATGAGAAAACAAAGATAAGTTTCCTGCCCAAGTCATACAGCTCAACAGCAGTGAAACTTGGCTCTTTGGGTTCTGTGCTATTTCCACCACGACATGCTAGCTTCACTTAGCTTCAGCCGACAGTTCCCTGCTTTGCTTCCAGGCCCTGCCCTCCCTCCCTAGAGTGCAT
Organism: Pteropus vampyrus; assembly: GCF_000151845.1. NCBI lineage: Eukaryota > Metazoa > Chordata > Mammalia > Chiroptera > Pteropodidae > Pteropus > Pteropus vampyrus. The sequence continues at coordinate 1,077,012 of NW_011889139.1, read as the reverse complement.
GTAGCAGACTCGATCCCTGAATTCGAGTGCATTTACGTAGAGGTGTGGTGCCTAGTACGGAAGCTCTGACATTGGAAAACAAGTGCGTGGAGGCTCAAATATTTGAGAATGCTAGAAATGGAAGTCCCTTTCCCAAAGATGCAAGGTCAGGGGACATTGTGGGACATACTCAGGTTTGTTTCTTTTTTTACTTAAAAACTAAATTGTTTTCCATAGGCCCGAGCTCCATCAGCATGGCAGGACCCTGTTCTGATTAAAACTTAGCAAGTTGGCACAGACAGCTCCAGCTGAGGCTGCTCCTGCTGGGTTCCTGAGGAGTCTGGGGACTCCCTGTCCTTCTCTTGCCTCCTGATTACTCTGCTTCTGGTGAAGAGGCAGGGACAGCTTCGAGCAAAGACTTTCATCATTTCTTTTGTGAAACTGTCCTATAGATTGGGCAACTATGAGTTTTTCATCTATATTCATTTCTCTAGTGAATTTCAACAAGATCTAGCTCTAAAAAATAAAATTCAACATTTCCATTCCCTGTGAAGGGTGTAAGTGAATATGGAAAGACAAACTCAAAAGGTGAGCTTTTCTAACTCTGAAGGACACATGCAGGAGTTCTGACCAGGCTGGGAGTGAGGAGACCTACATTTTGGTCCTGATTCCCTCCTGCTGTCTGTGTGATCTTGAGCAAGTTGCTTAACCTCTCTGGGCCTACCTGTTTGCTAAGAGCTCTTTCAGCGCAAATATTTTATGGTTATAAACACAGAGAGATGCCTCTCTGTAACGTAGTTCCTTTGCAGTGCTGCATTTAACACATTCACCATAGCTGATGATACTTGATAAGTTTATATTTTTCTCTTGGTTGGAACAGGGACAGCTGTTAAAAAAAAGACTTGAGTTCTTTCCAGCTGTGGCCCTATGTTTGTGGGTTTAGTAGGCCAAACAGGCTGCAGAGTCATATGCATTTTACACTGTAAAAATATTTCCCTTTAGCTCAAAATAAAATCCTGGAGGTGAAGTGGTATTTCCAAACTCCACTGAGCTGCAGCCTCAGAACTAGAGAGCTGGACCGTTTGGTCTAAACTCCAGAGCTCATAGGTGTGGAGGCCCAGAGGCAAGGAAGGAAGTAACCCAGGACTCCCAGATAATTTGAGATAGAACTGGAGCTAGAACCTGGCTGCCATCACGCCCAGTCTAATGCTTGCATCCTCTCTGTATGTATAGAAGCTGATTTGAAGGGCAAAGGATTATAAAAATTAGTATAATTTTTATAATCTTAAGAGTAACTTTAAACTTGTAAATAAAGGTCCAAAGATTTTTATTTATATTTTCAGTTTAACATGCATCAAAACCCCGCATATATTTAAACACCACTATGGACATTCAATTTGCATTTCCTGAAGCTACCCCAGCAAGCAACTCTGAAACAAATTAAAAAGAATAGTCAAGCCTGAATGCACACTGAGGTTTCCATGTGCCCAACTCAGCATATTCAGGTATGACCCCTACAGAGCTTGGACTCTGAACTGGCACTAACATTCTCTACGCTCAATGACCACTTCACACAATGAATTCATCTGTGTAATTGTGCTTAACTGTCCCAAGATTAACTCCATGTTTGCATGAAGATCAAATGCTTACTTTAAAAAGTTTAGTTTTCTTCCATTTCTGTCTTATCTGGGGAGGTAGTCATGCTTGGAATTTCCTGGGCTTTTCTTTTTAAATCTCTTGTTGGGATTGAGAATGTGAGGGCAAGAGTAGGGGGTGGGGTGCCTTATCTCTTATTGTTCTTTTTGAAACAACAACTGGCAATTCTTCTTCACTATTTTGGTGTCCTCTTATCAAAGGCAACCCAGAACACTGGGATCTCAAAAGCAGGTAACAACAGCGTTCTCGCTTGCCCCTCCACTCCTAGATCCTATGCTAGTAAGAACATGATCTAGAATTCTGCTTTATTAAAAATTTTTCTTTTGGATTATAATTCACATACAGTAAAGAGTACGCATTGGAAATGTGCATCTTGATAAATTTTTACATACGCACGTATTTCCGCTTTGCTTATTCCTTCAGTTATTGTTTAGTACCACTTGGCAGTGGAATATCTGTTCTGGTTTTTCCAAGGACTGTCGCGTCCGAGTCGGGTGGAGGACGACATTTGGAGTGCTGGAAGGGTGGTGGCGTGATTCAAGTTGAAAGGATTTACTTTTTACTGTTTTACCTCACTTGTACTTTAGCCACAAGTTCTGGAAGAAATACTGGAAGGCGCACTGCATTTTTGCTCACAATGGGGATCCGGGCATCTGGAGGGGAAAGGGAGACATCTGAATGGGGTGGGGTGTTTCCACTTAATCATTACCACTGCTGACATCAGGGAAAACCAAGTAATGTGTATCGTCTGCACGGGCACCTACAACGCACGGAAAGGAGGCCAGATTCTCAGCAAGTGTTACGACGAGGCGGGGGACAGACTGAATACAAGACTGAGAGGTGAAGTTGTGTGGTTTGTATTTTGGCCTCAGTGGCTACTTCAAAACGATGTCGGGAGGGGAGCAGTTGTCTTTTTCAGCACGCCAGAGGGTGCCCGGGACACGAGGTAGCCTTGAGAACAAATGTGTCCTTTCCCGAAATAGGAAGCCAACTATTTACTTATGCAAGCAATGCAATAAAAGGGCTTTATAAGTTGAGTTGCAGCTCCTGAGCTTTGGACTGACCCCTAGATTTGTCTCAAAAGGCTCCTTCTGGAGGAAGGAAAGTCCTGAGGCTCTCAGGTCGAGCACTGGCTCAAACAATTTAAATCAAGTAGAACCTCCTCCATCTACAAGTTGAACCAGCCCAGGCAAACACCCTTAAGACAGCTTCTGAACAAAGATGCCAATACTATCATTTCAACCTGAACGGGCAGCACAACCCAGTGTCAAAATTCATTTGATGAAGTCAAAAAATGTTTTTAAAATAAAATTCACTTTTAAATACTGTAAGTATTCATCTTAATCATTGCATACCCTCAACTCTCTCTTCTCCCCTTTCGCTTCCTCATATTCTTTGGCAAAACCACAACCCTGGTTAGATCTAACTCTCCCACTCACTTACTGCCTGACCCTGTGTAGCTAAATGAGGTTCGAGAAAAATGCGCAACCATGCTGGTGGCTCACGCTTTAAAATCACAGCCTCAAACCTCAAGTGGCTCCTTCTTGCTGCTAGGCGACCATACCATGCATTCCTGGTCAATATATGTTGGCCTATCCCACTCACTCAATATTTGCTGAATGAATGGATTGAATAAATGAATTTTAATTAGGGTCCCATTGATGCTATAGTTCTATTGGTCCAAGTTTAAACGTGAATTTTATTTTAAGAACTTTTTGTTTAATGAGTACTGGGCTTGGACCTAGAAGACTTGTATCCAGGTTCCAGCACTGCTGCTTACTAGCTGGGCGACCCTAAGTGAGTCACGCTTCCTCTATGGAACTCAGCTGTTCTATAAAATTAGGCAGCTGGACTAGGAACGCTAGAGAATGGATAGTCCCTCCAGATGTTGGTTGAGTGAGCGATATGAGGTCTCTACCTTCTGCTGAAGTTCGCAGATCTGTGATTTTTCCTTGAGCCAAGCAAGCCCGTTGACAGCTGGGTTGATCTGGACAGAAAGTGAGGTCACATGCAAAGAGAAACGCAGAAGGACCCCTTCTCTTCTTCATTGGTTCTGATTTTACTTTTTCAGTCCTGCAGCTAGAAAGAGATTCCAAAGCAGGCAAACCTCTTACACTAAAAGCAGATGGTGACTTTGATTCTGAGCAAACTTCAGATGAAGTATAGTGTAGAAATGACAATGGTTTGGGACTTGGGGACCTGGATTCTAACCAAATTCTGTCACTGATCATCAGTCTCTCCCTCCTCTCATCTGTATAATGAGTGAGTTTAAGTTCACTAAGCCCTTACCTGGCTTCCACCATTTCCTAGCACTATGGCATCTTTTTTTTGTCGTTTTTACCTTGTCTGGCCTGTTTCAGATCAGAACTGGCATAGCATTAGCACATTTATGGTTTACAAGTCCCAAGACATGCTATGCAAATAAATGATAAAAGCATTAGGAATGTGGCATGGGAACACCAAGGTCTTAAACAAAGCAAGACTTTGGAATTGTAAGAGGAATGGAAAGACATTGACCCAGAAACACCTGTCCTTGAGTTTAAAACCTTCTGGACAAGTGACCACAGACTGTGGGAGACACCCAGAGCCAGAGGCTAGATATAATACACGGCACTTTCCCCCAGCATGTGGTATGGCCGGAAGTGTGGGGGCTACATAAGCAAATCATTAAAAATAAATCAAAATCTCTAGTGAGAAAATCATTTTCCATTATCTTGCAATCTTTCCGATTCCTTTAAGAAGTCTGTTGTTGCGCTCGGATGTTGTAATAACTCTCAAATTTTTGCTAATCTGAGACTCAGATAAGTCGACTAGAAATGCATAGCTAGCTAGTAATTCGTGAACTCAGGATTTGAACCCAGAACCACCTGACCTGTGCTCTGTTCCACTATCCTAGGCTATCCCCTGTGGGGCCTAAGACAGGGCTCAGAGCACAGGACACCTCCAACCCAAGTGTTGGGTGAATATTAAATCATGCTCAGAGCCGGGAGAGAGAATGTCATACGGAGAGCACTGATCATAAAGACTTGGCCTACGGAAGCCGATGCAGCCCTAGTAAACCAAGAAAGCGAGGAAACGGGAAAGCCGAGGCCACCGTGGGAAGCGGTTGAGATGAATTCTGTAGGCCAAGCATTAACACCTCATAAATTGCTTTCTTAAGGACTCGGTTGGTTTATGAGGAAGGAAGATTCAATCATTGTGCTCAGGGTAAGGCGGAAAGCAAGAAAGAAACAATATTCTGTGTGAGGGCCGCCCAGAAGACTCCCCGTTATTACCCAGCAGCTCTTGACTACGTTGATTGCTCCATGCCTCCCACTATAAGCTATTCCCTTGTCTCATGTCATCCCCGTGGCCTCAACTTGGACTGTTTCTTGCTGGGGCGCTGCTCTCTAACAGCTTTATGCCCATTCCATGTGTATTATACTGGTTTTGAAGGTGTGGGAAGAAATAGACTCTGTGAACACAATAGCAGAATATGCAAAACACTGCCATGCCATACATTCGAGAGAGATTCATGTTCCAGGCCCTGTTTTAGGTACCCGGCATACATTAGTGAACCACCCGGACACAAATCCTCTGCCTTGTAGTCTAGTCGTTCTGGTCGGGGAGAGAGTCAATAAACCAGATAGATAAGTAAAATGTTAGATAGTGATAAGCAATAAGGGGAAAATGTGGAACATGGACAAGGAGGCAATAAAATGTTGGGGCCTCACGTTTTGGATAGGGATGGCCAGGAAGGCCTTACTGAGAAGGGGCTTTTAAATCCTTACAACAGTCCTTTGAACAGAGAAGAGATCTAACATTTGTTGTGTATCTAGTAGATGCCAGGCATTACATATATATCGCATATATACTTTTTCCCTTCCAGCTTACAGATGGGTAAAGTCAAGCTCAGAGTAATTTTTCCTGGGTCACTCGGCCAGGATATGGAAGAGCCAGAGTTAGAAATCGATTCTGACACACTCTGTTCCTGAAACAATCAGCCAGGCTGAGCACCATTCACCCCACTTTATAGAAAAGAAAACAGAGGCCGAGAGAGCCTCTGGAACCTTCAGAGCTGGGACTGGCATGAGTATCACCTAATATCTATTCCAGTTTCCTTTCCACATCAATGTACTGTCCATGGTACTGCATGCAGGCACCGTTCTTAGTACCTCGTTGGGGTACAGAAAGAAATAGAAGACTCGGGGGCCTGTCGAGGATGCCTACACACATGAAATTACAGAGGCTGACTTAAGAAGAGGGGACTGTGACTAAATAACTCAGTTATTTCCCGTATTTGCATTGCTTTGCTATCTCGGACAACTGGGCAGACCGGCAGCATTCTTACCCCTTGCTAGTCAAAGGATGGGCCAGAGATCACAACATGGACATCACCCAGGAGCTTGTTAGAGGAGTAGAATCTTGGCCCCACCCCAGACCTACTGGATCAGAATCTGCATTGTAACAGGGTTCCAAGGGATCCTGTCCATGTGAAAGTTTGAGAAGCACTGCACTGACTGCCTCCTTTCTAAGCCATAAGCTATATCCCAGGGTAGAACTGATGGCTTCTACAACCCTGTAACGAGGCAAGGGTGTGCATGCAGAGCATTCAGCCAGCCTGGGGAGGCATGGGATGGTCTGTACCAGTCAGAGCTGCAGGGCGGGGTGGACCTCGGCAGAGGCAGGGCCACCTGCAGATACTGAGCTCTGGCTTTACCCAACATTGGCAGCTCATTTCAGAGTGACTATGGTCACTGAGACAAGGACTGGCAGGATGGATGCTCTTTGTGATCCACCAGTACCTGAGAAAG